>NC_136483.1:82304404-82369404 GCF_053919585.1 Euprymna scolopes
CCTCCATAGAATGGAAACATGTCACAAAGTTTAACAAGGTTTTTTAATATATATCCACCGAATATTGTGATAAGTGTTTCAGTGTGAACATGTATGGTATAATAAATTATGGGGTTTATCTATTTTATTTTTACTTTCATTATATTTTGCTTTCGTTTTGATACCCCCAAATTCGAAGCTATTTCATTACAACCCTTCCTTTTCATAACCTATCATACTTTCATAAATCAGAGTCCATTTTCTGTAGGCTGTTTTTGCAGCCAGTCAACGACGGGTACTTTTGCTAATATATATATATATATATATATATATATATATATATATATATATATATATATATATATATATATATATCTTCTCAATTATTAAATCAGTTCTTTCGGATAGGATCATAAGAGTAGTAGTTTATGGGCAAAAATCAGAAGCTCACAGTATTAATGCTGGAGTCCCTCAGGGGTCCATCCTGGGCCCAACTCTTTTCCTGATCACATTAATGATCTTCTAAATCACATCCTTACATCATTTGTAGACATTTATGCTGATGACACTACCATTTATGGTAGCACATCTAAGACAGTAAACAACCAAGTTCTCTCCGATTCTCTCTCCTCTGATCTTGAGCACGTGGTACTATGGGGGAAAGGAGTGGCTGGTTACTTTTAATACATCTACTACCAAGCTTTTCTCTTTATATCATCAACGTTCTGATCCACATCTAGCATCCGTTGAAATGAATGGCTCCTGTCTTGAGGAGGCCTCAAGTTTTGACAAGCTTCTAGGCTTGACCTTTACTCTTAATCTTAAATGGAACTCATACATCAAATCTGTTGCCAAGGCCGCTGGAAAAATGGATGGATCCTTCTATCAATCCAGTAGATATCTCACTGCTGATTTAATTCTCTATCTATATAAGAGCCAGGCGCGTCCAAGGATGGAATACTGTTGCCACATCTGGGCGGGAGATGCTAGAAGGGATTTGTCCTGCCTTGATAGAGTTCAAAATAGACTTCGTAGCCTCGTAGGAGATGACCTTTTCTCTTCCCTGCAACCTCTATCTCACAGAAGAGATGTTGCGAGTCTGTCTCTGCTGTATCGTTATTTTCATGGAAGCTGTTCGACTGAGCTTCAATCTATGGTCCCCCCTCGCCAAACTTTCATAACAAACAGTCGTTTAGCTGAAAACACTATTAATAATTCCCCCACTCTTTATCTGTGCCTAAATCTAAACGTAGATTTCATGAACAAAACTTCTTTCTTAGAACTGCACGCCTGTGGAATTGTCTTCCGTTTTCCTGCTTTCCAGCTGACTACAATATGCTTGTCTTCAAGTCTAACGTAAACAAGTTCTTGATTAGCCGTTCCACTTGTTAACGAATTTACCGACTTTCCATTACTAACGATTACTATATTGTCCAATTTTCACTGTACACTCTTTAACCCTTATCCTCGAGTGGCCTCTTAGTCTTGATAAGCGATGATGCCTATGTAAAAGAATATATATATATATATATATATATATGCTAGCTAGCAGCCCACCGTTGCCTGGTCGTACAATACGCTTATACATGATATTTTAATTTATGCAGATTACGTATCTATTTTTATAAAATAAATCATTTATTGATTATTATATATTACGAGGAATAATTTACCCGGTGTGACTAAATCGTAAAAAATAAATAAACTAATAATGATAATGTCCTTCAACAAATTCCGTCTGTGTTTGTTTACAATATCACGTCGCTTGATATTTGAGCTAGGCGATGAATGCTATGGAAAACTCACTTCTGATTAATGTTTAGTTTTAAAACATGCAAACGAAGAAATGATCTGCTGCGCTTTTAAACGGTACCTGTGTAGTCGAATGCTCTGTCACTAACCTAAATCTCTAGATAAGAATAGACCTGTGTGGTTTTTTTCAAGAAGAAATGATTTGCTTGAATTTTATTATCTCAGTTGACCGGTGTAACGTAAAATATTTCCCCTGTAAAATTATTCATTTTTATCTATAAGAGTTAAAAGCTAAGGAAAAACTCATACACACATACACACATACAATCACTATTATATATATATATATATATATATATATATATATATATATATATATGTATATATATATATGTATTCGCTGATGATAGCACACTCTCCTCAAGAACAAAATGACATTCTAAACGACATCCACTCTAAGAGCAAACCGGTGCCTACACATGCATCTTGGAAAAACCAAGGTGATGTTATATCAGCACGCTGCCAAGTCGCCAATAATGATTGATGGAAAGACAATTGAGGAAGTTGAAAGCTACATTTACTTGGGATAGAAAATTACGAAATATGGAGATCTTCTCCATGAGATAAAGAGAAGCATTGGGATGAGCAGCTTTTGGGAAGTGGAGAATATCATGAGAAGTCGAAAAGCAAATGTGTCAATCCAAAGGAAAATCTTCAATGAATATGTACTACCTATGATGGTCTATGGGAGTGAAGCATAGGCCCTGACAACTCGCCAATGTTAAATATTGGCAGTTACACAAAGGAAGATGGAGAGGATACTGTTAAGTATCACTCTACAAGACAGAACGACAAACATCTGGATCCGCCAACAAACAAGAGTTATTGGCATCAATACTGACATCAAAATATCCAAACACAGATAGGGCAGGGCACGTAGCCAGACAATATGACAACAGATGGTCCATCAGAACAATGAAATGGACACCTCGTTAACATAAAAGGCCAAAGGGAAGACCAAGAACTGGGTGAAGGGACGACCTAATAAAACACACGGGTCCCACATAGCAGCGGATAGCTCGGGACAGAGTTAGATGGCTAAAGTCCAGGGAGGGGTTTCTCATTGAGTGATAAAACCGTTATTGATTGGTTGATTGACTGATTGATATTGTATATCTGTTTTTACAAAATTTGAATCGAAACAAACTAGATATTGCGTAATAAAAGTAAGACCCTCTTCATATTGAAAATGTCCTAAAGTTGATACTTACTGGTAGTTGGGCATAGAATGTTTATTATCGGAGAGTTGGAACCTTTTTTTATGTTAGTATTATACTTGTGTAATCCTTACTAAACCAACACAATCGATAATCTTTATAGATTTCATTGTAAACACATTGTTAAAAATCATTTCCGGATCCAAATATGTATTTCAAAATGAAAACATTGCAAAACAAAAGTATGTTTATGCAACATTTCAAAAGAAAATATGTTTTTAATGAAACAAAATTGACATACGGATCGTTTAACTGCTGATAGAATGGAACTTTTTTATTTTGTTGCGAGAACATGAATTAATAAACGCCATATCTGCCGAACTATGAAACCATGAGCTGTTTCTGTGATTCAAAGAAGTATGGATTATTTTTAAGTATAAATATAAAAGACGAACCTGCAGAGTTTACTTATTATGTTATGGTAAATGTAGTTTGTAATGAGTGTTGTCGTTCAAACTGAATACGGTAGAAAAGGATGTGTTATTATCAACAGTAAGGATTAAAGAATAGGAATACAAGAATATGTGAAAGTGCTTTGAAATATTCTACTCTTTTAAACAATTACACCGGTGTACAGTGGTGACGTGGTAGGAGATAATTTATAAAAGATGAGTAATAATCCTGCCTTTAGTTTCGTATAATTTTAGCAAGAAACAGAAAGCTAGATATAAATGTGATATGTTTTCTAATAATAGAAAATACACTGTATGAAATACTGATAGTATTTAGTTTAAAAATTTCCATAACAAGTGTTCGTTTGTTTTCCTATAATATTTGAATTTCAGATAAACACTCTAGGTCATTTTATATACACGATTATAAGTATTGTGTTTTAGTCAATTTTACGGCATCTCCAGAGCAATGTTCAGAGTTCCCTTTTTCTTATTTACAGCATATGTCCAGATTGCTAGATTTCTTGTAGTCCAGCTAAGTAGCGGAAGTTCCGGTGTGTAACCTGTAGCCAAAATATATACTGGATATCTTGCCTTATTATCTCGTCTTATAATTATCTTGATACTTACGCTGTATAAGCTTTTGCAACTATATTACAATGATAAAAATAAATCTCTATTTGTGATCTCATCTGTTACTCAAAATGTAAAAGTATGATTCTTGGCTGCAACATGTGCTACAAGCCATGCATATTGATCTACAGCTTCTTTAAGAATCCACATATGTGGAAACAGCAATCATATGTGACGATGTAGCGAATACCCACACGCGCGCACACTCACACATATCTGTAACTCTATCTATTTATTTATCTATTTATCTCTATCTGCATGCATATATATGTTTCCTGCTAGTGTATATATATATATATATACATATATATGCATGCATATATATATATAATTGTCATGTATTCACATAAAATGTTATAACAAAATATGTGATATATTATGTATCGATTTCAGCATTTATTTCGACAGTGCTCAATACGTGAGTAGAGCTGGGTACTAACTTATGAAAATATATTTATGACAACTGTTACACAGTGGCTTCCTCTGTTCCGCTACCGTAGGGAATCGTCAGGCTAGATCAGGGAAGCAGACGCAGAAGCAACCATTTACCATGCATAAATATATAGCAGGATCCCTGTCCCGGCGTTTTTAGATCGGATATAGAACGACTATTAAAAGTTCGTATTAGAGTATTAATCCTGAACAATAACAGAAAAACGTCTTATTGTAAATAAACTGATTAAAATAGGATTCGACCATGTTATTTTATAAGGATCAGTTTTGTTAAACGTAACTGGGGTAGGTTTAAATCAATATTAATTGTTTTGAATAAAATATTATTTTAGACTTATATATTACAAGTTTATTTACCCCCCAAAAATGTATGTAAGTATTAGTAATATTTTCTATGAAATTTGTGGATAAAATTATTTCAATGCAGAGTATTCAGAACCGTTATAACCAATACTAGTTACGTAATAGTTAGAGGGCTATTTTATGTAGTTATAATGTATCAAGATTAATAAACCTTAATATGCAATATAAAAACGTGCGCAAATCATTATACACGTTATTTGTATTTATAGTTTGTTTGTTTTGTTTTGTGTTTTATAATTTCATATCTAGTAGAAAATGACACTGAATTTCAATGGCAACAACAAGTGGCGGATGTTTTAACATAGAGAAAAGCCTCTCTATAATCTTCCGGTCACGTATTTACATCGCCTAGACATTAATTTTACAATAACAAGCGGCACCTGAATCAACACCCCCTGACCCATCTTTTTCACACACATATGCACGCACAATAACCCTATCTCCTCTATCACACATACTTACATCCCTCACATACGCACACTACACAGATACCTGTTCCTCCCCCCAGCGATCTCTTATCGTTGTCTCAGAAGTACGCATCACATCTACCTTTCACAAGTAGGCACTACTGCTCGCTTTCACACAAATCACATCAATAGGTTACACGAACATACATATGTATGCATCGAGACGCATAGTATACGCAGGTGGTTTGAATATGACGAGGGTACCTAACTGATATTATCATTAAACATCAAAGCATTTAACGCACATCGAGCGATCAGCAGAGGCAAGAAAATAAACAAATCAAACAAACACGCACACATCTGGATAAAAGGACATAATTAAAAGTGGAGAACTTTGATTATAAGTTATTTTTGCATTTACTAAAACATTTCCGATTTTACTTAGATATGTCCTCGCTCATATAAGGAAAGATCTGCCTAGTGGCCGATCGGCCTGTCACGTATATGTTCGAAATAAAAAATGAAATCTGTCTGTCACGCTCAGGTTTCCAGTGGCATATACGTCGACCGTAGATGCGCAAATTGAATCAACTCATTTTATTTTAGATGCGTCTAAACATTTCTATAAGAGGACTTATCCGTTTGTTGGTATGTCAACTTGCAATTGACGATAGCGCCGAACAAATGAACGAATATTACGAATATATACTCCTCTTTGTTTCATTTTCGTGTTCCTAATAATTTTTTGATTCTTATTCTCGTTATGTTATTGATTTGTTGTCATCATTTTTTTTTTGTTTTATTGCGTCATTTGTTTTGTCCTTTACTTTGAGGGGACACACAATTTGTTTGCTCTATTGAAAATGAGAGTTGACTAAAGGAAACTTACAATGAGCCGGACGTAATATAAGAATACACACTCACCTAATAAAGCAAGACTATAGCTTTCTATTCCAGTAGAACTAAGTTTATGAAATTGCCTCTCTGCAGACTGTTTTCCTCCTACCTATAGTCTTGGGTTTTTTCAAGAGTAAAGTCCATAAAAATCTTCTGTTATTTTTTCAATCATCATCTTTCGTTATTGTTAGCCCCTGATATCAACTAACTCCCTGCCTTCTCTATCACCAGCTATCATGGTAGCTGCGGTTGGCCTTAACACCATTCAAGTGATTTAGGAGCTAACTTGATATATCAGACCCTGTTTTTTTTTTCTCAGAATAGAACATCGCTCATCTCAGTCCTAGAAAGTGAAATCACCCCAAATTTTCCTCCTCGTCTGAGAAGAAAGTTTTGTTTTGTTACCGGTCGTTTGATGCGCCATTAACGTGGATTGCCGACGGGTCCATTTAGGTGATTTTTATGGCCGACCAGAATACCTTCACGGTGATTCTGGCTTTCTCCACCAACCGTTCTTGTGTCACATTTTGAAGGAATAGAATAGAATGAACGCAAACTGTTCTTTATTTGGGGGGGGGGGGGGCAATGGACTACTTCTATAGCTTAACATTTGATTTCTTCATGAGTTACATTTATATCGAAATATATTTTTAATGATATGTCACCACTTATTAAGGTCCGGTGGCCATCCGAGGACAAGGTTGAAAGTGATTCTTGGTTTAGGGATGAGCAGCACCATGAGAGGACCAAAAACAGCAGAAGATTGCAAAGAATACACTACAAACGATTATCGAAGTCTCACCAATCAATTGTATCGATTAAACATGAAGACAACTATGCTTACGTTGGTTGGGAAACAGACTCATATCTTGTTCCATAAATGGGATGTTCTAGAAAAGAAACTCTGATCATGGAAGTTTAATTTCGGTTTTTATTAGAGAGAAAGAAAGAAATGAATATTCTTAATTGTAGTTGTAGTTAAACGAGTTTCTGCAGTGATTTTTTTTAAATATTCGATTTAGGTTTACGTTCTTCCTTATAGAGCTCTTATCTGGAATTTGTATCAGCTTTGTTTACTAATAATTGTGCTTAGATACTTTTCTTAGCATTATTTTTATTAAACCACGATGGGTATAACATTTCTTTCTTTCAGGAATCATTGTTTTCTTTTTTAATTAGTTTGGGATCTTTTTTAATAAGTTCTTGACTCTATTGATTTTACTTTAGTCGTTATCCTCAGAAATCAATGGTCCATTTTACGGTGCAAACACTTCATTTCTCTATGAGATATACATATATTCGAGTATTCCATCAAAGTTCTTTTTTTTTTATCTCTTAAGAGTTTAGTAAACAAGAGAAAAACTTAAATGTTCCTCTCACTAGTGTATATGTGGAATATGTTAGTCTAAGTAGATTCCAGGACAAGAATTAATCTAATGTGGTGGAGTATCCAGCTTAGTAACTTTATTGTAGGCAATATCACCTGTAAAGGGTGCATCATTCCTTGCATATCCTGGTGTGAGTTAGTCATACTGATGGGATCTTATTTGGGCTTATAATACTATTATTTATAATATATACTTGTAAGCAAAAATTCCTCACGCAAGGTTGTCCTGATAAATCCCAGCACAGAGAAACTTTAGACACTCGAGGATGGCGTAGCTGACATTCAATCGGTGTGAACATTTTCGTGAGCATTCAATAATTCAGATAAGATATAGAAACATGACACTTGCGTTGTAATAGGAAATAAATAAAGAATTTACAGTAAAACTATAACATACGTATACCGTATACGTGTTGACAATTCCATTTTATGCACCTTCGTCGAAACATTGTAACGCATGAATACATGAGATACTATGACATATTCAATATTAGAACTGAAGGTAGTCAGTTTTATAGGCATCTTAACACTGTAGAAGTAAAGAAGGGTAATTCTTGCATAAAATAAATGTGTTCTAAAGGCTTGTAACTAGTTCTTGATATGATGGTGAACGAATTAATGTTCTTAGCCAATTTTTCGATATTAGTCATTCGAAGGGTCGAGCTTCAAAACGATATCAATCTGGTGAAAATCCGTCTTCTCTGGCGAAAGTTTTAGGCTGATATACAAACATACATAAACTCTGCTTAGCAATCAATTACGATTTTTACTTGTACCTTATATAACTTTTATTTTTCCAAATGTTTTAATAAATTTTAAGGGGGATGGATTAAGACTCTTTGAAGAAGTGTCATTTGAGGTGGTGTTCTGATGACAAAATTGCATATATGCCCCATTCGCGTGTAACCGGTTTGTTTTTAAAGAGAGTCATCATTTATCAAGGCCTGAAAGCGGCGTTAAGACAAGAGTTAATGAATCTAGGGCGCTAGTATAATAAGTGTTAATGGTGTTAGTTAGGAAGAATTTGATTATTAAAGGGGATGGCTCAACAAGAACTTGTTTACATTGAACTTGAATGCTACCATCTTGTAGTCAACCGGTAAGCAAGCCAATGCAACAGGCACGCAGTTCTAGAAAAAAAACTATTTGTTCATGGAATCTGCGTTTAGAGTTAGGCACAGACAGAAATTGGAGGGCATTATTGATAATAGTTGTTGCTTGTCGAGTGTTTTTGTTAAAGTTTCGCAAGGGAGACCATGGATTGGAACTCACGAGCTCTTTTCATGGAAGTGAAGATGAGGAAGACAGGCTCACAACGCCTATTCTGTTGGAAAGAGGTTGTGGGAAATAGAAAAGGGCATCACCTACTAGGTTTCGAAGCCGGTTTCGAATTGCATTAAGGCAAGATTGAACTTAACAAGCAGCTCCAGCTTGTTCAGGGTGTTAAGAAGAATTTCACATTAAGACAACATTTAAACAGCTTTGTAAGTACCGGAGCTAGTTCCAGTTAAAGTTTTTTTATTACTATGATTGGAATGCCGTTGGGGTCATTTGATTTACTGGAATCAAGGTTTTTAATAAGCTTGGCAATATCACGTACAGATATTTGTATGTTGTATAGCGTGTCACAAGATGAAATACGAAGGAAGGCGAGTAGGTGGCCCTGGACGCATAGGGTAGACTCTGCTGCAAAGTTCTTGGCATGGAGAAGTATTTTCTCACATGCTGATTATATTACCTAAAGTCTACTGATGATGGTTGGGATAGAGGGCACGTCTTAGTTTATGACCCTGTTTGTTATTCGCCAAAGCTGGTGGGAACCAAGCGGCTGCTCAGCTACTGTAAACTTGACGTACTGAGTATAAGAATCTCTCGCATCCTTTATTACTCATTTACATTAGTTACTGGCAGTCCTAAATATGTGTTTAATTTCATAACTTGTTTCAAGCAATGGAAATAGTTGTTTATGTGCACCATGGCAGCGACACTTTCTGGAGTGAACCACGACTGGCTGTTAGGCTTTTGCTGGAATTTCTCAGAGGACATGGAACAATCTATATCAACAATTAACTATTCTGTTAGGTCCGATACTGTGGAGGACTCGTTTTTTTAATTTTTTTCTGTATCAAAAAATGCGTGTATATAAGCCTAGTCTCTATTCAATAATAGTTTCCTTTACAAAGTTTCATTTAAAAACTAACAAAATGAGATAAATATGAGTCTACCTTACTTGCTTTATTCAATATAGTTGTTCTCTGTTTATTACGCTCATCCCCCTTTATGCATATAACTTCTGTCACATATTTATTTTTTAATATCATTCACACACATAAAATGTGAAATATAAAGAAGGACAAAGATCTGCTTTGTCTGAGAACACCATATAACAAAGTGAATTGGGGAGCAGAAAGACAACACACAAGCTGCATCCTTTAGCGTTTACTTTAATATAATTTGGGCATTGCCAGAACTTATTGTCAGCAACACCTGATACCAGACTTTGTATGGTTTATGCATTTATGTAGTATGAACAAAAAAATGGGAAAAGGAAAAAACAAGGATGAGATTAAAAACGAAGCAGAATGAAAAATAACAATGTGGGAATCATCGATATTTAGCCTCATATATATATATATGTATATATATATATATGTATACTACTTATATACGTACATACACACACATATATATATAAATTGAAAATACATTCACTGAAGTGTTAATAGAATTAGATTTTTAATTATTAATATTCAAATAAAATTCTATCTATTTAACTGTTAGTGTTTATATGTAGGAAGTCTGCTATCTTGATGGGTCTTCGTTCTGATTTAGACTAGTCGATTTTCATATCAAATATGTTTCAAAAATGTTAATCTAATTAGATTTTAGTGTTTATAAAATAGTTCTCAAGAATAGGTAGACTTATACTATGT
The DNA here is from genome assembly GCF_053919585.1 of Euprymna scolopes. Taxonomy (NCBI): domain Eukaryota; kingdom Metazoa; phylum Mollusca; class Cephalopoda; order Sepiida; family Sepiolidae; genus Euprymna; species Euprymna scolopes. Next base: position 82,314,878 of record NC_136483.1, read on the forward strand.
TGCAATGTTATTGAAAATGTAATTTCTTCAGACGGAACAAGAGTGACAAAGAAACTTACATACATAAGAAAACATATCAGTTGGAAATGTTTAGATAGCAGTTTTACTAAGCAACGATCGCATCGAGAAAAATATGTCCGTTTTTCCTTAATATCTGTTTATAAATAAAAACTTAATTATAAATAATTAGCTCTGTTTTTATTGAGCACTATTATAGAAGCACAATCTACGACAGATATTTTGTACCCTGTTGATACAAACTAAACTGGATTTCTCTCTGTTACTCTTTCGTTATATATATATATATATATATGTATATATATATATATGTATGTATATATATATATATATACCTGGATTCCTCTCTATGACTCTTTCGTTGTATATATATATATATATATATATATATATATATATATATATATATATATATATATATATATATATATATTATTTGTTTACTGTTTTGGGGGGAAAGAATTCCAACAAAGTGCTCAATTACAAAGAGAAACTTTTTCGATATAAGAGCTTAATATTTATTTATTTAATTGTACACAAGTTCAGAAAAAAACATTGGTACCGTAGATTTCAAGTCCAACATAAAGGGGACCAGTTAATGGTAAAACTTAAATGATGTTAGGCTCTCGTCAGCCAGAAACAACATGGCTGATGAGAGCCTAAAATCATTTACGTTTTACCATTAACTGGTCCCCTTTACGTTGGGCTTGAAACCGACGGTACCAATGTTTTTCTGAACTTCTGTACAATTGAATATATATATATATATATATATATATATATATATAACTACTTCATTTGCTCACATAAAATTAATATACGAAAGTATAGATTTATGCGTAAACTTTAAGTATTTACTTCAAAAGTGCTCAATACATAGTTAGTAATTTATAAAATATATATGACGATTAAGCTACATTGAATATTCCGTGTTTCATCCACTCTAGGACTCCTCAGGCTTATATATATAATATATATATATATATATATATATATATATATATATATATATATATATATATATATATATAAAATCATCCACAGACAGAATGTTTAACTCTTCAATGCTGCTAGAATTGTTAATCTTTCTTGGGCAAGATCACAAATAGTAGCCCCTTACGTGCAAGTGGCAATATGCCTTTTTAGAAATGAACGTGAGTAAAAAAATAAAAATTAGAAATTGCCTCATCAGGATTAAATTTCGACCGCCAAGGATACAGTGGCGCTATTTTGATTGCTGTTATATAGTTGGGTGAAATTTTCATTGTGTGTATAAAAATGCAAAACGGCCACAAAGATTATTAAAATGAGTCATAATATTAATTTAAAGTAAAGGAAATGTCTAAAAAAAATTGCGACATAAATAAGACATGAATATTGCAAAGCTATAATTGTAAAGTGTCTATATGACCTTATGAAAGGGTTCATTTTCGTTGTATTCAGTTATTTAGCGAACGTTTGCATAAGTCTTAATAAGAGAATCCGTGCGAAACTCAAGTGTAAATTGGTTATAATTAATTCTTGAAATTGAGAAAAACATGCAGACATATAAATAGGTAGGGGGAGAGAGGGAGAGGTGCAGTGAGAGAAGAGATACGTACATACTTTTCTAGATTCGCAAAGTAAGGAAGATATCATGTGACCGATTGCTTCATTTTAACGGCTATTCATTCAAATCCTATTTTCCCCACAAACGTCATTTCATATACCGAGCAAATGGACACGTTTCAAACACGTATATTCACGCATGCGCGGATGCTCATTTATCATAGTACAGAAAACGAGATTTCACCTGCAGGTGGTTATTCCTGGTGATTCCCGCAAGGCAAAAGCCAATAAACAAGAAACTGTCTAACGGAATTAATGAAATAAAATAAAACCAAGCAACCGATTTACCCAGTATGCAATTAAAATTATATCAGATAAAATAGTTCGCGAGGAAAAAAAAAATAGAAAAATAGAAAAACCTGCTGATTTGTTTGAGGATAAGCGTTAAATATTCATACAACCACAACAGGAAATGGGTTTAATCCATTAATTGCGTCCGTTATCAACAAATAAATACTTTTTTCTGAGAGTAAAAATTAAATACAACTGCGTTCTTTCTGATTTTTTACGAAACAGTCTTCTTATTAAAGTATCAAATACTCTTCATAGTGGCTGTTTTTTACCCAGGTTGTTTGAATAAATATTAATATCTTAAAGACTACAGTGTCAAACTGAAACAAACATTGTGTGGCTATTATTCTAATATCTTTAATGCTTATTGAAATTCATAATTCATAAATTGGTTAATGTGGCTGTACTAGATTGTCTATTTCACACTTGTGTGAACTAACCAAAACGTACCCCGAATCACTGCCACTTAGAAACCACACTAGCAAACATGGAGAACTTGAATGCCTACTGAATATTATCATTGAGTCTCTCTCTAGACAGAAGGTGGTCATGACAACCTAATATGATGACACTTCCAACTACAGATAAACCCTGACTAAATATTCAAACCAATATAGTATTAGCAGCCCAAATATTATCCCTCTGGCTTATATGGGTAAAGGTGCATTTCCTTTACGTGGTATTTAGTTCTCTCCCACCGCAAGAACCGTGACACAACGGTCGGAAAGTGGGATTGAAAAGTCAGTGTTCTAGAGGAACAGCCCTCTGACTCTGCAAAAGATGCCTGGGTAGCTTCGTCGGCATTGCCAGCGGGGCCTCTCAGGCGATTAGCATTATTACCTCTTCTCAAAGAGAGAACGTAAAACCAGAGAGGGTGGAATCGTTTTTTAAAAGTACGATTGACTAAAATTATTTTTTTATACGTTGAATATATTCTTATATAGTTACGCTACCGTGCTTAATCTCTTGTGTTTACATAAATCGTAGATGTTTTTATTAAATACTGTTTTTCGACACATCAGCAAATATCTTGGTTTTGTAAAACTGCTCGCCTGTGAAACACTGTTCCGCTGGTATGTTTTCGGATCACTACAAAATGGGCATCTTTCAGTCTAATGTAAAAACATTCTTGTTGAGCAGACTCACTTTAATATTCAAATTCTATCCAAGTTCCACATTTAACATCTTATATTAATTAACCCTTACCCTCGAGCGACCTCCAAATGACAACAGCGTGTTGTGATGTCATAGATATAAAACAAAACGTTAGAATCCGTTTGCCTTGTATGTTTTAGGTGTCACTTAGTATTCTACTTCTGTTCATTGCCGTAAATTTTTACGATAAATCACAAATCTTATTTTTTTAAATTATTATAAAGCTAGGCATTGAGCCTTACGTGTGTGTATTAATAATTGTCAGTTTTGAAAAGTTACTACGTCCATTCAAGTTTGATTAAACAGCACGTTTTGTTGAATATCGTGTTAGGGGTACCGATAAGAGCGAGTTGATTAACGCGGAGACACACCTAGCCAGAAAATAAATATCCGGTAATATGAGACAGACACACCTGTGGTCGTTGGAAATAATTATCTGTAACCGAATATACGCTCCTGGCTAAATAATCCATAAAATGTATTATTTTGACGACCATGCTATGTTGATGGCATAGACGATCGCCCAAAATTGTCTTTAGCAGTTGTGCGAGCGTGAGTATACAAAAATGTTACATATCTTAGTCAGAATTGAGATCGAACAGTGTTTGCTGCAGAAATCAACAGGTCCACTTCCGTCAATTTCTTAGCTCTCTCTCTCCGCCCCTGTCTCGCCCAAATGTTTATGCTACCAAGCAATAAATATATACCATTAAATTGCGAGCGTCGTCGTCATTCCTTTAAGCACAGCAGCAATAATCGATATTTGTTTCGATATTTGTTTCATATACATATACTATTTTATATATATATATATATATATACTATTTATATATATATACTATTTATATATATATACTATTTATATATATATACTATTTATATATATATACTATTTTTATATATATACTATTTTTATATATATACACTATTTTATATGTATACACTATTTTATATATATATACTATTTTAAATATATATACTATTTTTTATATATATACTATTTTATATATATATATATACTATTTTATATACTATTTTATATATATACTATTTTATATATATATATACTATTATATATATATATATATATATATATATATATATATATACTATTTTATCGAACCCCTGCGTAATATTCCGGGTATGGTTGGTGATATAAAGATCAAACGTTGTTTTCTACTCGGAAGATTTTTTCACAAATATGTTTAGATATAGATGGATATTAAAAAAAGTTAGAGAAGGTCAGCAAAACATCGGTACCGCCGGTTTGAAATCAAAATATCAGCGCCGGAAATGACGACTTAAATCTGTATAAATGGCGTGCTATTCACATATAATTTGATAATAGCATAATTGTTTCAAGTACGCAGACCAAACACATTTTTATTCTACAAAAGACATAGTTTAGCCGACGAATATGAAAACCGTTTGCAATTATTTTTGAAAATAACGTAAATTATCATTCTATTACAGATAGATATTTAATCACAATTTCATCCATAAATTATAGCATTAATTTCATTGAACTGTTATTTGATGATCGAAATTGAAACTCATTATATTATATCTGTGCCTTAAACAGTTCTTATTCGATTATGACATTGCTACCAGCGGTTTCAAAACATGCGTTTAATCCGGTCTCCTACCCTAGGAAAATTACTGCAGATTCATATCAGTCACCCAAATCAAGTAAAACTAGTTTGCTAACAAAGAATGTAGGTGTAGTGTTTTCTCTAAACCAATTTTATACACATTTTTTAATCGCCAGTATTTGGGGAGAGTTGGGGTTGCCTGTTCTAAAAGTACTTTATTGGTGAATGCTCTGACGAACTACAAGCACTTGTGCCTCCTCGACGTGAATACCCCGACAAACCTGACAAGCAGCTAAATCCCACCCCTTCACAGTAGAGATCCCTAGGTGTAAGAAAGCATTCTACTACAATAGTTTCTTCCCTAGAACTGCTAGGCCTTGGAACTCCCTTCCGGGATTCTGCTTTCCCAACTGTATTGATATGCAGAAGTTCAAGTGTAATGTGAACAGATATCTTGCTGCTCGTCTCCCTTCATAGTGTCCCTGCAACTTATGTCCCCGATTGTAGTCCCCTACTTGAAAGGGGCACTGTGCCTTGTTTGGTGTGAAAATTGAATTAAAAAAATAAAATAAATCAATATGACCAATCAAAAAGAAGATTTGTTCATGGAATCTGCGTTTAGATTTTGGCTCAGATAGAGATTTGGGGAAATTGTTGTAGTTAGTCAAGTGTTGTTTATTAAAGCTTTGCAAGTGGGTTAGAGATTGAAGCTTAGACGAGCATTTACCACGAACATAACAATAACGCAGAGACTGTCTTGCGACGTGTCTTATGTGGGAAAGAGGTTGTAGTGAATAGAAAAGGGCATCGTTTTGAAGCCGTCTTTTAACTCTATCAAAGCAGAATACAGTGAACTGAGTGGCTGCTGGCCAGATGTAGAAACAACACTATTTTAGGACGCAATTGTCTCTTATACCGATAGAGAATTATATCGGCAGTGTGATACGTACTGCAGCAGTAAAAATATCTAACTTTTTTTCCGGCAATTTTTGAAAAATATTTCATGTATATGTTCCATTTCAGGTTATGAGAAGAGGTCAGTCCCAGGCATAGTGCTTCTCCAAAACGAAAGCCGTTTAGTTCAGCCGAGGTCAGATGAGGGTCCGAGCGTGGTTTGCATAAAGAGAGAAGCTTGATTTTAAATGCATTCCTAGCGCGGTAGGAAGCGAGTCAGGAAGCGCGTCACTCTTATAATCTCACACACACACACACACACACACACACACACACACATATATATATATATATGTATATATATATATATATATTATAACTATATAACTAACAGATCGTAAAAAAAAATAAAAGAAGCTGTCATGTTTCTCGAAAAATAGATAAAAATTCGATGACACCCACGTTCCAATTTGCTCATTATAACCCTTTAGCATCTTTCCTTTCCGGATTAAAATCGATTACAAAGTTTTCCACGTGTCTGAATATAATATATACTAAATGTCAAATCTGTAGGTCAAAAGTTCTTTGCTGATATAGGTGGAGAAGTGCCTTCACACACGCATACTCACTTTTAGAGATATATATAGATTAAATAATAATTATTCTTTTATATCTACAGACACAGGTATCTCATGCTTACGCAATCATGAATGTAGAAGATTACAATCCTAATAATTTATACAAAATCAGCATAAAGTATCATATTGAAGCGTATTTTACAACAGGGCAACACCGAGCGGCCTGCTAGTATATATATATATATATATATATATATATATATATATATGTATATATATATATATATATATATATATATATAATTGACGTTGCTTATTGAACGGTCTCTACAAAATTCTTTTGTCAATTTTTGATTTACAGACTCGAACTTGATATATAGGTATTTGAACCCGTGAAACAAATCTAATTTTGATGTTGGCCGGAAAATTATCTGCTAAGAGGTGAAATAGAAGAAAATGGAACTTGGCAGGTGTAAGTAGACTTAAATGGCTCCTCTATGTATGGGTAAATATACATTTTAACCTTAAAGTCGGATCATTTTTAACTAATAATTATCTTTCTGACAATGGATGAAACGGTAACGATTAAAGACGGAGCGCTAAATATTTTGGTTTCGATTCAAGTTGATGCCAGTTGAGTATTTTTCTTCTTACTTTTGAAATAACTACTATATATTGGGTACACTATAATAATCAATAGAATATTAGCTTTATAGAAATAAAACCGAAAGATGCATAAATTAAAGTATCATATTTAAACGTATTTTACGACTGGACCACATCAGGCGTTAACTGTTTTATATTAAGTGCGATATAATAATCAATAGCGAATTGGCTCTATAATAATTAATATTAAATTCGCAATGATCAAAATACAAAAGCTTACTTTACGACCGGGCAACACCGGGCGGCTTGCGTAAATATATTGGAGAAATTTCATTTTCGCTCGATGTGATTTTTATTTTCTTATGTAGTTGCAAAATATAAGGTTCGGAATTTCGCAATTATCTTACATAAAGCAGCGACAGTCAATTTTCTTAAAATTAGGTAAGAAAAATAGTATTAACATAAGATTTAACTCTACCAGTCTTATCATATTTAAGAAATTCTAGGAAATTATGACCTTTATATATTTATATTATTATTGCAGTCTAATATTTGAGAATGACTTTGCATGAATGACTTAACTCAGATCGTTTTATGACCAGTTATCCGTAAGTCAATGGCAGTTCTAAGTCGTCGATGGCTACCTATATTTATTGGAAAACAATTCTATCTGTTGTTTATAATCATACAATTTGTTTTTTTTTATTATATACTAGCAGTTCAGCCTGGCTTAGCTTGTTCATTACTTTATATATATATATATATATATATATATATATATATATATATATATATAAATATATATATGCATACATACATATACATGTTAAAAAGTTTGACTCCTGTCGAGATAAGCTACATCTAAAATTTCAATTGTTTAGACCCAAAATTAGCGGAGGAGTTTGGTAGAGTTTGCAAAGGTAAACTCTTTAAACTTTGACCTCTTGGCAGCTACAGTTTCCGCAAAAACTGATTAAAAATCCTGTTGCATGTCTGAATATCCTTTATGTAAAATATCAAAGGTTCGGACACAAAATTGACTGAGTAATTTGGTAGAGACCGCAGAGATCAATTTTTTTAACTTTGACCCCAGTATTGAGACCATAACAATTGTTTTACACTCAAATCAAATTAAATTGTTTGATCCATGTCCAAGTAACCTAAATCTAAAATTTCAAATGTTTACATCCAAAATTTGCGGCGGAGTTTGGTCGAGTTTTCAAATGTCAAATCATTGAACTTTGATACTCTGACAGCCGAATTTCTGGCCGAAAACCGATTCCAAACAATTTCATAAATCTCAATACGCCTTCTGTCAAATCTCAAATCTGTAAACTGAAAAAATGACAGGGTAGTATGGTAAAGAAATGTACATTCACGGACACACACACATACACACAGACAATTTTACTTATATATATATATATATATAGATATATGTAGATCTTTGTATTTGGATGCGTTTGGAAAATTTCTGTCAGCAACTTTACATAGTAAGCACAAATTGGATTTTCATTAAAATTTTGCCGGAATGTTTTTTATGTAAAAAGAAAATATCCATTAAACATTGGAAATCATTTGAAACTTGAAACTCAATCCAATATTTTTTTTCTAATAATATAGCTATTAATAGCTGAACGCAAACACGTGGCGGTTTCTTATTTATAACAGAAAAGGAGAAATTCTTGCCAACTGAAAAAAATCGATTAGTCCTTTTTTTTCTTGGCGCTGACTTTTGGCAGCCCGTAACATTTTGTCTGTGACAAATAATTTGCCAAATGATACAATATATTATATTCCTTCATTCTATCACGTACACGCAAATAAACTTTACGAGAAAAAAACATTATTTAGCATAAACATTCAGAGAAACTATTTATTCACTACCGTAAAAAAAATAAAACTTCGCCAAAAAAAAGCATGAAATAAAATATACACATAATCAAAAGACCGCCATTTGCTTTGTGAACAATTTCTAAATAAACGCATTCTTCTACAGGGTGAAACGAGAAACACTCGTCTAGCTGAAAACACTATCAATAGTTTCTCCCATTCTTTATCTGTGCCTAAACCTAAACGTAGATTCCATAAGCAAAGTTTCTTTCTTAGAATTGCACGCCTGTGGATCTGTCTTCCGTTTGCCTGCTTTCCAGCTGACTACAATATGTTTGGTTAAATTTACCTTTCGCATCCCAGTGTTTACAAAACCATTTAGCGGAAGTGACGTTAGACGAATTTTTATAAAAGTTACCAACACCTGATATTTTATATAATGATATATATATATATATATATATATATATATATATATATATATATATATATATAAATGTAAAGTTGGTTCGTTCTAAACGAATAAAACCATATTTCTACGTTACCAATTTATTGGAAATTTTCAGACAACCCATTTTTAGAGTCGAGGTATGTTTTTATGTTATTAAAATAAATTTACCTCGCAAATTATTAAAATTAAAATATTAAATAAAATAAATATATTTTTTTAACCATTACTGTGAATCTGTTCTGTTGATAAAACTGAACTTCCGGTTCGATTCATTTCACAGCCACGAATTGACGAAAGATTTCATTTTCTGTTTAGTAAGTAAAAAAAAAAAAAAAAAAAAAACATAATTCATTTGTTTATCTATGAGGCCAAAAAAAAGTTTGTCGCTTGCTTTTTGAGTTTTTTTTTTGTTTTTCGATATAAGATTCGTTGGAATAAAAAAAACACGATTTAAAAAATAGCGCGCATAACTCTCTGCATTAGCACCGAAAAATGTTACTAAACATTTATTAATAATTTCTCACTTTTACAAGCATTTGATTTTAAATTCCTTTTTAAACTTTATCGACATTTTTTTTTAAATGCCCCCCCATAATGGTGTTTATTAGCCCCCCCTTCCAAAAGTGATGTTTATTCCGGAAGCTGTTCTTAAGATTTGGAGGTTGGGGGGATTCCAAGGTGGACCTAATCTAAAAAAAGAAAAAAGGTTTTTATGCGCACATAAGCAACTATTTTTTTATTAACTTTTTTTTTTTACTTTTTTATTTAAAAATTAGTAAATTTCAATTGTAGCGTCTACCCCGGAACTAATTTTTACAGTGACATTGAACATTCACCGTTTCCGGAGAGCTCCAAGAAAAAGACAAAAAAAGCCGTGGCGCCAAATTCAAGGAGTCTCTCGCCCTCTTTTTGCTCGCGCACCCCAGAGGAGTAAGACGCGTTACTGCCAGGCTCTGTCGTTCGTGCGCGACACGCCCTGTCCCTTTTCCAATGGTGAAACCACACACAAAAAAAAGACATTCTTCTGATCTATTCATGCCGCTCCTTACCCGAACGAATTTTCTAAACAAAATTAATTTATCGTTTCATCCCAACTTATCGCCAAAAACATTTGACCAGTCGGGAAGGATTTCTTCTTCTTTATTTTCGGACTAAAAATAACACGAATGTGATACACCAGGGCAAATAAATTCACACATATTATAACAAGCTAAGTCTGATTATTTGTTTTTAATTATTTTTTCTAAATATTTATTTTCTTATTAATGTTTTTTGAAAAATTAATTTTAAGTGAGCTGTTTGTTGTTTTGCCCAGCGAGCACCTCGCTTCACAATGAATACAATAATAAATCATTTATCATTAATATGTGTTTTTGGTTTTGTGTTGAATGAAACTTTCTTTTTTCATTACAACAATAATGAACCAATGTAAATCTTCCGGCATGCGTTTAAGGGTTACGAAATTATCAATAAATCGTTTAGTTACTAAGCCAACGTCAGTAAATAAAAAAAATGTTACGTGCGCATGCATTAGCCTTGACTAGGGGGGGGGCTAAGGAGCGACCATTAAATAATTATGCTGGTCGCCATGGAACTCAACGCCCAAGGAGTACCTAAAGTGGCACTTATGCACTTATGTATCGTGCTTTTTTTTAAATAGTATTTTCATGTTAAATTCAAATTTTACAATATGTTTTTCTTTTATTAATTTGTTAAGTGAAAGTACAGATAACCCGGTCGGTTTCTAATGTGATGAAAATCTAGCCCCCCCTCCCCCCCAAAAAGGGGTACTCTGGATAATAACAAAACATTAAAATTGCCTCAGTCTCGAAAGATTTCTTCTCTACTGAACGAGGAAACAAACGGTGAAGTGTAGTTCACCTTCTGTTTCTATCCCACTCTCTCTTCCTCTCTTAATATCTCTCTATCGATATCTCCCTTTCCCTCTCTCAATCTATATTTCTCTCTATATCACCCTCTCCATCTCTCTTTGAGCCCCTTTCTCTCTCTAACTCCCTCTATCTCTCTCCTTTCCTCTATCTCATCTCTCTCTGTTTCTAACTCTCCCCCTCTCTCTGTTTATCTATCAATCCCTTTATCTCTCTATCTCCTTCTCTTTCTCTATTTTCCTATCACTTTCTCTTTTCTATCTATATATCTTCCTCTCTATATGTCCATCTCTAATCCCTCATCCTATTTTAGTCTCCTAAATTAATTACAGTGAATAAGGCATTGTCAAAACATGGATAAATCCTATTTTAGTCACCTAATTTACTGACTGTGAGAATAGAAGTTATTTGGAAATTACTGCTACCTTGAACAGCACCAGAAGTAACTGGTAAAACCTTTATTAATTAAATTGATTTTGGCAGCCATTTGGTAACAAAATGACATAGCCTTAGCCCTTGCTGCATGAGGAATACCTGCGACCTTGCTGCCAAGTAGAAAAATTATTTATTCTACTTTAAAACATTCAATTTTTCAAAAATCTCATGTTCGACATCTCCAAAACATCCAATATGGGGAAAAATATTGCAGAAATGCAAACTTATTGTTTAGGATGAATGCACAATGGTACGCAAAAAATCACTTGAGGCTCTTGGTCGATCCTTGCAAGATTTGCGTGGCAATGTCAGACCATTTGGGAATGCAGTAATATTGCTTGCAGGAGATTTCAGACAAATGTTACCTGTTATTCTTCAATCAACACCAGCAGATGAAATAAATGCTTGCCTCAAATACTCTACTTTTTTGTTCCATGTGAAGCTATTAAACTTAACTCAAAATATGCATGTCCAGTTGCCAACTGTTCGATCCGCACAAAAACTTTTGCATCACTTGTGGGAAATTGGGTACGAAAAAGTGCCAGCTGATCAGAGTTAAGGGCAAAATTCTTTGACTTTTAACTTCTGTAATTTCTGTAATTTTATTTCATCAAAAGAATAGTTAGTTTAAAAGGTTTTTGCAGATATTCAAATTATAAGAATTCCATTTGACTGAGTGAATGAGCTATTCTTGCAGGTCAATACAAAGATGCCCATGAACTTAACGCTATTATTCAATGTAAAATTCCAAGTGAGGTAGTCAAATACAAATCCATCGACACTGTTGTGAAAGCAGATAAAGTGGTTAATTATCCAACAGCTATATTTGCCAGGGATGCCACTGCATGTATTGCAACTGAAATTTGGTGTACTAATTATCATGTTGTGAAATATAAACCAATCCAAGCTTTGCAATGGCACATAGCTTGCAGTAAAAAAAAAATAACAAACAATATCATAGAAACAACAATCTTAACAGGACCTTTCACAGATGAATATATCTTCATTCCATGCATTCCTATGATTCCACCGGATACATCATTACACTTTAGGAAATTGAACTTTCCAATTCTATTGTCATTTGCAATAACCATCAACAAAGCACAGGGAACAATCTTTACAATTGTGGGCCTTACAGTTACACACTGACTGTTTTTTCACATGGACAATTTATATTACGTATTCAAGAGTCACCAAACCGGAAAATCTCTATATCAGCTAAGAAAATGGAACAACAAAAACTGTGTACTCATGCAAAATGGAAAATTAAACCTATAAGAAACATGCTTTTTCTCATTTTGGAACTTTTTCAATTGTGCCAATTTGAGCCACAGCAATGCGTGGCAGGGTACAGCTAGTATATATATATATATATATATATATATATATATATATATATATATATCTTTATAAAGGTTATATAATTGTTTGATAAAAAAGTTCATGAACATATTATTAGGGGAAAAACAGTTCATAAATAGAAAAAATAGTCCATAATATATTTTATTATAAAAGTAAAAAAAAAAAACAGTACATGAATTAAAAATATAAACAGTTTATTAACATATTATTGGGGGAAAAACAATTCATAAATATAAAAAAACAGTCCGTAATACATTTTATTATAAAAGTAAAAAATGTAAATGAATTAAAAAAAATTTAGTTTTAGTTTATAAAAATATTATAGGTGATAATTTTCTCATAAAAGTTCAAATAAAGACTGTGTGAATAAAACTTGTATTTTTATATTTGTATTTAAAAAAAAAGTACATATTCTACAATTTGGATCATCTGTAGCTAAAAATTTGTTTGACATTACTTCCGTCAAATAGCTTTGTAAACACGGGGATGCGGAACGTAAATTTAACCATTGTTGTCTTCATGTCCAACGTAAACAAGTTTATGATGAGTTTTTCATCTTAAGTTAACAAATTTACAGAATTTCCATTACTAATGATTACTATATTGTGAAATTGACTACTGTACCCTGTATAACCCTGATCTCCAAGTGGCCTCTAGTGATCCCTATGTAAAAAAAAAAAATTAAAAAGAAAACACGATAAAATTATCGCCCTAGCGAAGACGACAAAAAATGAGAGAAAAAAGAAAACCAGTTATTATTAAAAGGAAATGGAATCATGTCGTCTTTTCTGGGGAGACAATTTTATCGTCACATCCTGTATTATTTGTCGGTAACCGCTACATTTTAAATTTCATCTGCTTCTTCTGTCAAGTTTGATTTGAAGTATCATTTTCGTCAGTTTGTCATACTTGGTTTTCTACAGCATTTTTAGACTCAGCCACATATCTTTTTACTTTTGTTCATCCCAAACAAGGTATATTTACACTGAGACGCAAGAGCCTGGTGTGATAGAGGCCAGATTTATAGGATTAATGCTATGTTAGCAGTTGGACAACAAGATGTTTGTTCACATTACATTTAAGTTTCTGTATTTTGGTAAAGACTGGAAAACAATAACCAGAAAAAGTATTCCAACAGACACCCCGAGAAAAATGCTATCAACTTGACGGTTTTCCAAAGATGATTTTTATAATGATGAGATGGAATTTTGTTGCCGAATATGTAGGCAATTTAAATGGTACAATCACAGTAAGTGCATTGGGACACTTTCTTTGGAAGTACCAATAAAAGTGAAACAAAGATGCAACATGGCAACGATGCGACAGGAGTTGAAGCTGGGAAGACAGTTATACCCCCTTTTGGGCACCTTTCTAAGGGGAGAGCAAGCTAGAAGCTGGTGTACCAGGTCAAATGTGGCAACAATACTGCATGCAAAAGCGAATAGTGGTTTTGTAGAAATATAGAATACTGCCATGTGTCAAGAGTTTTCTATACGGTAAAGAGAGTCTATATTTTTGCAGCAGATATAGCAGTATACGATCTATTTGTTTGATTGTCTGTTACGATTTAGTTTTAAATAGCAGTTTCGGCGTTAAACGCCTATATTGAATGAACGCATTTTTACGTTACACAATCTGATTGATTTTATTTCACTGTGGGTTTTTTTTTTTTCGACTACAGACATTTAATGAGAAAATATTTACACTTTCCTTCAACGAACGGTTTGTTTTAATTTTAAATTCCAAATAATAAGGAGGACTCGTTACTTTCTTTTATTCTCGGAGTGATTGGTTTTATCGGTGAGTATCGATCTGCTAGTCAACAAAGCGAGAAAAGACTACAAAAAGAGAATGGGATGTTGTACACATACATCAACTTTCGAGCACTTCGTTACGTTTTCATGTTAACAAAATTTTAAAATGTTAAAAATCAAACCAACAATGTTATCTTCGTTTAACAAATCAGTATTCACGACATAAACGGCAGAGACGCCGCGCATGTCCATGGAGATATTTGGTCTGCTTGTTGTAATTTTACATAATTATACAATTTATAATATATAATAATAAAATAATTTCATTATTTTAAAATAGTATTTTAATCTGTATGTCTTGGATTATTCGGACTACTACTCTCAGCTTTTTTAAAAAAATTAAAAGAAAACGACTTATTAAGCCCTGAAGGCCACTCAAGATAAGGCTCAAGGAGTGGGCAATTGGTCACCGGTATAACAATGTAGTAACCGTTAGTGGTTAAAATCGGTAATAATTTGATTATTTAATGGGACTGATAAACAGAAACGAGTTCACATGGGATTTGAAGACGACTGTGTTGTAGTCAACCGGAAAGCGGGTCAGCAGAACAGAGCTCCTCAGTCGGACAGCTCTAGGAAAGAAGTTTTTTTCATGGAATCTGGATTTAGATTTAGGTATAGAGAGTGTGAGAAATTGTTGATAGTGGTTGTAGCTAGTCAAGTGTTGTTTGTCAAAGTTTGGCAAGGAGGAACCATAGATTGGAGCTCAGACGAGCACTTACCATGAAAATAAATATAGACCAGAGACAGGCTCGCAGTATCTCTATGGGAAAGTTGCTGTAGGGAATAGATATGACTAGGTTTCGACGCTGGCTTTGAATTCTGTCAAGGCAGAATAGGATGCTCCAAACAGCGCCTGCCCAGATATTGCAACAGTAATCCATCCTAGGACATAGTTGGCTCTTATACAGGTAGAGGATTGCATCGGCAGTAAGATATCCGGTTGTTATTTTCCCAGCATCTCTGTCGAGGTAACCTTCGAAAATATGCAAAAAATGTACAAAGGTGAAACATGCTATGCATTAAAATTTAGGCTAGAAGAACATCGAGAAGGTATAACATGAAGAGATATGGAAGAGTTTGTGATGCTATTCCATGAACAAAGCTTCTTTCTTAGAATTGCACGCTTGTGGAATTGTCTTCCGTTTTTTCTGCTTTCCAGCTGACTACAATATGGTTGTCTTCAAGTCTAACGTAAGCAAGGTTTTGACGAGCCGTTCCATATAAGTTAACAAATTTACGGAATTTCCATTACTAACGATTTCTATATTGTCCAATTTCTACTGTACACTCTTTAACCATTATTCTCGAGTGGCTTCTTGGCATTGATAAGTGGCGATGCCTATGTAAAAAAAATAATAATCATAAAAACAGAAAGCATTTGCCTTTGTTAGATGGAGTAAAAAGTACAAACGAAAAAGAACGATTAAATAAAACGTCTTAAAGAAGCAGCATATATGTTGGGCGACTGTGGGCTCAGAAGTAGATCAATAATTAGAATTTTTACAATACGGAAACCAATAATTCGAAATAATCATTTAGAACTTTATCAATACACACACACACACACACACACACACACACATATATATATATATATATATATATATATATATATATATATATATATATATATATATATATATATATATATATTAGCAGGAAGATCGACGTTGTCCGGGATCGAAAAAGAATCAACAGATGCTCCACCCTCCTAATCTTTTATTGTCATCGAATCGGTGAAATCATTCATTTTTTTAATTAAATCGATTGATTGCTTCCTCTAGTTGGGGACCCCCCACCGCTGTGTACTGGGAGGAAGCTCCACATGATTTCCCGCAGTGACTTAGTCCACTATAGACGGAAGTCTACATTGCACTGTAGAGAATATACTGTTGATTTTATAAAATTATCTGTTAATAATGGCTTCACGTAGAGTTTAAAATACTGTATCGAATACAAAAGTCAAGTATCATGGTTCAACTGTGCTATAAATAGAAATATTTATGCAGTACATGCTCTGTCTTATTAAAGGATAAACTGTCGATTTTGCGAAAATATTTTTTTACATAATCACTTGAATTAAAGTTAAACGTACAAAAGTCAAGTATCATGGTTCAATTGTGCTCTAAAAAGAAACATACATTTCCAACGAGCCCCTATCTGATGAAAAATTCTGCAGTTTATTTTATAGGTTGAGCCTTTCTCCTTGTCCGGTGATAAAATTTCCAAATGCACTTGTGATGTTAGGTTGTATAAAATTGTTAACCTTGGTAAAAATCAGACTTCTTTTTTTGACTCAGATTTTTTTTTTATTTTCGATTTTCGATACTTATCAGACGCATTCATATACAAAACATACGTGAAAACACTTCCATATACCTCAAGTGCCTTCTGTAAAATTTACAAAAAAAAAATCAGCCCAGTCGTTTCTCATACCATAGGGAACGAATTCACGGAAATACACATGCAGACAAAATTGTTTTTATATAATAGTATATATATATATATATATATATATATATATATATATATATATATATATATATATATATATAGAGAGAGAGAGAGAGAGAGAGAGAGAGAGAGAATGTTTCTGTATTTGGTGTCGAAAACTATATGACTGAGATTACTATATGTGTCCTGCCAAAGTGATATTATTTACAGTGTAAATGACTTTCTTTGTCATGTTAATTGATGTTGACCTCGGGGGTTAAGGAATACCAGCAATAATTCCCTCGGTTGCAGATTTTGTAAATATGAAATCTAGTATCTGTAGATAATAATAATAATAAATATTTATATAAAAATATTGGGATTTCCCTATCATGGACATTTATAATAAACAGTCAAACTACGAGAAAAGTGATGGTCAAGTTTCTACTGTTGAACATTATATGACTTAACTTATTGTATGTGTCTTGCTTATTAAACATCATACATAGTTTAAATCCTCTGATACTCCATGTAAATTTATGTTGGTCTAGAGTTTGAATATCAGGCTGCAGAATAAAAGTGATGTCACGTGGGTGAAATACTTCGATTGGCAAGGATTTTCTACATTGAATATTGCGTAAGTGTGAAACACTGGCATTTGCAGTTTATTATAATAAATGTTTATTTTAAAATATTATTTATATATATATATTTATATTTTACTAATATCATTTTAATTTTATCATTATTTTTTAATAAATACATGTAAATATATATATATATATATATATATATATATATTCACACATCTATATATGTGTGTATGTGTGTATGTGTGTGTGTGTGTGTTAATAGGAGTTAATCTTGCAATATTAGGCTTAAAACATTTCGAATTCATCCAAGAATTGACCATAGATATAGGTAGCGTAATGGTCTACTCAGTTGAAGGTTCAGTCCTTAGTGCAGACAATAATAATAAAAAATAAACCATGGCTTAGAGAATAAGAACAATTTACGCCCGTTGATAAACCGTAAAGTTCGAAATTTTGTTTGAAAAAAGGATACATCAACCGAAACGTGAAAATAAGCATCAATATTCCATTAGTTGTTCAGAATAATCCAAATAAACAATCCCCGTTTTAATCATTCTTAAACAGCATTTCAATCAATAAACGTACAGAGAAAACGATTACATTATTCTTAATTCCAACAAAAAAGGTTAAATAATTGTGTTTTGTTTTACACATCATTTCTTGGAGTCAAGTTATAAAAAATAAATTTTAATTATTATGACAATTCCACCTTACACGCACTTTTTCATCCTTTTGTGACAAATTAACATTTTATTACATAAGAGCTTTTTTTTTTTAGAAACAACTAAACGTCCTTATAAAATGGTGTGGGCCACTAGTTAGTATATAAGGTTAGAGATTGAAATAGGTAGCAATTGTATGTGACGATTTAGCTTGCAGTAATAGTCTGTCATGTTTTACTTTACAATAGTTCTTTTACTTGTATAACTTCAGTTAAAATAATATTGTGTGTATTCTATCATGGCATTAGTTTGCAATAATATTTCCCTTAGTCTGTCATTGTTCAGTTTTAAATCACATTAACGTATTTTGTTACGCATTAGTTTAAAATAATATTTCCGTTGTCACATTTCAATTTGAAAGAGCGTTTACGTTTTTCTGTAAGCCATTTATTTGGAATAATGTTTTTGCTAGTCTATCACAAATTAGTTTGCGATAACATTTCGCTTAGTCTGGCAAGCTTTTGTTTAAGTTTAGCATACCGCACGTTGTTTTCCCAGTCGTAAAATACTCATAAATATATTGTAATTCGTGCAGATTTCTTATTGAGTACTATGGAGCCAAATCTCTATTGATTATCCGTTAGACAGATTTCAAAAGTTATTTAAAGAATTTTACTTGGGTACGATCCGCTAAAAACGAAGCCAGAACGTTTAGCGTTAGTTATTATCTAACTGTTGAGCTACAGATAAACGGGTACGAAGGCTTTGAAATAAAGCTACTTTTGAGCTATGAATATTTAATTTTGTGCATACGCAAAACAGCAGGTGTAATGTTATATTCGACTTATCCTGCTAAGTCAACTGTTTTGTTTTCAATTTTGCCACTTAACATCATTTTTTACCAGGAAAAAACTAAATCGAAATGCTACAGGTTGAACTGCTCTTTATATCAGATTACAATGCTGTAGACTAAATATTCAAAGAGGTGTTTGGGAGAAACTTTTCTCACACAAATCAGTAAGGTTACTGAGCATGCGGATATTATGTTTTTTTTTGTTTGTTTCTAAACCGTTAACTTCTTATAAGTAAAAAAAAGGGAAAAATACTTTAGCTGATACTGAAACCAAAATGTAAAGACAGGGGGTCATGTACGATAATCATTAGACCAGCATAACACGGTCCTTAAAAGCTGATTTAAAACTTCTTCTTCTTCTTCTTCTTCTTCTTCTTCTTCTTCTTCTTCTGCTTCTTCTTCTTAAAATTAGTAATCCGTAACGTGAACTATTTACGCATTCATATAAAAATTCGATGACTACACCGGACCAATTTTTCAATTTTAACACCTTAGCAGCCCTTTTCCGGATGGTAAGCGATTAAAATTTTTCTACTTTTCCGAACATTCTATATTCTAAATTTGAAGTCTGTAAATATATGTAGGCATATAGATTGAGAAGTCTCCTCACACACACACATTATCACTTATATTATATATATATATATCACTTATATATATATATATATATATATAGGGTGACCAAAAAGAAACGGGACCCAACTCTAATTAGGCCCCGTTTCTTAGTGTTTTGTCTGAATGAAATGAAACTTTGGTCACAACTAGTTTATTATATTCAAAACATCACATCAAAACACGAGGGCCTTTGGCCTTTTTTTTCTGTTCTACAGCATATGTTCTAGATGGCTTTTATTTAGCTTTTGTTTTTTGTTTTTTTTGTGCGGGGTAACCCTATATATATATATATATATATATATATATATATATATATATATATATATATATATATATATATATCCGTGTGCTAGAAAGCTTCCATCTTAATTCTATGTAATTATGCAGAATGTAGAAAGTATGCATAAATAGATATCAGCGTAATAGTGAAATGAAACCAGCCGCATAATAAGAAACCATTAAAAAATGAACAAGTAATTAATTAACGCTTATTTTTATAAGAAATATACAAATAACTTAACTTATATATAGTCGCTCGCATATCCATGCCTGAGTTTATTACAGTTCGTTTTAATTATTTCTAAACAGCAGGCATGTAATATTAATGTCAGATTGAGACGAAAAGTCCACTTTATATATATATATATATATATATATATATTTATATATATATATATATATATATATATATATATATACTAGCTGTACCCGGCCACGCGTTGCTGTGGCTCAGTGTGTTAAAATGGAACACATGTGAAAGTAGAGAAAAGTTTGATTCTTTTTTTCAAGAGAATGTACAAATTATTTTTTAACAGATGTTAAGAAAATAAACAGAAAAATACTTCCATCATTAATTATGCAAAAAAATAAAATAAAATGTTGATTTAGTTTTTTAATATGCTTATAAATTACGATAAAACTTGCTGAGTATGCACTGTTTTACGGTTGTTGTAAAAATGGAACGGAAACGCTTCATTTTAATCTTTCTTAATTTTTTAATTGTGCCCCCCACCAAACGAATATAATCAAAACAGTAACATTCAACAATTGTACTTTATGTATATAAAACACAAAATGGGTGTTTGTATTACTGTACATATAGATTCGAAAAAGTTGTCAAAAAACAAATATATAACAAATAAATGTTATCAAAGGCAAGATAAGTTACTTTTCTGCCAAACTGGATATATTTTTTGTGTTTTTATTCAATGTAACATATTTATTCAGCTCGAAAAACATACAGTGTTTACCGATGTATTCGAAAATTCAAGATGGCGTCTCACACCCTCTTTAACACCGTAAGTATGGAAAAAGGTGTTATAAATAAAAAAAAAACTATACAAAATACTATTAAAAACCCGCCGAATATATGTCAACCTATGTCACGGTAACATATATTGAGCGAGTTTTTAACAGTATTTTATCCGTTTTTTTTATTTATAACATCTTTTCCCACACTTACCGTGTTAAAGAGAGAATCAGACGCCATCTTGAATGTTCCAATACATCGGTAAACACTGTATGGGTTTCGAGCCGAATAAGCATGTTGCATTGAATAAAAACACGAAAAATATATCCAGCTTGGTAGAAAAGTAACTTATCTTGCCTTTGATAACATTTATTTGTTATATATTTCTTTTTGGACAACTTTTTCGAATCTATGTGTACAGTAATACAAACCCCACAAAATATTTATTTAAAAAAAAAAATTTTTTTGTAAAAAGTTAATAACGAAAGGGAAATAATTCCATTTTTAAACAAAAAGTCAGTTTACCTAACTTACTGTATTAATGCTATTTTTTTTAAGCAAGAAAAAAAAGGTAAATATCCAGATACGCTACTACAGAACACCGACCACTCTAATTTGTTTTTTTATAGGTAATTGAGGTCGCTGACAACGAATCTGATAGTCAAAATTGGCGAAATTTACCGTTTGCATAGTATTTACCCCTGAATCCACGAACTTCTTTCCACCATTTTGCAGCTTCCGTTTATGCTACGCGCATGCACGCTGTAGCATAAACGACGGCTTCACCAAGCAAACTACGTTGGGGGGAGGGGATTTTTTTTCCAGGACTTAGAATTTTCTAATTTTCAAAAATACATTATAGCGCTTTTTGGGTGGAAAATGTAAAATTAGCTGAAAAAGAAATAAAATAAGAAAAGGAAAGCACACCAAGTTGGAGTAGGGGGGTAATTTATCTGGTTTTTTTTTTACCTGGAACATCGAATTTTCAAATTTTCCGTAAGTAACGCACCGACATTTACCAATTAGAACACCATTTAACATTTTCCGAAGATTTTACTTTGTACATTGGGGTGCGAGCGGGGGGGATGTGATGTTGGCGCGCGCGCGCCCCAACATCACATCCCCCCCCAACAAATTAAAGTGGTCGGTGTTCTGTAGTAGCGTATCTGGATATTTACCCCAAAAATATTTAGGTTTGGCTATAAATTCCTAAACTCATTTCACCCTAAATAATTTAGGTGACTGAAATAGGAATCTAATTGAATCTTTAATTTTTTGAATAGTATGTGAGAAATTCATTTTTCTTCGAGTTACATTGAATTCATTAATACGGACTTTAGGGGTTTTTTCCGTAATGTTACTGTAAAAATTATTTTTTATTGTTACAAATTACGATGCTTTAAAAAAAGCAAAAATAAATTCTTGCGTTTTTTATTTACTACTGAAAACCATAACTTTAGTAAAGGTATTTTTTGTTTTAAACAAAATAAAACATTTTCACTAAGAGTTAAGTAAAAATAATTAGTTCATTATATTCTGCGATCATTATTTGAAAAGTACTGCAATTTTCATTAAAATTCGTTAATTTTCTGATTTTTGATGAATTTTTAAGTAAAGGGAGGAGTCAAAATGTGTATACACTTTGAGCGTCGGCATTCATTTTGCGACCACGTGTGGTTAATTTAAATTAAAGTTCAATCACATGGTTACATTATCAATAATCATGTAATTAAACCCATTGAAAATTTACCGATATTGTAAACACATTCTGTTTACATTAAGCCTGTAGTGTTTTTTTAGTGATGCAATGTTGTCAACTGAGATTTAAAAAAAAAAAACCCGCGAGATCAGGAGAAAGAAATGTCCAGAAAATCGCTAGATTTTTAACTTATCGTCTGAAATTTTCAAATATCGTTAATTCCCCCCCCCAAAAAAAAACTCCATAATGTTCCGTGATTTTTTTTTTTGCTGTTGTTTCTTGCTTTTTACACTTTTAGATCGTATTTTAAACTAAACTTCGGAGGTTGGAATGCTCCCCCACCTAAAATGTACTTGGAAAATCGATTTTATAGTGAGATTTTAGAATGGTTAGTCGAAAAAAAGGTGAAAAGCAAAACAAATAATCAATAAATAATTGTTACCAAAGGCAATAAATGCTACTTTTTTTTACTTACATGAATGAGTTTATTTTATGTTTTAAAGTATGTCCAAGCGCTTTTTATTTTTTAATAATCTAATGCGGGTGTGTGGGTGCCAAATACCTCCAGATTTTCTAGAATTTCCCCCTAGATTGTAAACGAAATCTCCAGATCTAGCAGGAAAACCGCTAAATTGTAACACTGGTCACGTGACAGGAAGCAGTAATAAATAATTGTCCCTAAATAAAAAAAGCCTCTCGGTACAAAGAAATCCACCTATTTATCATAGAAAAATTAAGTATAATGTTATAATTAAAAAGAAATATATAAAAACACACATGGATATAGTAAACATATTATACCAAAACGTGGAAGCCATCCGTCCGGTGGTTTTTTAGACAATTAATTCCGAACGAACCAACAGTTACATTTATATATATATATATATATATATATATATATATATATATATTTATAAGAATAAGTAGTTAATAAAATATGTTAAAAAACACTTTATAAAAGAGTTTCATTTTAAAAAAGAAGCACAAAATAAGCGGATAGTCCTTAATCCGCGGAATTTCGAAGTAATACTTTCCTTCTCATCAGAGGGTAGGGATTAACAAAATGCAGGATTGGATTTTGCTTGAAAAAGTATTTAATGAAACTACAAGTAAGTCATAGATCATACCTGGTAAAAAAAAATAGTGAAGCAGGGGGAATAAAGGAAGGGAAAAGGTGATTTCATGTGAATGGATGACCAGGTGAAGAGTAAACTATCCAATAACGGTAAAATCCAAAAAAGTTGATTAAATTTCCATTTCCACAAGTAAAATACAAAGGAATCGCGTTATTAGAAGATGGTCCAAAGTAATCCAAAAGCAAAATTCCGTGGAATAATTCAGAAATGGGTACAAGGAAAAAAGTGAATGAGTTCAAAAAATATTATTAAAGGAAGATGAAATGTGCGTAGAAAGAAAGAAATGTATACATATATATATATATATATATATATATATATATATAGAGAGAGAGAGAGAGAGAGAGGGAGAGAAAGAGAGAGAGAGAAAGAGAGAGAGAACTGCCATCACTAAGCGCTGTTTTTCATTTTAAACTTACTTTTTCTTAGTCTGTAACGTTTAAGATTTAAATATATGTTTTTAGTCTGCCTGTCATGAATAAATTTTAAAATACATTGTCTTTTTCTCTCACAATTCTATTATAAGAATCCCTGTTCACCCCTTGCCAAATCGTCCCGTCGAATGGCTGCGCTTCAATTTGGAATGCTATCGGCAGTTTAAAAAAAAGCAAAAGGCGAAAATATCTCATCACAAAATAGAATTTAGTAATCTTATATGATTAATTGTATATAAAAAGGAGAACACGCAAACCATCCCGGTCGTTGTTTAATAATGTTTTGATGTAAAATACTACTTCGTCATAAAATGTGTCTGTTTCTTATGTATATTTATATTCTGTTTATTCTGTATATTAATATTCTGTTTATTCTGTATATTAATATTCTGTTTATTTCTGTATATTAATTAAGATTTGACAATCTTTAGAATTAATATTACGTTTACTATCTAAATTATCTCTACGTAATGGATGAAGATAATATCAAATTTTGAAATCTCTTTCATGTTTGTTCGTTGGTTAAAACATTTCAGCTACGGATAATCTAATTCATTCCTGCTAGCGCATCTCTATGTTGATCTGTCTACTGAAAAACAAAAGAGCAATATAGGAAAGAATAGCAAAATCATTCCATACAAAAACTAATTACGTTTTGTTGACGACAGACAACAAATTTGGATAGCTGAATTCAAAATACCTGACAAGAAGCAATCTTGTTTAGACCATGTTGGTTACACGAGCGGCTCATTACGCGGAACGCGAGATTAAATAGCCTTAGGCAAAGGGACGAGTATTTGCGCAGTGAACTATTTTTCTAGTAGACAGTGTGAACTATATCTTGTCTTTAGCTTAAGTAACTATTTATCTGACTAATAGCGCTAATATCCCTGCGTATATATTTTAAATTGTGTGAAAGAATAGTAGAAAGTAGATATTGATTTGATTTTCACCAGCCTCCTACCTCTCGCTAACTTTGTATTATCTTTTAGTTCTAACAGGAGCGTTGTTTCTGACAAAGAATGAAGAATTGGTGTTTTCCGAGTTAGAATCTATTTCATCTTACATGTATTGTTAACAAGATGTGAACCTTAAAGTAGTACTTTAACTCCTTACATTAAGTGGCTTCATGCCTTGTCTGGAGCGATTTCCATAAAATGTGCCTATTTTCCACGCTTTTAATCGAAATAAAATTTCGTTCAAAATGAAGAAAAACACTCCATTCATTCGTACACCCCATGAATAAAAAATACATAATTTATATCGAATTCACCAGAATAGCATTCTTTACCAAATCAGGCAACTTTAAAGATTTATAATAAGTTTTAATAAATATATTTTCATTTATAAAAGTAGTGAGAAAATTGGAAGTTGCCATAAGAAGTGGAATGGAAAACATTGGAATGGAAGAAAAGAAAAACCATCTGCCTTTGTGAGTCGGAATAAATATAGTAGACAAAGAAGAACGGTAAAATAGTCCGTCTCAAGAATTTATCAAGTATGAAATTGAATTCAATATGGAAACCAATGATTACAAAAAAAAATCAGATAAGAACATCATTAATATATATGTATATATGTGCATAAATATTATATATATATATATATAATATTTATGCACGTATATACATATATATTAATGATGTTCTAATATATATATATATATATGTATATATATATATATAATTTTATCACATAAATTAATATAGAAAGATATAATTTTATGCATAAATTATCAGTATTTACTAAAACAGCGCTTGATATATACGTAGAGCTAGGTAGTAAGTTATGAAAATATTTATGACTATTTAGCTACATAGAATATACAGCTTAAGCCTGACGAATTGTCACGAGAATGAAACACGGAATATTTTGTGTAGTTAATTGCCATATATACTTTCATAACTTACTATATATATATATATATATATATATATATATATATATATATATATAGGTATGTGTGTATGTATGTTTGCGTGTGTACATATATGTATAACTTTTAAGATAAATATTAAAACTTATTCGTATACCTACAGACACTAGTATTTTATGCTTACGTTATCATCAGTGCAGGAAATGATAATTACCGTTGTGCTCTTGGTTGTTTCTAAACTTTCTGCCTCTCTGCTTCAGTTTGAACTTTATGGTGGAGTGCCATAGATGACGCTCCTGGACAAATTCTTCACAGTTTTGCATGTTAATGCTCAGCGTTTTGAGATCACACTTCAGATGTCCTTGTAGCGCAACTGGTGTCGTCCGATTTTTCTGTTACCTGAAGTTAGTTCGCCGAAGAATATGTCTTTTGGCAATCTGCCATTTTTCATTCTGATGACGTGCCCCAGCCAGCGGAACCGGTGCTGTTTCAGGGGTGTGTACATCGTTGGCAGATTGAAGCGAGAGAGGATAACGCTGTTGGTGCTCCGGTCCTTGCAGCTAATCCAAAGGGTCCGTCGTAGGCACCGCAGCTGAAAGGCATTCAGTCTTTGTTCGTGCTTTGCATAGGTATACCAAGATTCGCTGTCATAAGAAAGGTGATTGTATTCAGCAGTCTTGGCCTTTATGATAGAGTTGTCCCAAACACATGCTGTGGTTGGGAAAGGGCAGAGTCAGCTTTCCCAATATGTCTTTCTCGTTACAGGGTCGAATAAAAAGCAATTGATCTAATTTGAATAAAATGACGAATATATATATATATATATATATATATATATATAATCTAGACTTTGATTAAAAGTTTATTTCAATTGAAATACTCTCTAAATTTTAAAATAAATAAATAACAACACACAATTGTTGTTGAGAATCATCCATTAATGTATTTTTAAAGAACCAGATGATTCTATTGTTGGCGATCACTTTCCCGATATCTTTTCAGTTAAATTTATTTTCTAGAAAGACATTGGGTGATTACAGGAGTGAAAACGTTGATCTACCGATATTCCTAAGAGAAAATATTTTTGTGGAACGAACTTGATTCAAACTTGCCACACCCAGGTTGTCAGTGTCTGTCGTTAACCACTTAGCCAACATCTACTCCTTGCTGCTGCTGCTGCTGCTGCTGCTGCTGCTGCTGTTGCCTCTGCTGCTGCTATTGCTGCTGATGATAGGAAAAATTTTTGTATGACCTTGCTGATGCTTGGGAAATGTTTAATACATCGGAAATAGGGGTCAACTTTCCCAATATCCACGGGATTAGAAACGAGGCGTTTATCAGAGCGTCGAGTGGTGTTGGCGGCCCAGGTGTCTCCTCTCATACTTCACATTTAAACCACACTTAGTCGGTAGCAGGCTCAATCTTCTGTAATATTGAAGTCTGGCTGGTAGCCATTTTTATAATCATCTAAGTGTCACTTGTTGTTACCTGGTTAACGTCTTTTCAGCTGCCCAGCTCAGTTTTATTCTATACTTTCTATGTATCTTCCTAATTAGTCCACGCAAAGGTTTAATCGTGCGGTAAACCACATTTTTTGCTGCGCTGTAAGGGTAGTATACTTCGGATTTATTTCTTTTCGGTCGTTTTTTTTATCTCTTCATCTGTATGTTTATCTCCCTACCACGGCAAGTAGATGTCACACAAATGGTGAAAGTGAAATTTGAACAGCAATTGCCCAAGAGAAAAAAGACTCTGACACGTAAAAGATGCCTTTAAAGCTCTATCGGCGTTCTTCAGACTAACACTAATAAACTAACTTCTTCTCAAAGAAAAGACAAAGCCCGAGAGTGTTCACTTTATACAACTGTACAGAACGCAAGGCAATACTCATTAAACAACAGACAAAAAAAGACATAGAAAAAATGGCACTCACGTAGTATTGGGCCAAGGGAAAATCCTTGTTTTCTGGTACTTGTTAAAAAGCGATTTTAACTTTCTCATTTAAGTGTGAAATAACAGTTTCATCACTAACCGCGCAGATGAAATATATGCCAATTACAAGTATCCGTTCATATTCTCACCCGCTGTATTCTTGTCGGTTCCTCCTTTATTAGTAAGTCTCTAATATAACAATTAAATATACATTTATATTATTTTTTATCACAGAGATTCTAAAACCTTAACTAATATTTTCAAGTTTTGAATAATTTAGAAGAAACTGTCCCGTTCTTAAAAAATGAAAATGAATTGCTTTCGCAAACAAAAATTACCGTAATAAATTATTCATTGTACGAAATAAGAAAAAGAACGGTATCGTTGTTTTTCTTTGTTTTTTTTTGTTTTTTTAATTTTTAGACTAAAAAGATAATGATTGTTTTAGAGATACTCGTAAATCATTTATGGTAACATTTTGTTTTAAGTCGGTCGTAGATGCGCTTTCGCCCCATTCTGTAGTGTTTTTGTAGATAGGTTGGTCGACTAATCGTTCAGCGATAATTCATATCTTCTTTGTTGAACTTAAAACCCACATTCAAGATGCACGAAAAATGATTTAAAAACGCTTGAGTTAATAGAAGTTAGGATTT
Organism: Euprymna scolopes; assembly: GCF_053919585.1. Taxonomy (NCBI): domain Eukaryota; kingdom Metazoa; phylum Mollusca; class Cephalopoda; order Sepiida; family Sepiolidae; genus Euprymna; species Euprymna scolopes. The sequence goes on from NC_136483.1 coordinate 82,343,542, forward strand.
AGGGTATTATTAAGCTTTTGTCAAATTGAAATTTAATGGTTCAGGTGGTCTTTTGTAGAATTGGCCCGCCAATAATATAAAACTAATTTTTAAAAAAGGGAAAAACAAAATTTTAAAAATAATGTGCTAATAATGCGCAGTGTGCCCACGCGCGCTTACACTACATTTGTAGTTCTTATCCAGACGTGCATCGAGTTTGTGTTAGGCTGCACGAAAATAGAATAATGGTTACTGACAAAAGTTATTTATCACGAAGCGAAGATTCGTCCGCTATGTTATAGAATAAGGATGAATAGAACGATAGCGTGTGTGTATGAAATTTAATCACCATCACAAACATATTTCGGTGATAGCGTTCAATGATTTGCATTTTCTTTGAGAATGTATTTGTTTTAAATGCTTTGTAAACGATTTGATTTCTATTTCGAAATTAACACCCTTATTTATTTAAGATTTGTAAAAATAACGCTCTATATTCTAAAGTTTGTATTTAATACGTTGAAACTGTGGGTTAATAAGTATTTTTTTTTAGTTTAATGCTGACTTATGATTGCGAAGATGTAATTAATGTTGATAGGTTTACTATTTTACCAATCAAAAATATATTGTTGCATTAATATGTTTGTAGGCATGTATGGAAATACAAATAAATACGTATTCATATATCGATTAATTATTGATAAATAAGGTAGTTTTGTTTTTATTGAATCAGAGAAATAAATTAACCTCATTTTTTCTTCTTTTTTTTTTGTAATTTGAACTTCTCTTCTTCGCGTCGGCATCTTTCAGCAGGTTACATAAGCAGTCGATAGATTCCGAAGAAGTTAGCCAATCAGCTGTTAGAAGACGGCACGTTTCAACGATGTCATCAAATTCATTAAATCAATAAATATTTTAATTAAAAATAGCGCGTTATGTCAACGTCATACCTCTATGTTTAATTATATTTTCAAATAGAAAACCATTCAACATATGTAAAAGAGGGACATCACGATTTTGATTGATCGTTTGGAAGTCTTCACTTCGGAATCTTTACGTAATCTGCCGGGAGAAGCTGGAGATTGGGATATAAACTAGATAAGTACCAATTTTCTTTACCCCAAACTATATTTTTAGGTTTTACAAACCGGTGAACTTTCTTACTAAATAAATAGAACGTTTAATAATCACCAAGTTCTTACTAATAAATAGAACGTTTAAATAATCACCAACTTCCGAACTTGTCACTGATAGAAGGATGCGTAACCATAGTGACCGTTGGTTTGGAGGTACTTCAAACTTTAACCTACATTGCAAAAGATGCAGTAATCATAAATGTTGTTTTAATAAAAAATAATATGAAAAATAAATCAGTACCGTGTATTTTTTCTAACGTACCGATATTTGAAAGAGCATTGCTGATTTGGTGTGAATAAAAGTTATGTATTAGCTTTTACTTACGATATATCCAAGGATTTTTCCATTGTATTATGTATTATATAAAGAAAATTGGTACATCATCTGTGTATGTCAGAATAAAACTCATTAAATCCAGAAATGATGTTCCTTAATTTTTTTGAAATAAAAATTGATACTTTAGATTTTTAGAATTATTCGAACCCGTCGCGTTACGGACAATGTATTAGATAATATCTATTTATAAGTGACACTCTTTTGGAGGTGAATGGTTCACTCGTCAGTGCGTACGACGTGCGTAAGAATTCAGTTGCGAATTATTAAAGTCTTTTACGCGTTCATGGCTACCAGAACGAGAGCATATTACTCTCATGGAATAACTAGAAGTCTTCGTTCATAATTCCCTACAGATTTCTGGCGGAAAAAAATTCCGAATTCGACTAGATACACCTGGAGAACAACATAAGTTACACTGGTCTAAACGTTGTGAGAATAACGGTCAAGCCAAGAACAGTATTCGAAAAAATTCAAATAATACAAAAACTCAGAAACTACTAAATATACATTGACAGACTTTGTCATCGATTATGATTAAAAAATACTGTAATATTGATATGATTATTATTATTATTATTATTATTATTATTATTATTATTATTATTATTATTTATATTTTTTATTTATATTATTTTTTCATTCTATTTGCCAGGGTTCAAATTAACTGACATCAAAGGCATACTTTCTATGCCACTTGCTATAAGTGTTGTTTCCAAAACACCACTGACGTTAAATCAAACGATCAGTCAGTTACTGGTGGCTTATCTTTATCGTTTGTTTTAGATATCGCTAACAAATCTGTAAAGCAAGATATATATATATATATATATATATATATATATATATATATATATATATATATATAGGCGGTCAGATGTAAGGGCTGTTCAAATATTAATGTGATTCAGGCTGATTAGAAAGAGATAAGTTTTAAAATAACGAGGCTCGACACATTGATTTATTTATTCAATTCCTGGTTGTTTTTTTAGCCATACAAATGCACAGTATTGTATTCTTTAATCACTCGACAATGATCAGGCCGAATACATGTAAATACCTCCAATCTATTGTTGTAGTTTTTTTTATACATGTATGGTTATATCGTTAACGCTTATGTACTGACTGTTCGCCTTAAATTTCGCCATGTCAGCTCTTTTATATCTCAAGCGCTTATATATGTCATTTAAACATAGTTAGAGTTTTAGTAACCCAATTTACAATTTATTCAACTTTTCGCCCGTGATCCCCTTTATTTCATACACATACATATAGATGCTGACAGATAACGTCATGCGAACCCTTTTTTGACTTCAAAGTTCACTTCACAGATCGGCATTAAAGCCACACACACACACACACATATATATATATATATATATATGTGTGTGTGTGTGTGTGTTATTTTTGTTTACAGAAATTTTAGATGAGATGAGATCCCTTATTATCATGTTTGAAACCGAGGGTACCGATGGCTTACCTACTCTAAACTTTCTCATAAAATAGAAATAATACGCTTTTATTTTTAGAATGTTTTTCTTATAATAGAGCACTCTGTTGGAATCCTTTTTTCCAAAAACTATAACTAAGCACGTATATATATATATATATATATATATATATATATATATATATATATATATATATATATATATATATATATATATATACGTGCTTAGTTATATTTGACTGATGTAAATGAACATTTAAAATTAAAATGTTTAAATTCAACGTTATTTCACACGGTTAATGGTAGCCGAATTGAGTAGGCCTTCGCTAATCGAGCCAGGTATGTATTGTGTTGCGGGGTTCGAATTGTTCGACTGGTATTAATCGTGACACCCTGTACTGAAGATTCCCGAAAGGATGAAACACTAGTGTCCGTAGGTATTTAATTATTATAGTAAAAAAATAATTATAAATATATATATATATATATATGTATATATATATATATATATATATATATATATATATATAGAGAGAGAGAGAGAGAGAGAGAGAGAGAGAGCATACACCTCCATTATAAGCGATTAAAATTAGATATCATTCTGAAGAAGCCTTTTTGGTAATAATAACGAAATATTAGTCACATATATGCGATTGCTCTTACTTGTTTTTGTATTTGTGCTATTTATCACGTATCAACGTGTTTCTACATTTATAGCAGTAGAATCCCCATGTTTGCGAAGTTATTTCCGATTTAAGCGTATATTCAGATGATGATATAGAGTATAGGTTTTTACAACCGTATTTTTATTGTTGAAGAAATAAAAATGAAGAAACAGAATCGAAACTATTTAGCTAAGTAGTTCATAATTACAAGCCATCTGAGGTTTTCATTTTGTGAGACCAGCTGTTATAATGTATCAGCTCGAGGCTTTGTTTGGCCAATTAAGGTTGTAATCCGACACTTTTCGTCCTGTATATCCGATCGAACTAAATATATTGTTTGTTTGAAGGCTTAGGACATCGCATCTGACATTACGACGCTGATAGGTATTGGGGGAAGATGGAACTTGTTGGGGAACCACCAGCATCCTGTCTGTCTACTGGGCGATAATGTCTGCATCTGTCACTGATTTAGTCTGGTTTATTACCCGATCCGAGACGAAGAAAATGTCGGTTGTATTCTCAAATTAAAGAGTTGATGCCTCAGAACGAGGAGATTGTGTTATGTCGTCGGTTTCAGTTTTGACCATTTTGTAATAGAGAAAGAAATGAGAAAGCGGATAAAACCATCTCTTTGTCATTTATTCCTTCTATTTCTTCATCTCTTTATTTTACTTTATCTTTTCATATTTTTCTTCATCTTTTCTGATTTATCTTTTACTTCGTTATCTTAATTCTTTTTCTTCTTTTCCTTTAATTCTTTTTCATCTTTTCTGTTTTTTTTGTCATCTTTTCTTTCTTCAGTACTGCTTATACTTACATCTTCGTTAACTTTTATTTCTCATCTTTTCTTTTTATTATACTTTTTTTTCATCTTTTCGCACCTCTTTTTTCATTCTCGATCTTCGGCTGTTACCGCCTTCTTCTCCTTTTTCTCTACATATTTTCTTCCAAGTGTTAACCCATCTCTTCTTATAATTTTTTATTTATTCCATCAATACTGAGAAAGTATAGGACATTATTTCGTGAATTTTTAGTTGGTTTCACTCGTCTTTTTCTTCTTTTTCTTCTACACCCTTTTCTTGCTCTGAGCATTCCCATCCCTAATCTCTTATTAGCCCGCTTCTTATTTTCTCTGTCCTTTTCCCCTTTCCCTATCTACTACCATGTTTTAAATTATTTTCCAATTTCGACTCTCCTTATTTAATCCTTCTCTTGTTCTTCAACAGAACAATCATCACCTATTTGTTACCTTTTTCTCTTCTACTTCTTCGTCGTAGTATCAAATCATCAATGAGTAAGTATTTTTTATATAATTTTAATCGTAGATAGAAATATCGATTACCATTGTCAGAACGACGTCTAAATTTTAATTTACTAGCAGGACCCGTTAACCGGCGTTGCAAAAAGTAAACTACGGTTGTTGTTGTTGTTGTTGTTGTTGTTGTTGTTGTTGTTGTTGTTGTTGTTGTTGTTGTTGTTGTTGTTGTTGTTGTTGTTGTTGTTGTTGTTGTTGTTGTTGTTGTTGTTGTTGTTGTTGTTGTTGTTGTTGTTGTTGTTGTTGTTGTTGTTGTTGTTGTTGTTGTTGTTGTTGTTGTTGTTGTTGTTGTTGTTGTTGTTGTTGTTGTTGTTGTTGTTGTTGTTGTTGTTGTTGTTGTTGTTGTTGTTGTTGTTGTTGTTGTTGTTGTTGTTGTTGGTGGTGGTGGTGGTGGTGGTGGTGGTGGTGGTGGTGGTGGTGGTGGTGGTGGTGGTGGTGGTGGTGGTGATGGTGGTGGCCACTGCCGTCCCTGAATAATTGCGGGCAATGTCGGCCGTGACCGAAATAAAATAATCTGGCTTTCACTGGCGCTTATTGATGGTTTGGTGTGATAACATGCAGGTACTGTTTGAACTAAAAAAAAAAAAAAACATTAACAATTAATGGAATGCATAAATCAGTATGAATTTTAAAAAAGTACGAAAAATGGTCCATTAGAATAATAATGGAAAGTAAAAACAGAAGTTTTAGAGGTTAGGGATTCTAACTGTATATGGATTGTTTTAAAGTGATAACAATCAGTGGTAGCAATCCTAGTTGTTTCTGTTGTTGTTCAAGTTTTCCTCTTCTTGTCAAATCTTGCACCAATAGTATAAAAGTAAATTCCAGTTTTATGTCATCTTTTTAACGTGTTAACAAAACAATTGCGACTTTTCACTTCACTTCTTTGAGTATTGCCATGTTAAGAACTGCATTTGGAATAGACATCCCCAACTCTCCGTTAAGAGTGGCTATCGGAATAGACACCACGAACCCTCCCATCTTAAGAACAGCGTTCGGAATAGGCACCCTAATATCCCCATGTAAATAAAGACAACCTCCTGTTTTGTGGTGAAGGATGTGGAAATTCCCTCAAATTTAACCATGATAATCGTTCTCAACGTACCCACCTAAAAATGCTAAAAAAAGAAAATAAATGGGGAGTTGCAGTGTGGGTATGAGAGAAGTACAAACCTGGTAGCGAGTGAATCACGGTGCATAATACATGTATGTATATCTTAATAAGTACTTGTTTCCGCAATATTTTATTGAGGTTTCCGTAATTAGCGTAGTTGAAAACCTTAAAAAGCATTTATTCTAAAGAAAATTGTGGGGGTGGATCTAAAGTACAATTTAATCTTTAACCTAACCCCCCAAAAAGTTCATGTGTGAGCAAAAATGAAAATCAGTCCGGAAAAGAAATTGAAATAAAATACTCCATCGAATGCAATTCCCTATGTAATTAAGTTTACGTTTAAACTGTAGCGAAGGTAATCGGTGTAAAAAATCACTAATTGTGGCTAAAACCAGACTCTAACTTGCAAACACACGCGTAGGTCTGTTAATTGAGGCATGGAAGCAAAAAATGGAAAATGGCCAAAACAGTTTGACAAAATAGAAAAGATATTAACTAAAGTAAACATATTTATATGAGAAGATATGCAGTCAAAAAAAAGTATCAATTGCTAAAAAAAGTTTATGCATATGTTTTATGCGATACAAATAATCAAATATGTTTGCTATAAGGGTAGTGAAAATAAAAACGGTACAACTGGCGGAGAACGCCCATTTTACGGTTGTTATAAAAATAGAACATACAATTAAATTTTGTTCCGTTTTAATTCTTACTTTTTAAACTTGTCCCCAAAATCGAAAAAATAACATTCCACAATCGTATTTTTTATATATAATAAAAAACGAAAGTATAGTGGAGTGGGGAAAGGTGAAAAGTAGGAAAACACGACAACTGATGAGAATACGAAGAACATTTATATCCAGAACAGAGTTAGTAATACAGGAAGATTAGTAAGTCCGTGGGGAGTCGTCTCTGTACGACATCCGGATAGCTCTCATCGAGTGGTCTATAGTTGCTGCTTATATGGCTAATGGATAAGTCCATCTTAGTGATTATAAGGGGGTGTATGTCCCCACAACAGAAAGATATATTTTTAATAATTTTTTATAATATTTAATAAACTTTAACAGTTTTAAAATAAGAAGAATATATACAGCGAGAGAATCTAGTAGTTAAGTAGATCGATCAGTAATAAATGTTTGTTGTTTTGTCTTCGAAACGAGAGAGAGTGAGCCAGAGACAGAGAGAGGGGGAGAGAGTGGAAATGAATGCATGATGAACTCAATAGAGTGAAAGCGAGAGAGAGAGAGAAAGAGAGAGAGAAAGAGAGTGAGATTGAGAGAGAGCGAGAGAAAGAGGAAATAAATGTATGTTGAACTCAGCGGCGATCGTAATAGAATGCGCAGTTTTAAATAAAGTATATGTAAGTAAAGTACGAAAGAAAGAAACGTAAATATATTTGTAAAAGTATATAACAAAAACAAAATAAGTTAAAAATACTTTAACGGTTTTATAATAGGAAGAAGATATACAGCTAAAGAAGTACGAAGCGATCGATCAATCGAAAATAAATCTTTATTGTTTTGTCTTCGAAACGAGAGAGAGAGAATGAGAGAGAGAGAAAGAGAGCAAGAGAGAGTAAATAAAGGCTTGTTGAACTCGGCGGCGATCGGTGGCGATCCGAGCGGAAAAATGTTTGGTGTTTTGTCTTCAAAACAAGAGAGAGACAGGCAGAGAAAGAGACAAATAGAGAGAGAGGGGGGAAGAGAGAGAGACGAAGTAAATTTATGTTGAACTTAGCTTGGTGGTAATCGATTGCACAAGTTTAAGTAAATGTTAGTGAAGTACCTAAGAAAGAAACGTAAATATTTTGTATAAGAATATAATAAAATACTGAAATAGGCGGATGAAGCGAGCGGGCAATGTAGTTATATGGTAGAATTAGGTATCCTAGCGATGCCATGTTTATTGGTTAAGTAGTGTTCGTTTAGCGCGGTAATACCGTTAATCCGGAATTTAGGAATGGCCAGAGCTCATCCAATCAGAAAGAGCGAAATTTATCTGGAGAGAAATTTATCTGGAGAGAAGTTGTAATGAAAATTTATCTGGAGAGAAGTTGTAATGGAAAAATGGACAGGTTAGGCATGTCAAAGAGTTTATGAATCAGTTATTAAGGGTGAACCCCCATATCTGTCCAAATCTCCCGATGTTAGCTGGGGGCGGTACGAGGACTTGTTATTTAGAGGGGAAAATAGTAACTACTTCCACTATAGATTATTGTGACTATGATAATGTTGTTCCTAGAATATAATGGAGGATTTTATATATAACGAATAAATGTGTCTATAATGGCGTTGTAAAATTCCATAAAATGGTTCATTATAGTCTAGGCACGATAAATTTGTATGTGACATCTGCAGTTGCAAACATAGTGCACTTTGGTCCAGAGCGAAATTTCTACAATCAAAATATTATACATGAAAAATAATTTAATTCTAGAACAATCACTAACCTGAAGTTTGCGTCATAAATTCGTAGTATATTCAATTATCAATAAATAAATGCCCTACAATTCTAAAATCAGATCAGACAATAATAAAATAATAGTGACATTCTCTAATGCATAGAGGAAATTGGCTGATATCTATGTTTCGCCAGGTTAGTTGGGATTCATTGTCGCAATTAAATAGACTAACGAGAAAATGTTAGCTTATGCTTTATCATTTTAAACTTTAGTAGCCATCCTAACACCGCGTCTCCCGGAAATATTTTACCTATATTTTCTTCGTTTTAATCAAATTATCATTTCTTTTCTTGTTCAGGAACTCAAGTTATATTTTTATGGTCATTTTTAAAACTCGTTACCGAATTATATTTAGCTACTATTTGAATTCATCTAAGCACAGACAACTCATTTTAATCATTTACGTGAGGGAAATAACATTTAAACACCAAAAGTAATACAATTTACGATGAATAATATATATTCGCGTTAATTCTAGGCAAATGAGAGCATATCGATTAATAAAACTCGTTGAAAACTAAAAGAAAAAAAACGTTACTAAAATATCAGTCATTATTTCTTTAAATGGATATTTCATTTTCTTACTTTGTTTTTATTAAAATGGTTTCGTCAAATATTATCCAGGGAATACGAACAAATGAACTTTAATATTTAATGAGATAAAATATTTGAAAAAACTTAATTTGGAAAATTAAAAAATATTATTATTTAATTATCATCATCAATATATTCCAAACTAAACGTTCTGAATAGAACTCTTTAAAAAGTGAAGACAATAATCAATTAAAACAAAATATATCTGGTTTATTTAATAAAAAAAAAACTCCGTAATTCATCAGGTGCTTCTTTTTTGCTTGTTTGTTTGTTTAATTTAGAAAAAGCCGGTTATTGATGCAAAATAGTTACAAAATCAATATTTTTTTGTTATGGTTGTAAACATTTTTTGTCTGCATGCAATATAAAAACACCCACATTTTTTAGTCTGCTTCCCCCTCCTCTCCCTCCCTCTTTCTCTCTCTCTCGCCCTCTGTCCATCAATCTATTTATCTCGCCCTCTCTTCACCTTTTCATCTCAGCCTTTCTCCCTTTTCTGTTGTCTTTTTTTATCAATAAAATATCAGTGCACTGAAGTCTTAAAATTTTAATTTTTTGGGACATATATAAATAATGATTCAGTCACCAACGTATTAGCAAAGAACGTAAGAGATTAACTTAAATTTACTTGCTAATACATACCTTTTGTTTAATATCACCTTTTTAATGGCTTAATCATTCTTTTAGAAAGAAGGTATAGAAAATCCCTTTGAAGAAACTTTAAAGCATATAAAAAAGTATATATATATATATATATATATATATATATATATATATATATATATATATATATATATATATAGTTTTGAATAAAATAGGCGGAAGTTTCTCAAGAGCTCTTTTGGCTATCATCTCATCAGGAGACAATCGATAGCGTAAAAAATAATATTATATCGAAAATAAAGAGTTCTAGTGGGGAACTTATTGACTGTGCCAAAAGTACGGGGACACTAAAATAAATTTATTAACGTTTAAAAACGATTAAAATATTGGCACAACGAGGGAAGAGAAAAAAATAAACGGGAAAAAAATTCAAAAGTTCCCCAAAGAGAAACAATGCGTTTGATGTTTCCTTTTGCCGGCACAAAGAAGGTTGACGCAACGCAATAGAGACAGACTCCAACATCTTTAAATGGTTTCTGGAGACCGCTCTATGTAGCACCCTGAACCATTCTATTTTATATCTATCGGCACAGCACGGGTTGTCAACCAAATGCTGGCCAATAGCAGAGTCCAAGGCTGCAGAAGAAGGGAAACCACCAGACCCCATCCTCCCTTGTCTCATCTCCGATGGAACATGCTGGTTTATACGAGTCAAAAGATACAAGGATGTTCGCCCAACATAACCAGCATCGCAATGGCATTTTAATTGATATACAATATTACTATTTTGGATGTAAGGCAAACTATCCTTGCGAAAAGACGGAAAAGCAGGTATCGTAGCATATACCAAACGCAAGGACACAGAATAAAAGCAGTCGTAAATACTTCTGCAAATCTGTTTGGAAAGTATGTTACTCTTTTCCCCAATCCACGGTAATTTTAAATAAACCTGGCATGTTTAGGTCCAAACTTTTAGGGGATTTAACATCTGCAGCCTTTTTGAAAATACAGTCATCAATAAGGTCAACATGATAACCATTATTGATGAATATTTCCCTGATCTTATCGAGTTCGGCGTCTAATCTGTTAGGCGAACAAATCATGAGGGCTCTATCTACCAAAGTATTAATTAAGCCGACCTTACGTGATTTTGGTACAAAAGACAACCAGTTCACATATAGGCCAGTAAATGTCAGCTTTCTATAAATTGTAGTGAGAACCCCCCCCCCCATTCATCTTTTTTTTCTCTTCTCTCGTTGTGCCAATATTTTAATCGTTTTTAAACATTAATAAATCTATTTTAGTGTCCCCGTACCTTTGGCACATTCAATAAGAACTCTTTATTTTCGACATAATATTATTTTTACGCTATAGATTTTCGCCTGATGAGATGATAGCCGAAAGAGCTCTTGAGAAACTTCCGCCTATTTTATTCAAAACTATATATAAATTCTGTACCTCAAAATATTTATATAAATATATATATATATATATATTTATATATATATATATATATATATATATATATATATAGTAAGTTATAAAATATATATGGCGATTAAGCTACACTGAATATTCCGCGTTTCGTCCACTCTAGGACGCTTCAGGCTTATGCGCATAAGCCTGAAGAGCCCTAGAGTGGATGAAACGGTGAATATTCAGTGTAGCTTAATTACCATATATATTTTATAACTTGCTAACTAGCTCTACCTACGTATTGAACACTTTTCAAGTAAATACTTAAAGTTTACCCATAAATTTATACTTTCGTAATTTTATGTGAGTAAATGAAATAATTATATATATATATATATATATATATATATATATATATATATATATATATATATATATATACTGACACTTGTTTCGTCGTCTACGACTAATCAGAATGGCTGAATCCGAATAGTAGACGACGAAACACGTGTCAGTCGATAGTTATATTTTAAAAACAATATATATGCCGCTCCCCATGTGGGGGTACCAAATTGGTTAAAGAGAAAAATTCCCAACTCGCATTTAGGTAAAAATGCACTTTCGTAAATAATTGAATTCATTCAAAACGTATCGAAAAAAAAAACAATAACACACATACCCCCATATATATATATATATATATATATATATATATATATATATATATATATATATATATATATATATATATATAAAGAAATAGAATAAAATTAAATTATAATATATAATTTTTCAACTATTTTAATATTAAAACAATTTTCTGCAGATATTGTAGACGGCGTACATAAGAAATATCATTAGCCAAAGAATGTATTTAGTACCTGCTTGAGCACAGAGAATGTATCTCAGTAAATAATTTTAAAAGTATGAGAGGTGGTGTAGAAACCAGAGTTCCTCTTGTTTCTTCTTCAATCATAGGTCGATAGGATTTGATATTAAAATCGACGACATTCATTGGAAATAAACAATTTTAATAACATACTCTGATGGGAACCTCATGTTTATATGAAACACATTTAAAAATGTACCGTGTAAGAAAAGTTTTAAGCCAAAAGAATTGTCAATCGACTCTCTACTTAATATATATATATATTTATATATATATATATATATATATATTTGTATATATATATATATATATGTATTTGTATATACAGGTGTGTTTACACACACACACACCCACACATTCATATATATATATATATATATATATATATATATATATATATATATATATATATATATATATATATATATATATTTATATAACTACTTCATTTACTCACATAAAATTAATATACGAAAGTATAGATTTATGCGTAAACTTTAAGTATTTACTTCAAAAATGCTCATACGTAGGTAGAGCTAGTTAGTAATTTATAAAATATATATGTCGATTAAGCTACACTGAATATTCGGCGTTTCATCCACTCTAGGATTCGTCAGGCTAAGGCGCGAATTCTGTGGTTGTTTCTCGTTTTTATATGGCCCTCTTCTGTTGAGGATTTTAGTTAGCCAATCAGCTTTCTAGTATCCACCGCGCCCCTTCCTATCAGCCAATGGGCGTGCATTTTATCGAACAAAGGATCTGTTTTAAAACTAGTTCAGTGGTTTAAGACAGACATTTTCTTTCTTTTTTTATATATAAATATACATATGTGTACATACATATATGTATATATATACATATATATATACATACATATATGTGCTATCGTTTATGTATATTCATGTTTATTTAATTAATTTATTTGTTTATTTTCTATTGTTGTTGTTAGTTTTAAGACTATTTTGTATCGCTATCCTAGAGTAAATTTTATTTTGTGAACACAGTTATTTGCTATTTCTCTTCTACAGTTTAATAGATTCTGGGGTTCTTTAAATACAGGATAGCAAATTTTCCATGAAGGCATAATTTCCATGAAGGCATAATGGGTCGTCTAAATGCCTACACGTGGTAGCTTGTCTTATTATTTTCCATTCGATTATCGGCGATTGTCCGCTTTCTTTGAGTTCCCAGCATTTATTCGCTAGTGTTGTTTTTATACTGTGTTTTTTATTGTTGAATGTACTTTTGTGGTCAGAGTATCGTGTTTTGAAATCTAAGGAAGTCATGCCTACGTAATATTTCTTGTTATTCGGGTTTTCTTTCGCAAATATCGTTGCCTGATAAACTACGCTTTTTGTTAGACATTTATTTTCAACTGGGTAAAGTGTGCGGTGTCTACACGTGCATTTATCTTGTTCGTTATTAGTATTTTTTATGGTATGATTGCCTTAAACCACTAAACTAGTTTTAAAACAGATCCTTTGTTCGATAAAATGCATGCCCATTGGCTGATAGGAAGGGGCGCGGTCGATACTAGAAAGCTGATTGGCTAACTAAAACCCTCAACAGAAGAGGACCATATAAAAACGATAAACAACCACAGAATTCGCGCATAAACCTGACGAATTCTAGAGTGGATGAAACGCCGAATATTCAGTGTAGCTTAATCGCCATATATATTTTATAAATTACTATATATATTTATATATATATATATATATATATATATATATATATATATATATATATATGATAAGATGATATGGCTACATCAGATAGCGCAAAAAATGAAATACTGCTTCTCAGCATTATTTTGGCAATCTTCTTTTATAACTGTAGGAAAATATAGTTTTCACAATTGAGGAGATGGTCTGTGTCAAAGAACTGTACTCGGGGACTGATATATACATCAGTCGCGTATCTGTTCCTGACAATCAGTCCGACAAGGACTACGCCAGTTCAATGTAGCCATAGGAGGCCTGCCCTCTCATACTGTTTATCTCATCTTTGGAGAGGGGAGAGAATTAATTTTTTGTTAACTACCTGATGCGCAACGATAGCGAATGCCCATGGAGCTGCGCATACGATTCTAAGATGCAAGTTTGATTCTTATTGAGGGGTACCGGGTTATATCCTTCCATCTTTCGGACGTGTACCTTAACATACTCATATAAACACTTAATCTTCAGTTTATCAGAAGTTCTCAGTATAAATGCTGGAGTCCCTTAGGGGTCCATCCTGGGCCCAACTCTCTTCCGGATCTACAGTAATGATCTTCCAAATCACATCCTTACATAATTCGTACACATTTATGCTGACCACCCTAAAATCTATGGTAGCACATCAAAGACCGTAAACGACCAAGTTCTCTCTGATTCTCTCTCCTCTGATCTTGTGCACTTGCTACAATGAAGAAAGAGGTGGGTTGTTACTTTTAATGCATCTAAAACCAAGCTTCTATCTCTGCAACATCTTCGCTTTGATACCAATCTGGCATGAATTGAAATGAATGGCTCTCGTCTTGGGGAGGCTTCATGAGGCTTGACCTTTATTCCTGACCTGAAATGGAACTCGTATATCAAATCCATTGCCAAGGTCGCTGGAAAAATGGTGGGATCCTTTTACCGCTCCAGTAAATATCTCACTCCTGATGCAATTCTCTACCTATATAAAAGCTAGGTACAGTCAACAATGGGGTACTATTGCCACATCTGAATAGTAGTTGCTAGAAGCAGCTTATCTTGCCTTGGCAGAGTTCAAAATAGACTTTGTAACTTAGTCGGTAATACCCTTTTCTCTTCCCTGCAACCTCTTTCCCACAGAAGAGACGTTGAGACCCTGCCTCCGCTTTATCGTTATTTCCATGGCAAGTTCTCATCTGAGATTCAATCTATGGCCCCCTCGCCAAACTTTCACGATAAAAACATTCGTCTGGCCGAAACCATTATCAATAGTTCCCCACACTCCTTGTCTGTGCCTAGACCTAAATATAGATTCCACGAACAAAGCTTCTCTCTTAGAACTGCACGCCTGTGGAACGCTCTTCCGATTGCCTGCTTTCCAGCTGACAACAATCTGATTGTCTTCTAGTCCAACGTAAAAAAGTTCCTGATGAACTGTCCTCCTAAGTAATCCAATTGACAAAATTCCCACTAGTTATGTTTACTACGCTATAATCACATTGACTCCAGGCCTTGATAAATGGCGATTTCTGTGTAAAAAAAAACAAAAAGTAAAACTTCCTAAATACTAGATACATTTATTTAGTCTGTACGTTTTGTGTTAGTTTTGTGTACGTTAGATTACCACTGATTGTGTATTCTTAAAGAGACGGTTGAGTCTTGTTATGAAGATAACACGAAGCAGTCGAAAACGTTGTAGTTATCATAGGTTTTTCTCTTTCTTTTTCTTATTTGTGGCTTTTTGTAATTGGAATTTATATGAAAAAATGCTGTTATAACATTTACGCATATGTCAGCATATAACGTGGGTTACGATTAACGTACATTTTATGGACTTTAGCATGACAGAAAATAACGAACGGGCGGAAACAATTCTATTTCCAACTAAAACATAATTTCAGGCTGGACAATACTTCATGTAAAGATACATAGTCGGATGTAAAAATAAAGGTTTTGATCGTAAATTAAAAAAAATGTTGACCAATGTGTTTTTTTGTTGTTGTTTTTTACTTTGTAATCAGGACTTGAGTGTGTTTTGCATGCAGATTGGAATTAGAGTTTTATTACTAGATTTTCTGAACGAAAACAGAGAATAAAAGGAGAAATAAACAACAGTATAAATTTGCAGACAAGAAATTTGTTTGCGAATTTGAATATTTCGATTTGCTTTCATGCCGGTTTAAAAACTCATTAATAGGGAATTTAATTTATTTTAATTAAATAAACATAAATGCGACACAGCAAGAAGGAATGTGGTAGGATTTGGAGAAGATAAACATATGGAGAGAGAGAGAGAGAGAGAGAGAGAGAAAGATGAGACTGAAACAAAAGAATAAAAAAGGCTAATAAAGAGAATAATAAATATGAATGGGAAGAATTAAAAATAGAAGAACATTAAAAGAGTTATGTATAAGGAGAAACGAATGAAAGAACGAAAAAATAAAAGGAAAATGGAGACGTGAATAAACAAAAAAATTGGGAAGTAGAGAAGGAAAGAATAAAGAAATTAAATAACTGAAAGAAAAGAATTAAGGTAAATATTGAGGAAATAACGAATGAGGTTTGTAGATATTGATGAAGACAATGGACGAAACGGAAGTAAGAGAGATAACAAGAAACATATGATATATGTATAAAATTAATCAATAAGTAAAGCAAAGAATAATGACGCAATATGAATTGAAAGATAGAAATGAAGAAAAATATACGAAGAAAAATAAATTCGAGACAAAAAGAAATAAATGAGAGAATAATAGATAAATAAATAAAATATGAAGTAGAGAAAATATCAATTCAAAAAGATAGAAAGAAATTAAAGAATAATGATATTAAAGAATAATAATTAAAGAATAATAACAAGCAGTCTCGTAAAATAAATATAATATCTGTTGTCTTTAACATTTGAAATTAAGAAATAGAAGTATATTTTTCGTATTGCAAAATTTCAATTGCTTTTACTGACTTTTTCGAAGTTTTTAAGCTTAAAATACCTTTATTTGTGTTACTAGTCAGAACAATATTTTTGTTCTTATTTCATTGTTTTGTTCATGGATTTGCACTTGTGTAATATTTTGTTTCTAAAGATATTTGGCCGCCTATTTGCAAATTTTCCTTCTGTTTTCACCTGAATATTCATGAAATTACCTTGGATCTATCCGCATATCTATCTGTCTGAATAAGACGGACTCATTTATAGCAATCTGATCTACACGGAATTGCTTTCTACTATTCCGACATCACGTAAAACGGTTATTTTGCTTCGAAATCGTTAATAAAGCATAGAAGTATATAACTTTGAATTTATACTTTATTCTTGACTTTCATGAAATCTATATATCTATAAAAGTGAAAGTGTCTGCCTGTCTGTCTTTGTGTGTATCTGTCTGTGTACATTTCCCTACACAATAACTCTGTCAATTTTTAGTCTACAGGCTCGAAATTTGATATACAGGGTATTGACATTTGGGAACAGTCTTTGAAATCTGTTTTCGACCAGATATTTGGTTGGTAAGGCGTCAAAGTTGATCGATGTGACCTTTGAGAACTCTACCAAACTCCTCCAACAATTTTGGATATAAACACTTGAAATTTTAGATATATGTTCCTTGGACATAGATTTAACTTAATAATTTGATTTGAGCCTAAAACAGTAAATGTTAAGAGGAGTCAAAGTTTTATAAAAAATGACCTCTGCGGTCTCTAACAACCTACTCAGACAATTTCTGGTCTAAACATTTGAAATTTTAAATAAAGGGTATTCAGAGATAGGGCAAGCTTTTCAAACGGTTTTGGTCTAAATAAATAACCATCAATATATACATGTATGTGTCAATGTTTGCATGTCTACCTAAAATTTTCAACAGAGGCGACGATTTTCACAAGATCAGTATCGTTTTGAAGTCCGACCCTTCAAACGACAGATACCAAAAAATTGGCTAGAAAAATTAAATTTTTCACCCTCAACTGGGCACTTTCAACAAGGAGGGGTCGATTTTTTCACCGATATTTTCGACAGTCTTCCCCGTTTTTCGATTGTCTAATTTAAACCTACGTCACTTCCGGTTTGGCGGTGGTCGTAACAGCAAAGAGGTCACGTTATTCCCCTTTCTCTGCCTCCTTCGCGATACGGGTTCGAGCCTGCCTTCCTGCTACCACTTTTTTTCGCTCTCCACACACCTTCGAAAACCCGGGCAAAATCCCATACTAATCATTAAAAATTTAATTTTAAGCATTAAGTATTGAACTTTCGAATAGAGATGATGTAAAATTTATTTTTGTATTGTTAATTGTAATATATATATATATATATATATATATATATAAATTAGTTCCAAAGTCCAACAACGTCGCGGTTATATAATATGCTTACACAGTGATGCTCAAATTTGTTTGACTATGGAAATGATTATATCATCTCTCAAATTATTAAACTTCTAGTATATATATATATATATACATATATATATATATACATACATATATATATACATATATGTACACATACATATATATACCTGTATATAGACACGCACGCACACACACATGCTTATATATATATATATATATGTGTGTGTGTGTGTGTGTGTGTGTGTGTGTGTGTGTGTGTGTGTGTGTGTATAAGATAAAATATTTTCCCATGTTTTTTACACATTAGCAAGTGTTTTTTTATTCTATACGCCTGACGAAAGGCTGTCCTTGTGAAAAATTTCAAACGACATAATGTTCGAATTTGTCGAAATAGCCTTGAAACAATTGTAACTAGCGATGAAATACACTATTTGTTGCTATCAATCTGTTCCTTGATATCTTGATTTTGTTAAAACTATATATATATATATATATATATATATTATTGTTTTATTGATATAATTTATTGTACTTTCAATCTATGTATATTTTGTGAACAAACCGAGCTTTCGTAAATCGAACCCTATATTAATTATATATTTTGTAATATTTTATCTAGTAGACAAGTATATTTCATTTTAATCAAAGTGAGTTCAATTTCATTGAAACGCATTGATTTTCATTTTACATCAATAATAAAATACGATATTATAAGTTTTTGAATGTTTAACTTGATATTTTAGCAATTAAAATATCAGAATGTTAATAAGGGGTCCGGGGTTTTGGGCATGCTTACACAGTGGTGCTAATTTATTTATTTGAAAACAGCGGGTGTACCTTTAGTGGAGTAAAGACTATAAATTACCTGAATCTATTTCAATTTCTGTCATATAACACAGCGCTGAATACATTTAGTCCCTCCTTCCAAATTGAATATTATAAAATGATAAAAGTAAGAAGAAAAGTAATAGTATCTAATGGATATATATAAAAAAAAACAATGTATCCGATAGAAGGTGATTAGATTATTTCGAGCGCCGCCGGTGTTTTTCTTGTTTGCTTTGTTCTTGGCCTTCGGATCGGGATCAAAGTGTAGTATCTGTTCTGCAGATGCTGCACTTAAGATAATTTGTACCAGTCAATTGAGGGGAAACCCTCTATACTGAGACAATTATTAATTTTGGTAACCAGAGTGCCCCCTTTTTGCCTACTTTTAGGGGAGCTTGTTTTTACCTCACATTAAAAACGGCCTTGTGCCTAATTTGCTTTGGTGGGGAAGCAAATAAATACATTTAATAAATCGTATCATTATAAGTTTGTAATTCTCTTTAACTTTATTTTTTAATAATTAGTTTCAGATAAGCTTATTTTCATTCTTCCTACTTTTTCTTTATTTGAATCAACCAATATTTTTAGTCGCGTGCAAGCGACTCTATAAGTCACTCCGTCGGTCGGTCGGTCGGTCGGTCTGTGGGTAATACTTTTGTGCTTGGCCTTTTTGGTTAAGATCAAAGGTCTGTTGTTAATAGATGCTATTTTTAGCTTTTTAAGATTTTCTTGGCCTTTTGGCTAAGATAAAATGTAGTAACGGCTCGCATTGATGCCAGGCGCTGGCTTGAACTCGACGAATCATATTTTGTGGAGAACATTGATCCGTCGCTTCCTATGGAGAAAAGAATGTTTTTTCTAGCGAGACTAGTAGTAGCGAAGATGGTCATATGGATCACACGTCTCAAGCGAGTCCGCGAAGGGATATCTGTTCCGGATCAGGATCTGATCATCTACTTTAAACATCTGCTTAAAGTAAAGATCAGATGCGATTGGAAGAGGTTGTCTCGAGTGGCCTTTGACAAGAGGTGAGTGCATGACGCTTACTTGTGCATCCGATGAGGCGCCAAGTTTGAATTCGTGTTACTACCATAGGCATGGCACATGAGGTACTGGGTCCTATGGAGCCCATCCCGCTAGGTTAGACAAATAAACAGTAAAGAGACTCTTGACTGGTGGTACAAATGAGATACTGTCCCCCGATTGTTTGGGTTTTTTTGGGGGGGCACTGGAGAACCTTCCGAGGCTACCCTACCACTACCCCCTCTATCTTTTTGTTTGATCACCCCTTGGTCAACCCCTACTCGAAGGTCGCCGCCTAATATATTCTCCTTTTTTGTTTTTAACAATCTATTTATTTTACTCCCTACACCCGATATGAATTCTTCCCAATCCCCATTAGGGATCTCCCCGCTTGTTTTCGGTGCCCCGGAAAACAGTAGGCGATCTAACTACTTAGATTAGCTCAGGGAGGAACCTTACTAACAATGCACTAGGAAATTTTATTTTTTGTATATTTTTTCTAGATTTCCTACACGAACTGTTTTTCTTCCAAATTCAAGAACTTTTTATTTTCCAATGAATTGAACTTTTTCACACACACACACACACACACACACACACACACACACACACACACACACACACGCGCGCACGCGCACGCACACACACACACACACATTTTATTTATTTTTAAAAATGCACACACATATACAGAAATTGTGTATATATATCCTTTTTGCAAAAATGCTGGGGTTTTCATTAGTTAGTTTAGAGTCCACAGAGTGAATGAGGTATTGTGGTAAATGTTGCCAGTCAAGAGTAAAGTCGCCAAAGACTCCAATTTTTACTTTAGTTACAAAGACCCTGCAACACTCCCCTCCCCAGATCTTATAGGGCCTTGTGCCTAAATTTGTTTTGTCTTTTGGAGATTTTACTTTTTTAAATTTTTAAATTTTATATTGGAACTTTTTTAATTGTAAATTTTCTTTAAACGAAATGAATTAAATATGAAGATCAAAGTGTAGTATCTGTTCTGACTACATGCTGTACTTATTGTGATATAAAGTGAGGAATCACTTTTCTGTATTAATTCAATGTAAAATGATCACCCACTTCACGACCAGTCAGTCTCGAAGCCATTCAAGTCATTTTCCAGATCATTCAAGTTGTTTTTGAAGGATTCCAGTTATTTTTTAAGCATTCAAGTCATCCTTAAGTTCATTAAAGTCATTCTAAGTCATTGACTTTTTATTTATTTAAGTATTTTCAGCCCGTTTTTCGTTCATTTTAGTTTATCTTTAAGAATTTCATGTCAATCCTACATTCACGCATTCATTAATTACACGAGAGCACGCGACTAATGGCTATCGGTCTTGTTTCACTCTGTTTTTGGTTATCTTTTTTCACCATTTTCTCCTGTTTTTTTCTTTTTGGGGGATTTTTCCCCTTTTCTTTGTATATCTCTTTGTTCGTCCTGCCTTTTTCTTCTTGTCCCTTTTATTTTTTTTATCCTTTATATCTTTGTTCTTTTCCTTTTCTTTTCCCTCATTTTTTAATTTACGTACTTGCTTTATGAAAATATTTTTTCATCATCCATATTTTCTTTTATTGCGGTTTGTTTCATATTCTATCATTATATATACTTATATTTTTTCTTTCTTTTTTTCTTTCATACTTCTTTCCTTCTTTCTTTTCGAACTGATATTTTCCTAATTATCATATCCTTCTTGCTTTCTTAAGTTCCTTTTTCTTTTTATCCTTTCTTTATTTCCCGCCTGTTTTTTTTTTCTTTTTTGAAATTGATTATACTTCATGTTGTTCCATCCTCCTCGTGTGCGTTTCTTGTTTTCGTTAATTATTTCGCTTATTATTATTTACGAGTCTGAGAAAAGCCAAAAGTGGTTTTCAATGCAATTGAAAAGACACAACAATCGATTTATTTTTACAATGTATTTTTTTTTGTTTCTCTTCCTTCTGTTTGTTTTTAAATTTTTACAACTCAATGAATTCCATCTAATAAGGATGGATTTGTTGACTTGCTATTTAGGTTATCATTTACACTGACTTTCACTTTAAAGCTTTTCCAATTTGTATTAGGCTGATTACAATCACAAGATACAATAATATAACTACTACTATTACTAATAAAACTATTCTACTAATTTTAATACTACAACCCCGAATACTAGTAAACTACTACTACTACTACTACTACTAATAATAATAATAATAATAATAATAATAATAATAATAATAATATTAAATAAATAAATAAATAAAACGCCCCCTCCAAAAATAACAATGGAAACTGAAGCAGATGATACTACACAAAATAATTGTTAAAATTCCAGAAAGCTAAAAAAAAAAACGGAAGGAGAAGATTAACCAGACCTCCACTGGGTGAGCGCCTTGAGTACTGTGAAATTGAGAAGGTGTATTGCCATCCAAATTCCAGTGAAAACTAGTAGTCATTGCCAGCCAGAAATCAAAGGTAAGCGGCTATTGCGATAATACAAATTTATTCGTAAAGATTATCGAAAGGAAAGAAAAGTACTCGAAATCTTAGGAGACTTAATGTCACTTATATTTTAGGGACCACCACAGTTTGTATTCAGTACGTAATCTCTGATTATGATTTGTGTGAGAACATCTAATGAATAATAATAATAATAATAATAATAATAATAATAATAATAATAATAAAACAACAACAACAAGAATAACAATAATAATGATAATGGTTACTTTTAATGCATCTAAAACCAAGCTCCTATCTTTACATCATCAACGCTCTGATACCCATCTGGCATCAATTGAAACGGATGGGTCTCTTCTTGGGGAGGCTCCTTGTTTTAACAAGCTTCTGGGTTTGATCTTTACTCCTGATCTGAAATGGAACACGTACATCAAGTCTGTTGCCAAGGTCGCTGGGAAAATGTTGGGATCCTTCTACCGCTCCAGTAAATATTTCACTACTGATGCAATTCTCTATCTATATAAAAGCCAAGTACGTCCAAGGATGGAATACTGCTGCCACATCTAGACAGGAGCTGCTAAAAACAGCCTATCCTGCCTTGACAGAGTATAAAATAGACTTCGTGGCTTAGTGGGGGGTGAGAAGAGACGTTGCGAGCCGGTCTTCATTTTATCGTTATTTCCATGGCAAGTGCTCGTCTGAGCTCCAATCTCTGGTCCCCCTTCGCCAATCTTTCACAATCCAAACGTAGATTCCATGAAAAAGCTTCTTTTTTTGTGGAACTCTCTTCCGTTTGTCTGTTTCCCACCTGACTACACCTTGGATGTCTTTAAGTACAATATAAACAAATTCCTGATGGACCGCACCCTTAAGTAAGACAGCTTATCAAATCTCCAACATTAAAGGTTACTACGATACTATCCCATTGATTACTGTACACGCAATAACCCTTATCCCGGAGTTGCTTCCGGGCCTTGATAAGTGGTGACCTCTATGTAAAAAAAACAGCAACAATAACAATAAATACAACAACAACAACAACAATAATAATAATAATAATAATAATAATAATAATAATATAAATAATAATAAACTGCAAGCAACAGAATTATAAACTAGATGCAACATAAGGTCTAGTACAAACTACTCAAATGGAAATAAGGACCCTAGATGAATAGCTTCAAATATTTGGGGCTGGACGCAGACGTCATCGAAGCAACGGCATGAAAGAGAAAATAGGAAAGGAATACCCCAGAAGAACAAGAAAACTCCTCGAAACCAAACTATATAGTTGAAACCTAATTTATTTTTACTACTACTTTATCTTATTAGTGACACTACATAGGTAGTGTCACTAATAAGATACTTTGGAGCGTTTATAAGTTGGAAAGAAAATAAAAGAAAAAAGAAATAAAGAAGAACGAACGAAGCTCGACCAGAAGACCAGGAAACTCAAGACGATACACAATGCACTACATCTTAAGGTTGATACTGACCGATTATATACGATAAGGAAAGATGGAGGAAGGGGGCTGGTCTGTATGGAAGACTGTGTAAATAACACAAAAAAGTATTAGAAAAATACAAAATGCAAAACACCGAAAGAATAATTACCGCAGTAAGAGACACGGAAGAACCAAACAAGATAGAAAAGAGACGAGGAATCTAAGGAAAGAAAAATGGGAGAGAAACAGCTACATGGACGATTATTAGGGAAAACAAAAAAAAGAGACTAACGAAAACACTTGGAAATTGCTACAAAAAAAAGAGGGCTAATCAGGAAAACTGAATCATTAATAAGAGCTGCACAAGGTAACTCAATTAGAACCAATCACAGCAAGACAAGGATCAACAAGACACAAGAAATGCAGACTCTGCAGACAAAGAGACAAAGCAATAAACCACATGATAAAAGAATGCAGCAAAACATCTCAAAAAGATGATAAAAATAGACACAATCAAGTGGGGAAGACAGTAATTTGGCAATTATGCAAAAAATTGCATCTTAAACACAGAGATAAATAATACAAACACAAACCGGTATCGGTACTGGAAACTGAAAGTTACAAGATCCTGCCAGATTGTAGATTTTGTCATTCTAGTAGACGTCAGAGTGAAAATCAAGGAAATTGAAAAGCAGATCAAATATACGGAACTGGTCAGAGAGATCAAAAAGACCTGGAAAATGAAGAAAGTAAAGATAACACCACTTATAGTACATGATACCGAAAAACTTTTTTTTAAAGATTGGAAGAGATTGGAATCAGAGGGATGGCCGAAAAGATACAACGAATTTCAATGATGAAAACTGCAAAAATATTAAGAAAACCCCTTAAATGTGGAGGCTAACACCACGCATAAACTACACACAGACTAGACACAGAATCGGCTACAGACGCAAAATACAAAAGAACTTCACATGGAATCATGAAAACTGAAACTATATAATCGTAAGATACCTCCCCACCTTTTTTCTGTGATTGGCACCATAAACGATCACCACACCAAATAATGAGGGTAAAGAAGGATGAAAAGACCGAGGAGATAAATCACTAGCCAGACCTCCGCTAGATGAGTGCAAAGAGGACTGGGAACTTGGGAAGGCTTATTGCCACCCAAATTCCAATGAAGACCAATGGTCGCTGCCAACGAGAAATCAATGGTAAGCAGCCATTGCGATAAGACAAATTCTTTTGCAAAAATTATTGAGAGAGGTAGAGAGTACTGAAAATCGGAGGAGACTTATTGTCATTCAGACAAATTGTTCTCAAAGAGCAATCTTTGAGATGGCTTGTGTGACTACTCCTAGTGAGTAATAATAATAATTGTGTGTGAAGGACTGTTCTGATGAGTGCAGGTTTTATGGTATATCTCTTGAAACAGTGTCACACATTGTTAATGCGTGTTCTAAGAAAAAGAGTACAAACGTCGCCATGACAATGGGTGCCTTAAGAATTGAACGACAACCAAAAGAAAAACTGTTTTAAAGTGTCATCTTTCATTCTTTTACGCAACAAGAACGGCCCGTTTCTTGATCGAGTTATGACTTGCGATGAAAAGTGGGAGTATTACGACAGCGACGCTCAGCTCAGTGGTTAGATGCCGACGACGTGCCAGGACACATCACTTTTCGTATGAGATATTTACCTTGTGCTTAAAATTATTTTCTCACGTAATAATATTGACTTTATGCAGGCATTATTATTCAGAACGAACAATAATATATACAGTTTGATATAAGAAACACCAAGGACTTCCCACAAGACGCTGTTTATAATACTACAGCTAGCACTAGTAATAATTAGGGCTATAACAACAGAATATTCTTATCATTGTTTTAACTCTCGACACAGATACAGTTAATCAACTGAGAACCATATCACTCTATATAAAAGCATATAAGATATGAACGGATACACACGCAAGAGTCAAAACAATGTAAAGAATATGCTGTTGTCCTTGCCCTATTAATAATACTTATACTACTAATTATAATAATAATTATATATTCAGTGATTAATGACAATATACTCTTCATGGATGACGGCATCCTTTTATTATATCAATAA
>NC_136483.1:82374404-82399404 GCF_053919585.1 Euprymna scolopes
CAAAGTAATTACATTGGAATGAGAAAACTATTGAGTCTTCTTCGACGTTCTTTCCACCTATAACTCGATGAGTTCGCCTCTTCCATTCCGTTCGTAGCGACACAAATTGAAGCAACAAATATGGCATGATTTTTGTTTGTTTTATTATTAGTTATTATCTCTTTCTTTGATGAAGCGTATGTAAAACATCTTCAAAGACGAAATATCTGTTTGCATATAAAATAATCACTAAGAAAATGGGCAGCATTTATCAAATACTGAATTACAAAACAAAAGATAATTCTTGACAGAATTTCATGAATAAAAAAAAAATCAGGATTTATCTAAGATAGACTTGTTATCGTCACATTTGTTGCTATTGTTACAATAAGAAAAACTGGAGATAGGTTTATGTAATTCCTCTGTAAGAGATTAGACTTGAGGCCGGGAGAGGCTTTGAGAAGCTAGTAGAATAGATCGAGTGTACTCTGTCCTATAAAAATACTTGAACATTCTGGTGTCGGCCCCTGCAAGTGTTGAGAAAAGGGGAGAAAGATTTTTTTAAAAACCGGAGAAATTGGTTTACCGGTAGAACAATGAATAGGAAGTTGTTCACCAAGTAATGCAAATGGTGATGAATATGGTTGTTAATCGAGGTGTGGCAGAAAAAAAGGATATAAAGTTATATATGTTTAGAATTAGTTTATGTCCAGTTGTAGCGATGTCAATGAGATTCGCGCCACGTTTTACGACGGTTCAGAAAAGTCTACAGGAATTTTGGTTTGCCACGGTTGATGACAGAGTAAAGAGAGTTCCGTATTTGACACAGTCGAAGCCAAATCTTAGCTTGGACGAGATTGGAAAAACTTGAGGAAGTCGAGATGAGATGAATTGATTGACCTGCAACAAAGAAGCTTCGACAGACTGTGCCCACAATGGTGTCGCATACGCACCCAGAGACTAACTAATATATATAGAATGTGTGGTAGGTAGTCTTTTTTTTGCGTGTTTTATTTTATTTTATTTTTCATACGCCAATGTGTGGGAGACAACGACCGGTCAAAAGAAAAGACGGTGGAGAAATAGCTTTGGGGTTGGCGACGTTTGTTATCGCGGGCAGGGGGTAGGACACTTGGTATTACACTTATATGAGGAGACTATAGGCGATTAGGAATAAACTCTTTCTAAGCGAGAAAGCAACACCTCGGAAGATTCATCTCGTAGAACTGGACAAAGCCAAGCTCAGCTCAACAGGAATCATACTACTGTCGGGCTGATTATTATGAACGTATCCACGGACGGTATGAACAACTACTACGGTTGTACCTGTTTTGAGCTGGGTTTTATAAACAAATTTCGAAAAACATATTCCCACTGAGTTTAGGCCTGAAAATAAGTCTTTTTTTTTTGTCAGATTGTTCAGACTCATCGAAATCGCTTTTTTTGTCAGATTGTTCAGACTCATCGAAATCAGTGTGTCTGAACAATCTGACAAAAAAGCGCATATAAAATAATGTAAACGCTGCTGATTTGCGGTTGTATCTACTTCTGAGAAGGGTTTCAGAAGACGACTTTAAAGAAAACTTTCGAGCCTTTAGGAACCACAATGCTTTCTAGAGCAAGATTTTGGTAGCCCGTGCGACTTAACCAGAACCACGTGCATCGACGTGTGCCTTTCGAATAGATTATTCTAACGACGTCGTAATGGGAATCTGTTGCATGCATAACAACTTCAGAGTATATGAGATAGAATTTGAAGTAAAGCTTTTACACGTGTGTTACAGAATAACGAGGGCAGAATCCTCAGTGATCTTGTCGGGGTGTACGAAAATCTCTACCAAATTCCACTCTGAATTGAAATTCGATATGAAGGGTATTTGGATCGGTAGTATATTTTCGATTTGGTTTTTAGTCGGCAAATATTGCTGCTAACGGAGTCAAATTAAAAAAACAGTTTACCTTGGCAGGGTAAGTCGAATAAATCATTACTCCTGCAGTCACTTTTGTGTATGCGCAAAATGAAACATGCGTGTCTCAATGCCGCTTAATTTTTTGCATGTCGTATCAATCAGTCAGTAACTGTGACGCTTGAGAGACAAATAACGACAATAAATATAGTAAATAATAATTGGTTTAATTTTAACACCCCTCATATATATATATATATATATATATATATATATATATATATTCCTTAAAACTGAGCAGATATGAATTAAGACAGCAAATACTGCACTTATAAACGGCTAGAAATCCTTTTAGACAGATTATTAAGTAATTTATTAAAAAAACGCAATTTCGTCTGTGTTTGTGATTAAGAGTTTTTTTTACAAAAGTTAACTCGCACAATCTCTTTCGCTAGTTAGGTTAAACAAGATTATCTGTTGTGAAAAAAATTAAGTATATTTTCAATCGATTTCATCGATTTTATTTAGTTCTCATCAATGTTTATTGCTTACTATTCATAAAATATGTCCTATAGAATTTTCTCCCTGGCAGTAATAAGTTCTGCTGCACAAATCACCGAGCATTACTTTTTTTAATAGACAAATATTTGGGTATCCATTTGTGAGAAAAAGGGTAATGCACATGTATTTGTCTTTATCGGTTTCTCTCATCTCGTTCGTTGCATTTGCTTGACAGGGGTGGGGGGGAGGTTGAACGCAATTCTATTTGCTGTAATAGACAATTAAATATGTCATAAAGTATTGATTCAGTAGCTTAGACGGTTTGCATATCGTATATAAATGCGGATGTTATGATTTCAAACCTCAGCTCAACATAAAGTTGTTGTTTTTTTGTTCATTCCGACTAGCAAGAAATCCAAGAATCACTGAAGTTATAATTGTTTAGTTTTACTTCTATTGTTTCAGAAATCTACGTAATTTATGATATCGGATAGCTTTGCTACTAAATACAAAGTGTAGCTTATGTCCACATTTTACTGCAGTTTTCATGAGCCATTCGATGATTATCATATATTTACTATACATCTTTTATATATTTATAAATGTCGATACCAATTCAAACTTGTATTATTTTCATTATTCGAGCTATGATTCTCATCTTGGTTGTTATATAGAATGGTTTATGAGATATAATCACTGATTTTCTTCATATGTATCGTTTTGACAAAGAATACACTTGAACAACATCGGAGATTATATCGACCGAAACTTTGGGAATAATCAAATGAACACAAATTTACATTCGGCATATTCAAACCTTTAACCCACAATTCAGATTTATTAAAATGAGTAAAAAGTTTGTGTTTTATTGTATACACTAACGGGAGGGTGACGCCCGACCTTCTCGAGTCGTAAAATACAATTAAATATATATATACATCTATAATATAAAGCTGAATGTGTGTGTGTGTGTGTTCACGAATAGGCTCCTATATGGTTGACTATTTAAAAAAAACTGATTACATATAATGATAAAAGATGTATCGAGACACAGGAATGGGTATGTTTGATCTGGCAGAACAGTGGTTCATTAAAATAGTGGGGTCTGTGTTCGCACCTGGTCCACAAAGTATGGAAATAAAAAAATTAAAAATTACAAAAAAAACGTTTACAAGTGTTTTCGATATAGATGTACATAAAAATACTTTGATAAATATGTTTTAACTTAAATAGGGGTGGTATAATAAAATTGTGGGGTCTGCGTTCGCGCTTGGCCTCCATAGAATGGAAATAGACACAAACTTTAATAAAGACTTTTCATAACTATCTGTGTAAGTATACTTTGATAATTATGTTTCAGTTTGAAGAAATATGGTATAATAAAATTATGGAGTGTTCGTTCGCACCTGACCTCCATAGAATGGAAATATGTCACAAAGTTTAACAAGGTTCTTTAATATAGATCAACAGAATATTGTTTCAGTGTGAACAGGTATGCTATAATAAATTATGGGGCTTATCTATTTTATGTTTACTTTCATCATATTTTGCTTTGGTTTTGATACCCCCAAATTCAACCCAAATTTACAACCCTTCTTTTTCATAACCTATCATACTTTCATAAATCAGAGTCCAGTTTCTGTAGGGTTTTTTTAAACCCAGTCAACGACGGGTACTTTTGTTAGTATATATATATATATATATATATATATATATATATATATATATATATATGTTTAAAAAAAATGTTTGTTTGCACAATAATCAGAAGCTGACCTGTAACAACATAGGGATAGAATTTCTTTTCCCAAACGAACGCACCAGGTTTAACATATACAGAATTAACTTTTGGTTGGTAACATAGGATTGAAATCACATCTGACGAGTTTGTGAGAAAGACAATTTTTATGCAAACATAAAACATAAGATTGTCATCCCATTAACAAAACGGCTGTAATGAAGAGATCCAAGATGAAACAAACAAGGATAATATACAAGAAAAAATGTAAGTCTTGGAATTTACCCTTAGATATATTTTAATTCATGAAAATTTAGTATTCATTATGAGAGAACCCATTCTCTATTGAATATTATATATATATATAAATATATATGGTAAATTATGAAAACATATATGGCAATTAAGCTACACAGAATATTCAGAGTTTCATTCTCGTGAGAATTCGTCAGCCAAACTGAAACATTTAACATTCTATTCGCGTTCACTACCGTCTGAATTAACACGACAGATATATAAAAAATACATTTAAAATCAAACCACTCCTAGCTATGATTGAATTTGCGCATACGTAAAAGTAATAAAAATATGTCGGCAAATTAAAATGGATGGTTTTCATTTCAACTGGCCGATATATTTCTGTACATTTCATAAGTTTTATGAACCATCCTTGGTGTATGATTACTATGCCCTGTTAGTCTCAGTGTTGTGCGGTTTAATATGTTGTGTTTGAGAGTTTAACAATTAATTTTTTACACACAGACGAACACACATATTTATACTTACTGTTACACATACACACACATATATATGTGTGTGTGTGCGTGTGTGCGTGTGTGCATAGCTGGTGTAGTGGGATTGATCTATGATAGAAATTACTAGATTTGAACGTAAAATCTTTTTGTCACGTACAATAGTAAGATTCCATTGGTTGAGTAGTTGTGTCGCTTGACCAATCGGAATAGAGCAATAAATAAGTTAGAAAATGAGTTCTGAAGAATAAATATTTATATAAGAATGAAAGAAAACTAAGGCAGGTTAGGGGATGGCCTTTTTATTTAATTTATTGTCTTAGATTTGGGGGAGGACCCACATCGACGACAACAAATATCCATGTTAATTTTATTTTTAGTTTGTTTGCTTTTAGACGTTACATTCGTCCAGTCATTACGAATGTAAAATGTCCGGCGGCGCTCGCTGCAAGCGGAAATAGCAAGAGAAACATAAAAGTAATTTGCTGGTCTTTTTTTTCTTTTTTTTTCTTTTTTTTTCTTTTTTACCAGCACTTCAAAGTAATTACATTGGAATGAGGAAACTATTGAGTTTTCCGCGACCAGTATCCTCCCTTCTCACTCAGTGTCCCACATTGGCCTTAACGAAAGAAATTTGCGCCATAAATATGGCATTATTATTATTATTATTATTATTATTATTATTATTATTATTATTATTATTATTATTAATTCATATTTTGAGTGTTCTTTGATAGAATGGATGTAGGAATAGAAATATTTATGAAATATTAAATTACAAAAAAAAAATCGATTTTCACACTTAATTTCGGAAATGAAGAATAAACAGAATATTCTAGAGATAAAATTAATATCGCAATCTCGTTTGTCAGAATTCAAAGATTATGAGGTTAGGAATTATTAGAATTTTTACGAAGACTGGGATGTAAAAGTTAGGCACAAGATTGTTTTATATATATATATATATATATATATATATATATATATATATATATATATATATATATATATATATAGGGAGACATCCAGTAGTCACAAAAGAACATTCTGAATAAGACAAAAATGGTTACCAATCTTATCTTAACCGATTCTAAACATTGCGATTGGTTAAAGATTGACATTTGTTCTACATATTTCACAGTTTTTAATTAAAATGTTATTTGCCAAATACGAAATGTTATCATATACATTTTCTAGCGTTCTGCATTTGTTAGTAGAACACATCACCACGAGTCTAATTCCCGGCTGACTATGACATTCATATTCTCAAGTTCAATGTAAACAAATTATTGCTGAGCCGTCGTCTTAAATAATCGGTTTTTGACTGGAACCATTGAAACGCATTCCCTACGGGTCTCATCGTCTGTGTGTCCAACGCAATAATCATTATCCTTGAGATGGTGTTAGACCTTAATAAGTTGTAACTTGTTCGTAAAAAATCGAAATAAATTCAGATATGTTTGTTTGCTAGTGTGAACGGAATTGACTCTTTAATTAATTAACCGATATTTATTGCATTTTAAAAGACTCTTGATAGACATGAGGATTAGTAATGTGGGCTATGTTTTGTTTTGTTTTTTGTTTTTTTTTTTCATGCAAAGTAGTAAAAGAATCATTTCGTAAAAATACAGATACCTATCATTTTTGTGAACTATTTTAAATGGATATTAAATATTACTTAATAAATATTGTCCAAATTCGAGTTTTATTAGAGTATTTCAAAGAGTCGTTAGGTGGACAATAATATAGATCCAATCATCTATTTGAATCTATGTTTAGTAAATAGCCGCATTAAATTCAATTCATAGTCATTCGACTCACATTAAGCAAAATTCCTTCAATTTCAATATCTTCTTAGGACTCTTACAGAGTGATATTTCAGATATTTTCCGGAATCAAATTCAAGTAAAGATTTGGATCAAAATTACAGTAATAATTCTCTACATAAGGTTTAGTTGAATAATATATCTTAATTTCAAAATTCCCAAGGGAACATAAAAGAGATACAAACTCTTACATCCATCGAATTAATATTACGCTGTCCTGGGATGATTATTTTTTAGTTCATACATTAATGTGTATAGATTGTTGGTGACTAGTTTTGACTGCATTTTAACAGTTCTGTTTTCAAACTTATTAAAGCTGGATTGCAATGTGAAATCCGAATAGATACGAGGGTGATTTTGCCGGCGGGTCTTCACAGTCTGTTTTTATTAGTGTGACCATCTTCCCGATTCAATTATACTGAGAGTATCTAAAGAACATCATAAACTTATTCCAAAAGTTGAAAAATAAAAAAGACCTTCATTAACTATTAAAATCAATCAAATCAAATTGAATGGCAAATTAGCAAAATACAAGACAATTAAAAGGGTCATTAAAAGATATGTACATTTAGAGTCTGAATGTTTCTGCAAAGCGCCGCTAAACTTGTGTTTAGTAAGTATCGTCATGCTCTTTTTAGGTAGGTCGTTTCACTAGTTAGATATATAGATAGACAAAGCAGTTTTTTTTTTATTTTCAAAGAGGAAAAGGACGACGGTACCTCTTTTGCGGGGTTGTGTGGAGGCTGCGACTTGGTGCGGGAATGAAAATCTCCTCGAAATTTAGATTGAGATAGACGTTGATGATATTCACAGATGGAATCGGATCCCCTTACATTCGTTGTTGCTTATGTGGAAGGCAACTATCAAAATATAAGCGGCTATGAAGCATTTACAAACTGATTACGGTTTCTGGCAACGTGTTTCATAGTACGACAACGTAGACCGAAAAAGAAGCCCCTCGACGATAAAACCGATACCGTATATAACATGTTATTTTCCACGAAGACACGAGTTTTTATACAAAGCTCTCTGTAGAGTTGCTGTGACGTAAAGGCCAGTTGACATTTTGTAATTGGCTCACCTGATGTTAAAGGTAATCGGCTATAATCCGGTGAGTATAGGTTGAGAGTCTCCGATCGTTCTTCCTAGGAGTTTGTGGACATCCCGTTAACCATCTGCGTTATTAACTGCTAGAGTAACTTCAATACTATAATACTTTCCAAAATATAAAGAGATGAAGCAGGAATGCTATATGCCAGGCTAGATCGTACCAACGGCACGTTCTAGTAAGGAGTAAGGCATCGACTATCATGGTAACCAGGGGAAACAGATAAGAAATAAATAGCAGATCACAGGCCTTATTTGCTGTCTGAATGCATTGGGAAGTAGGAGGGAGTAAAAGATAAATCAACCACAACTTCCCTGCCATTGACCGCGTCGTCTCGCCCGAAAACAATTGGACACATTTAAAATCAAACGTCGAGGAGGGTAAAGAATCGACTGAGAGGTGGTTGCATTTGTTGACACTGAAAGAAAAATCATATAGGTTTGATAATAGCGTAAGTTAGTAGAGTCATCTTATTGGATCTTTGAAGTAAATTCCGAGAGCAATGATCATGGCATCAAAGAGAACATTCTGAGAGATTTCTTCCAGTAGGGCATTGGTAAATGCTTCCAACAGAAATGGATCCAGTACTGAGGTATAACACTAATCGCGTATTAATCACCTGACAGACAGACCTCGCACTTTATTTCATCTATTTTTGTTAGCAGAAAAAGCTGCATTCCTGCTGTGAATGAGGAAATAGAGGCTGTAGCTTCCGTTGAAATAGCGATAATGAAAGGCTGGAAAAATATCACCTGGCATGAAGGAGCAGTATAGAACAGAAACGATCATCACCGCTGGATTACAAAATTAATTTTGTACTTTAGCAAAACGAGGAAGAATTATTTGAGCTGCACTTCTCTTGGCGTCTCACATTGAGATTCTCTCTTTCTAAAAATGAAAATATTTGGGCCTAGAAAATGTTTCTCAGATAAATGGTTTCCAAATATCTTAAATACTTGTTTAAATAAAAATTAATAGTTATCAATAAGTAATCATTTAATCATTAAGTAGTTCTAATTCCATTATAATCAAAATTTTAACGAGAAACACTCATCTATCTGAAACCACTGTCGATAATTTCTCCCACTTTATCTATGCCTTAATCTAAACATGGATCCCATGAACAAAGCTTTGTTCATAGAACTGCACACCTGTGGAACTCGCTTCCGTTTGCCTGTTTTCCAGCTTACTACGTAAAAGTCCAACGTAAACAAATTCTTGTTGAACCGCCCCCATAAGTAATCCAATTTACTAAATTTCCACTGCTAACGATTACTACGATATTATCCCATTAACTACTATACACTAAATGACACTTATCCTCGCGTGGCCTCCGGACCTTAATAAGTGGTAATCCCTATTTAGAAATCCAAAGTTTCGTGATTTCTTCTTATTCGTGCAATCAGCTACTTCTGTTTATAAGCAAAAGTAATAAAGGTTACTTTTATTTAGAACTATTAAAAAAAAACTAGATAAAAGTCAATTTTCAAATGAGTTAAGGTACATGAATGTTATATTCAACGAAAGAGAAATGTATGAATTTAGATGCGATGGTGCTAAGTTGAGGATAAGAAAACTATTGATGAGATGAAAGAGAATTGCGTGAAACTAGAAAAGCGTAAGAACGGATGACATAAAATAAAATATCGAAATGGGTTAAGGTAAATAAATCTTTTATAGAACTTTAGAAATGGCGCGAAAGAAAAATCCGAAAAGGGGGAAAAAGAACCCGGATCTAATTTCCCGCATCTTTATTCACACAATCCAACAATAACGGCTAAGAGAGGCCGTGGGAAGGGGGGGGGGGGCAAATAAAAACATGTCGACTTTGCGTCTTATGTTTTCAAAGATAAAGAAACAGCTCGGCATCGGCTGATAAAGGATAAACCGATAATAGCCAGAATCTGACATGCCTGGAACCACCAGGAGGACATTCTTTTTTTCTACGGGTGGGGCTGGGAAGGTATATGGGGGGGGGACAAACTATGGTAGGGATAAAAGTATAAGTAACAATGACTCACATTCCGATCGTTGAAATCTACTTTCCGCGGAAACTAATCCATATGACAATCGCCTTTTCTTTGATGCAACGAAACTCAAATGATACACGAAAAAGTTCTTGGGATGCGTCCATTCAATTTACGCGTTTAACGCTATTTCAACAGTATTATTGAAAATAGGGAAATTTTCGATTAAATGACTATCATCACTTTAATTGTATTCGCCAAAGTTTCAGTCGAGAAGTTCTCTTGCCTTCTGACCGAATAACTAAGAGATGTGTCCATTTAACCAGTGCATATGACTAAACAGATCAACGAAAATTCTATTTATAACTTTAAGCTTGACAGAAATACCGACGGAAAACATATGTGTGGATTCAATCTACGAGTTTTGCGTGACAGACCAACACGTTATTTAAATCTTTAGTGGGGCAGGTTTACGAAAATGCTTTTTTCACATTAAAACATGGCAGACTGGCATTCTGTAGATGTTCAATGTTATGTCGGTAAGTGTGACAAACCAAAGAAATTATATTTCTAACTTAAACAAGACTGGTCAACGTAAATGCCATTTCAAATTTGTTTCCCTTTTAATTAATCATGCCAAACTAATACATTTTTTTTAAATTTTAATCGTGACACACTAAAGAAAAAGGCTATTCTAAAGACAAGTGTGATAAAGCAATTGTATTTCAAAATAAATGTTACAAACGAAGGATAATTTTGTTTCATACTGAAATGTGACAAACTAAAGATAATTTAAAATGTTACAAACTAAATAAAAATCATATTCATGCATAAATGTGACAAACCAAAAAGAATGGCGTTTCAATCTTTAATGTAAAAACAAAAGGAAAATGATATTTTAAACATAAATACTACAAACCAATGAAAATATAATTTCAAACCGAAGTTTGGAAAATCACGGAAAATCTTTTTTCTGGCCAAAATCTGATAAATTTCGGAAAATGCTATTTAAAACAAAGATGTAAAAATGAAAGGTTATGTTATTTAAAACCTAAGTGTGACAAACCAAGTTAAATGATAGTTTAAACCCATGTCTGAAAAATGAGGAAAAATGCTGTTTCAGTGCAAATGTGAAAAACTAAAGCTAAAGCTGTTTAAAAAATCTAAAGGAATATCCTTACATTCAAACTGCCTGGTTAAAAATAAAACTCCTATTAAGACTTAAACGCAACAGACTATACTGATGTGTTTTTAACAGACTTGCAGTCTGATCGACTATAAAAAGGAAACAAAATGATGACGCGGGAAAAAGTAGGATAAATAAATATGTTTTATTTTTGTAGAGATTTTTAATAGAGTTCATTACGAGTCAATGCTGTAAATAGCGAAAGCCAAAGCCTACATGAACAAATATTGATTCCTTTATTTATCATTTTTATTAAATTTGTTACCAGGTGCATCTCCGAATTTTCATGAGAGGCCTTGTCTGTTAGTATTTCTGTATGTCACGTTTCATTTTTAAATAGAATACGTCAGTTACGTCCACTTGTTTAATGGACGTATGTTCATATGAAATGCATATTTATTTTACTTTCACCTTGCTTCGTATATCATTTCGTCAACCATGTTTCGTACTTTTTCCTTTTCTTCTTTACTTCCATCTTCATTGTTTTCTTTTCTTTATTAATTCATTCTTCCTAAAAACATTGCTTCCTTATTTTGTTTCAATCTTTGTTCTGCTCCCTATGTTTTATTATTTTTTTTTTTTTTTAGTCAGTGTTATTTTCCATTGGTTCTTCTTTTTGTCTGTCAACCTTTCATTCTTTACCCAGTTCCATTTATGTTGTCATTTGTTTCCATATTTCACAAGAAATTTCACCATATTTTTCTCTGTTTTCGTTTCTTCATTTCACCATATTTTCTCTGTTTTCGTTTCTTCATTTATTCATCCATATTTTCTATGTTCGTGTCAGTACCCCCCTTTCTTGTTCAATGTCCTCTATTTTGCATTCCTACTTCATTTATTTCTTGTTTTTTTTTGTTTCGTTTTTTTTTTTTGTTTTTTTTTTACTTTACAAACTTCTTCATTCAATAATTCCCGTGTACGTTCTCTTGTTTATTTATTGAAAATAAAAATTTATTCAGACTACCATTAGGGATAGCATATTGTTATATATCTTTCCTTATTCGTTTTATTTTATTGTTTTTAATTAAAAGAAATAATAATAATGATGATAATGTAAAAATTAAAATTATAATAAATGATAACAGTAATTATAACATTGCTACTAGTAAGAATAATGATTATTCTAATGATCATAACACTCTAGTAATAATATCAATGATAATAGTACTAATATTAACGATAATAATAGAAATAAAATAATACTGAAAAATAATAATGATAATAAAAACGATACCATTAATACTTATAATAAGGGTGATAAAAGTAAATTAGTAATACTATCAATAGCATTGATATTAATACTACTGCTGTTACTACTACTACTATTAATAATAATAATAATAATAATAATAATAATAATAATAATAATAATAATGACTGTCGGGCCCTGTGGAAATACCACAGGGGACTCCTTCATATGTAATATATTGATGTGGCATTCTGTAGATGTTCAGTGTAAATGGAGATGCTCTGATATTATTGTAACTATTTTGTTAAAACTGCGAAAGTACGCTTAAATATGGTATTTTAATTCTTGCATATTTCATATATATTATTATAGAGTTAATATCCTACCGATTTTTATATATCATCAATTTGCGATTTCAATATATATACATATATATATGTATGTATGTATGTATGTATGTATATATATATATATATATATATATATCTCTCCATATGACTTGGGTGCAATATCCATATGACTTGGGTCCAATCGCTTGAATCGACACCAAAATAAAAACTTATGAAAAAATATACTTATATGAATATAACTTGAGTTCCTTCAGCCATAATCGAAACCGAAACTAAAACTTATGAAGAATTCTTGGTAAACTTATTTATGACAAGAAATAGAAGAACATAACAATTAAACGACCCGGATATAAGCGTGACACACAAAAAGCACACACGCGCTATCGTATTAATATATAGATAATTCTGTTTATAAGCCAAAGTAATAAAGGTTACTTTTATTTAGAACTATTAAAAAAAACTAGATAAAAGTCAATTTTCAAATGAGTTAAGGGACATAAATGTTATATTCAACGAAAGAGAAATGTATGAATTTAGATGCGATGGTGCTAAGTTGAGGGATAAGAAAACTATTGAAAAGATGAAAGAGAATGCGTAAAACTAGAAAAGCATAAGAACGGATGACATAAAATAAAATATCGAAATGGGTTAAGGTAAATAAATCTTTTATAGAACTTTAGAAATGGCGCGAAAGAAAAATCCGAAAAGGGGGAAAAAGAACCCGGATCTAATTTCCCGCATCTTTATTCACACAATCCAACAATAACGGCTAAGAGAGGCCGTAGGGAAGGGGGGGGGACAAATAAAAAATATATATAATAATAATGACTATGTAAGAATAGAAAATAATAATATATATATATATATATATACATAATGATAATGAAAACAATGATGAAGTAATTCTAATAATAATATTTATGATAATAATGTTGCTAATAATTATGATATTGATATTACTGAAAATAATAAAATAATTATAACAACAAAAAATAATTATAATCAAGATAACCTCTATTAATAATGATGATAGTTGTAAAATACTAATAATGTTTTAAGAACTACTTATACTAGTACCAGCACTAATAATAATAATCATAACAATAATAATGATCATAATACTACTATTAAATTAATGTAATTTATGTAATAATAAAACGGATGATAATATTACCAATAATGATAAGTAAAATCAAATTATAATATAACAAAACTTATAACAATTATATTACTACTTGTACTAGTGATGATAGTAAGATAATAATATTGATACTGCTACTACAACTAATACTACTATTAATAATAAGACTATCAAACTATATAACGGCACTAATGAAAAGAGCTGAAATACCAGGGAAAATCCTCGAGCGCAGAAAACAACTCTTACAACAAGATAACGTCACCTAATCACAGATAAATAACCCTACAGAAACATTTAAGCAGCATTCAACCACCTCAGCAGAAACAACCTTCTTAGTGACATGCAATATGGTGTCCGCTCCACAAGATCTACAGCAGATATGCTAACGGTTATATGTCATAGGATTAGTGAATCTCTTGACAAAGGCTTCCTTTCCAGGGCAATTGCTCTTGACATATCGAAGGCCTTCGATAAGGTATGGCATAAGGGCCTACTTCGCAAGCTTTCCAGCTACGTTATCACTGGAAATGTTTTCTCAATTATTAAATCATTTCTCTCCGATAGGTTCATAAGAGTAGTGGTTCATGGGCAGAAATCGGAGGACCTCAGTATTAATGTTGGAGTCCCTCTCTTCCTGATCTACATCAATGATTTCCCAAAACATATACTTAAATCGTTCGTTGACATCTATGCTGATGACACGACCATCTATGGCAACACATCAAAGGCCGTAAATGACAAAGTTCTCTCTGATTCTCTCTCCTCTGATCTTGAGCGCATGGTACAGTGGGGGAAGAGGTGGTTAGTTACTTTTAATGCATCCAAAACCAAGCTTCTATCTTTACATCATCAACGCTCTGATCCCCATCTGGCATCAATTGAAATGGGTGGCTCTCTTCTTGGGGAGGCTCCTTGTTTTGACAAGCTTCTGGGTTTGACTTTTACTCCCGATCTGAAATGGAACACGTACATCAGGTCTGTTGCAAAGGACGCTGGGAAAATAGTAGGATCCTTCTACCGCTCCAGTAAATATCTTACTACTGATGCAATTCTCTATCTTTATAAAAGCTAAGTACCTCCAAGGATGGGGTACTGCTGCCACATCTGGGTAAGAGCTGCTAAAAGCAGCCTATCCTGCCTTGACAGAGTACAAAATAGACTTCGTGGCTTAGTGGATGATGCCCTTTTCTCTTCCCTGCAACCTCTCTCCCACAGAAGAGACGTTGCGAGCCTGTCTTTGTTTTATCGTAATTTCTATGGCAAGTGCTTGTCTGAGCTCCAATCTCTGGTCCCCCCTCGCCACGAGAAACACCCGTCTAGCTGAAACTACTGTCATTAATTTTCCCCACTCTTTATCTGTGCCTAAATCCAAACGTAGATTCCATGAGCAGAGCTTATTTCTTAGAAGTGCACGACTGTGGAACACTGTTCCGTCTGCCTGTTTCCCACCTGACTACAACCTGGATGTCTTCAAGTCCAACATAAACAAATTCTTGACAAACCGCTCTCTTAAGTAAGACACCCTATCAAATATCCAACACTAATGATTAGTACGATACTATCTCATTGATTACTGTACACGCAATAACCCTTATCCCCGAGTGGCTTCCGGGCCTTGATAAGTGGTGAAGTCCATGTAAAAAAAGCATTACAGAAACAGAAAATACACAAGGGACGTTAAACGATGAAAATGGACGAAAATAAAAACCATAATGTCATCTCTAAAGAAAACCCTGCTGGTATCGGCACCTGTTGGTGTCACATAAAATGGATATGCAGAGTCAGCGTGAATGGAAATAGCAATAAGTACAAGTACAATCGATGGCTGCAATGGAAGAGCGTGAATATGTAGAGGCATATTATTACTCAGGTTACAGGGAAAACTAATTGCTCGTATTGGTTATTACTACTCAGAACTGATTGATTTAGAAAGATAAGTGAAACAAAAGGTGCTGGAAATCTAAGGTTTTCTTGTTACTCTGACTCCAAGGAATGCCGTCGATAGTTCGGCAATTTGAATTTGAAGTTTGTTGTGAATTTTCTGCCAGAAACGCGTAAGTTTCTTTGATCGCAAATGACATTAAATCACATTATGATATAACTCTGATCTTTAATTATTATATGTAAGGAAAAACTCTACGTGGCTCGAAATTGAATTGCCACAAAATGCTATGTATATTTCTGCTAAAGTTATAGCACCATTTGCTTTTATTGCCACTCTCCTACTGTTCCGGCTTCTAATATATTCGAAAGAAGATGACATGTTACAAAAGTCTCTGAAAATAGCTGAAGAAATAAAATATTAAAACATATACACGTAAAACAAATGGGGTCTTTCATTTGAAGATACTGCCATTCAATTTATAAATTATATTTATGAAAAAATGTCTGACTGAAGTGGGACGAATCTCGAAATTGACACTGTTTTTTAAATGGACGCATCTGAACATTCTATTTTAAACTTAAATAGGACAGACCGATAGACAGATTGGCGGACAAATTTGGAGAAGACAAGGAGCATTGAAAAAAACAGACAAGAAGACATACTACTAAAATCATACCCAAATTGTCGAGAAAAAATTCGAATAAAAAATGCTAGCTGTTTGTAAATCATTTCTGATAAATCATTTTGTATAAGTACAAAGAGATATCGTTAATATTCGTCATTTTAGATATTACTTTGAATTCGATATTGATCGCTGTATTAATTTCTCGAAAAATCGATAATAAAAAACTTTGCAAAACATATGCATAATACACACTTGTAGATAAAATGTTTTCCTTGTCCGAATATCTTGAAGATATTGGTACAACATTATTACTATGAGATGTTTAAATATCTCCGTTGAGGGCTCAATATTGTCCATAAAACCCATTCTTTCTATAATAGATAATATAAAGGTACACAACGTTAAATGGGAATGTTTGCTTTTGAATCGCAAGGTAATGCTAAGATTGCTATTTTTTAAACTTTTATTTTTTAAAATAAAGTAAAATATTATCTTTAATGTTTATAGAACGAACATGTGTTTAGAAATATTATTGTAAAAATCTCTAGTCAATATATTTATATATTTTTTCCGAATAAATATATAAATATATATATGTGTGTGTATGTGCATGTGTGTGTGCATGTGTAATCTTAGAAGTTCTTCAATTAAAACAACTATATGAAAACAAACCGTTAGTTCTAAATTCTTATCGAGCAAAGCCCCTTTGTTGCGTGTTGATTAATGAATTTTTAATTAATGAATTTCTAACTATAGTGCGCAGTTTTAAAAATATTTCTGCTAATTGCCAATGCAGATTTCAAAGACCAATTAAGTAATCGATTATTTTTGCTAAAAATGCAATGACGAAACACATTACGTTTATATGCTGTAAAAATTAACAAGTGATTTTCTCTGTCCAGCTTATGGCGGATATTCTATGTTTTTCACGTATTTCAAATTACTTTTAATCAACAGTAATTGTTATATTTGATTATCTATTTTGATAAAATGACACTGGGATTGAATTACAGTAATTTACTTCTCGCAATCTTAATAAGGATCAATCCTTACAAAAATTAACGATATCTCTTTGCTCAATAATGTATTTTACATCTTTAGAAAAATTGTGTGTGTGTACATACACACACACACACACACACACACACACATATATATATATATATATATATATATATATATATATATATACATAAATAAATTTTAGTTACCAATATATAAGTGTATGTATGTATGTATATATGTTTGCATGTCTGTCTAAAATTATCGACAAAGGCGACGGATTTTACCAAGATCAGTATCGTTTTGAAGGTCGACCTTTCAGACGACAAATATCGAAAAAATTGTCTAAAAAATTAATATCTTTACCTTCAACTGGGCACTTTTCTTCGGGGGGAGTCACTTTTTTTTAATGTCATACTTATTTTGAAAAGTCATCCTCTCCGTTCGAGTGTCTAGCCTTAATTTAAACATGTCACTTCCGGTTTGGCGGTGATCGTAACAGCAAAGACGTCAGGTTTTCCCCCCGTTCTTTTCTTCGCGGTATGGGTTCGAGCCTGCCTTCCTACTACCACTTTTTCTTTTCTTTACTTGTTTTTTTTTTGCTCAACAGACTCATCCAAACACCCGGGCAACGCCGGGCTGAAATGTTAGTATTTTTATATAAGACAATGACTTACAATTTTAATCCAGTTTGTATCGTAACGCTAACGTTGTCATAAATCATAAATATCCAACAGTTTTTATTTTATTACTTTTCAATGATATGCTCAAGATATGAAGTTTCGCGTTTCAAGGAAACTTAGATAAAAATTTGGCATTTTCAGCGCAGAAATAACTTAAGTATTGTTTTGAAATAATGTCTACATATTAAAAGGTTAGTTTTTAAGATCTGGTGTGTGTGAAATACATTCGGGATCACACCTAATGATGAGAAAATCGGTACAGTGTTCCATTACATCAGAGAACGTTGCTTAAAAACATGTTGGACATTCATGACATAAACTCGACTCGGTAAGACATAAACGAAAGTTTACTAGTACTAAGTATGATTGCATTAAAGAAACAATTGTAAATTTTATTAACAATTCCATATGTGAAACTTGTCGCGTATGCAACCAGGGGTTCATGCTGCATAAGCATGCCTGTGGTATACAGGATATCTATTTATTATACGTATCCAATATGGATCCAAAATACTATCGCGCAGCGCTTCATCCCGCTAAGGCTCGTGATAACTGTTAATATTGATCAGTAAGTGAATGACGCGTTCACGTAAATGAATTGTTATTGACACGGAGATGGTCCGGTTTTATGGCGGATGAAGATGGTAGATAAAACTCATGTCGAAATTCTATAATCATTTTATCATAAACCAATAGTTATAAACGTAACTGTCATGTGGTATGGGCCCGCGTACTGTCAGATTTTTTATAACCAATCTACTCGTGCGTTAGATACAGTATAAAAACCGTAAGAAACAATAAAAGATAAATTAGTTAACTGATAATCGAAGTAAGCAGTACTATGGTTACCTTATCTGTTTCTCTAATTC
This sequence comes from Euprymna scolopes, assembly GCF_053919585.1. Taxonomy (NCBI): domain Eukaryota; kingdom Metazoa; phylum Mollusca; class Cephalopoda; order Sepiida; family Sepiolidae; genus Euprymna; species Euprymna scolopes. Next base: position 82,393,113 of record NC_136483.1, read on the forward strand.
TCTCTCTCTCTCTCTCTCTCTCTATCTATCTATCTATCTATCTCTCTTCCTTTTTCTCGTTTCTTTTCTCTCTCACATGTATGTAGATATACGTTGTTAAGTGATATTAAATAACACCCCAGGATAATAATGATTAAATGGTGTAACTATTGTGTTATCTATAATATAAATCTCGGCTGTCTGTTTATATGTATGTATGTATGTATCTATGTATGATATAAAACCTGCGGCGGCTGCTGCTTCCAATGATGTTGATTTGCTCTTCTTTTTGGTTCATTATGACAGTTGTTTAGAGAGTGGGATTGTCTCAGTGTAAAGTCTTTCCTCATTATAAAAAGCTTCAAACACAGAAATTACTTGATATGCAATGGAATACACATTTTGCAATCACTGTGCATATCGATAACAAAAAGGCTGGCTTTAGTCTAAAACGGCAAACGGACATTCAATGAGGACTGATGCAAATATGGGCGTCAATGGCAATAAAGGCCCTGGAAATTCCAGGGTCTGACTTGGAAGGTGTTCGGGGCACCACAGCTTGGACCCGGTAATCGATGAATGTGCAACACTATAGAGAGTTCATAGAAGTGACCGTCCGGCACGTGCTCCTAGTTGCACTCATGTTTGCGTCATTGGAGTCAGAGATATATTGTGTAATGGCAATACTCGAGAACGAGTTGCTGCCATCATCATGTATGTATGTATGTATGCATGTATGTATGCCTAAAACTTTCGACAAAGGTGACGGATTTTCATGAGATTGTTAACCTTTTAGAAGCTCGCCAGTTCAGGCGACAAATCTCAAAAAATTGGCTAAAAACATTAATTCCTTCACCCTCAACTGGACACTTTTCTACAGGGAGAGGTCGCTTTTTTTTCGGTGATATTTTCGAAAGCCATCCCTTCTTTTCGATTGACTAGACTTAATTTAAACCTTCGCCTCTTCCGTTTTGGCGATGGGCGCAACGACAAAGACTGTTTTCACGTTCATTTTCTTCTTCGCGGTACGAGTTCGAGCATTCCAGCCTACTACCACTTTTTATTTTTGCTCAGCACACACCTTCAAACACCCGAGCAACGCCGGGCACCTAGACTAGTATGTAATGTGAGAAGGACAATAAAATATCCATCATCGACAGCATGTATATTATTATATATTGTTGTTTCACAACACAATAATAAAGTATGAAAAATACGACAAACTATGTTTGCGTTTTATTCTCGGAGGAAATCCAGGCTGTATGTACGAGCATCAATTTTAAATTTAAGCATTGTCCAATGGAAGTCCTGTAGTTTATTACCCCACCCCCGGTTGCATAGTTTTTTTTTCCTTTAAATTAATTTGCATTTTTTTGGGGGGGGGCGCTCTTAACATTCAAACAAACAATAAATGACCTAGCCAGAATAAGACTGGTGATAGCGATTCATTACTGAAATCACGCGTTTCTTTTAATAACTTTCGTCATGTTTAATCTTCCTATCTACTTGACATCATATTTAAGATTTATATTAATCAACACGATGGAGGCTTTTATTTATTTTTTTTTCTTTAGTGCTTTTTTCTCCTTTTGAAAATAAATTCTTAGAGTTATCGATTTACTTTCTCCTTGATGCAGTAACGCACAAAGCCATCAACTGCTAATTCTAAAAATAGTTTTAAAAAGAAGGTATATCGTATGTAAAAATCCGATCTATGGGTTAAATAAAATATGTTCAAGTATTAATTATCGGCTAATATGCCTTGATAAATGCAATAGAAGTAACACCAATATAATATTACATCAAACTAGATCCTAAGCGAATAAGCGATGGAATAACGTTCGGTGGCTATAACAAAAAATAAAGTGACCATCTTACTAAAACGGAAAGAAATGAAGCCGTTTATTCATAAACGATACCCAACTGAAACGTGTCTACGTGTATTTGCGTAATGAACATGCCGCAAAAGGCGTTTTTAAATTCGGCCGTGTTGCATAGATTACATAGTTTACATAGCGAGATCAATGTGATAGTTCGAGTACGCTTAAGTGCCCAACGTGTTATTTAAACATTCGATTTCTGAATCTAGCAGGAGACAGGAGAAAAAATCGTTTTCATATTTTGTTTCCTAAGTTGTTTCCCTTTCTTTGTTTTTTTTTATCATAATTATGGTTTCTCTTTCTTTCTGCTCCTATTTTTGCTCTATTTTCCTCCTGTTATGATCCACGTGTGTTCATCTTTATCGAGCCAATCCTCTTTTTCTCCTTCATCACGAACTGCAAATAAAACAACAACAAAAAAAAAACGGTTTCAATAATGTTTTGAATGGAGTCTTTCTTTTTAATCTTTGTTACAATGTTCTTACTTTTCTTTTCTTTCTTTCCTCATATTTATTTCGTCGGGTTTTTATCGTCCTATACAATGCTCTTTCTGTTTTCCTTTAATATTGTTTTTTTTTCATTTTCTCTGCCATATTCTTTCTCTTATCTGACCCTTGGAGACTCCAAAGCCTACCAAAACACTGTCTATATACTTACCATGGTAAATTCAATATGTCATGCCAGCTTTCAAAGATAAGCATGCCTTTCTTCAGTTAAATCGAATTTTCCACGAGATGAGCCTGTTTCATTTGCCACAGATCAGAGATCGATATCATCCGCATACCAGAGAGAATAACAAAGAATCAGTTCAGTGCCAAGATTAATACGAACCAATATAATACCTATCGAGTTTAGACATTTGCGAGGGTTTTATTTAAGGAATTATATAAAGAAAACATTTTAATATAATTTCTAGAGTACAATTTTTCCATTGGTTTAGACAAGCATTGGCAAACGATTACTTCAAGTATTATGATTTTTTACTATGTTATATTTCTTTTTCACCCCAAACGAGGCACAGTGCCACTAAGTCGTAAAGGGCTACTATTTAGGATCAGATTTGCAAGGATATTATGTAGCAAGTTGGGCAGAGAGACGTCTGTTAACATTATACTTAAAATCCTGCATCTCAGTACAGTCAGGAAAGCGTGGGTCTTAAAGGGTATTCCAAAGTCTAGCAGTTTGAGGGAAACAGATATTTGAGTAGAATGCGTTACGGCATCTATGGGTTTCTACAATGTAGTAGTGGGATTTCGCCGATTGTCCGGTTTGCCGGGGGTATTTACGACGAAGGTGTACTAGTGATTTGAGCTCGTCCGAGTACTTACTATTAACGTACGTGTAAAACAGGCGCAAGGACGTCACATTTCGGCGATGTAACAAAGAGTTTGCCCGACTATGTTGTACCTATTTGGTTGGAGACCCTTTTTTTAAACCTATCTTGGAGCGAGAAACTAATGGTAGATACACCAGCCAAGATGTGCCAACATAATTCCATGCATGCGCGAATAGTAGCTTTGTAGAGATACAGGATACTCTCAGGTGTTGGTAATTTTCTAGAACGTCAAAAAGAGCCCTCTTTTTTCGCAGCAGCATTGGCAATTACCCCAGTGTCTCTTTTATTTATGAGGAAGGTTTATTATTAATGTTTTACTGTTATTTTTTATCCCTATTTCCTACTGCGATAAAACAAAATTAAAACACCCTCAATCTAGAAAAATGTATCCTTCATAGACTGAGTACGAAAAACGAAAAGCAAATGTGTTTAGCATTTCTGAGTATAAATATAAAATATTATGATTAAGCATGAAATTTTAATTTCGTTATTTGTCAAAGGTTAAAATAGTATGTGTCCGAATTTCATTTATTTACTAATTGGAAAAAATATTTGAATTTGGATGATTATTATTACGCTGATAAATATACAATATCTTTGGAACTATTTAAATTTAGTTTTTCGGTGTATTAGTATTATCTGTTTTATTCACATGCATGTATCGGTATTTTTGGGATAAGATTTGTATTATTGTATTTTAAGTGGTGATGAGAACGAGCAATTCCATGTGAACAGTCTGAATATATATCGGCCAAAACAAATTACAAAATAAATTAATATTTTACATTTTAAGATGGAGGATTATTTCTCGATATTATTAAATGTTAAGTGATAATAAAATCGTTTCAAAGTTTTAGAACGGGAAAATTTGGGTAGTGGCATTTTTTTATCTACCGATTTCATTTTTTCCTGTTTTAAATATAAATTAGGAGCAGGAATGTACCATTTCAAAATGGTTACTGTTTTAGATTGTGTGGCAGAGGGCGTTTTCTCAATTCTGAAATCAGCGACCACTTAACAAACAAAAATACGATCATGGAAAGTTTTCGCATTTGGCTAAGTGGAAGTGATAATAAAAACAGTAACGAACATCACTGAAGAATAGACATTACAAACCGAAGTGTTTTTTTTTCATTTTTACCCTAATCTAATCCTTATCTAAGTTTTAGTTTTAATTAATTCCGTTTGCATTGTGTAGAAACATCAAAGGAAAAAATATAATATTTCTCTCAATCTACAAAAACTGATCCACAACTTATAGCCTTAGATAATTTACGGATATTATTGTTGCACTAAATCATTATTTTTAGTACATACCAAGCAGTGCCGGGACATTGGTCATGCTAGTTTTTCTTAAAGGAATATGTTGTCAATTTGGAAGTCTTTCAATTGCATTCATTTGTAAGTTAGTGGAATTGCGTCTCCGTTAAAGAACAACACTCGTGAAATGGGTTTTAATTTTATTTATTTTTATTTCATTGCTACTGTTGTTTGTCCAGGGTAATAATTTCGCTAAGAGTGCGATTCGAAAAATATAACCACGCAAACTCGTAATTTATTTATTTGAAAAGTTCTTTTTGTACTATACGCTAAAGGACAAGAGTTAATGAGATGGAATGATTATCAGCCGAAAGATGGAGAACGTTATTGAAGTTCTAAATTTGATTAATACAATGAACTAAGCTTGCTTTCCGATGAGGTTTATAACAAGTATTTGTCAAAATTATATTTGGACACAATTTGTAATATGCATAGAAGCAGTTCCAAGGTAATGTGTTTCACAGACGGGAAGCCTTTGCATAGACGCTCTATCAATTAAAATTTTGCGTGACGCTAGGATCATCCAAACATTTCAGCCTTGACTTATTAGTATAATGAAAATCGGTAATAATTAAAAACAAAAAAACAATTCGTTATAAAAGTATTTCCAAGGTATTAAAGTAAGAAGGACCTGGTCCTAAAATATGTCCTCTTGATAAATCAAGGTCAATCTTCAGTGATCCATTGCTTTTATTGCCGATTTTATTAGTATTTTCACATCATATCGGTTTCAACAGGTACCCCGACTTAAGACCAAAGGGTTTAAGTCGGCATTTTCATAGATTTGAATTACTTATTATAAATTTGTAATAAAAATATAATGTGGAAAACGAAGCATTTAAATTTTTCAGTATACGTATTCAATGCAATATTAACTACTGCAGTCCGAAGAAGAATGCAAACATTTACTCACAAAATAAATACACATACTTCGAGATAGTGAGTCTTCAATGGTCAGAAATATTAAACTAACATCTGCATTGATATGTAGATAGTATATATTACAAAACTCCCTAGATGTTTTATATGGTAGGATAAATAGCTAATAACATTAATTAATAGTGAATGATAATACATATATATATAATGAGTGAAATAGAATAATGTGAATTATTAAAATGTAGAAAAAGAGAGATGGGAAACAAACGGATGGAAGAGATATACTATATTGTGACCTCACAATGTATTTTGAAATCCTTTGAATTTGCGCAGAACTGGACATTTCAAAAAGCAGGTGTTTACACTGACACTGTTGAATCTGCTTAACCCTTTAGTTTATTTTTGTCATTTTTTTATCAGTCTATATATTTAGTTAATGTACAATGTACCAACGCTAACCAATTTACGGATTTTTATCTCCAGCCTCAAAATTAACAGAGTTTCTGTAATGATCTGGCCCTGTTGATTGCGATGTGACGCTAGTTCTGTGTAGTTCTAAGAGCTCCGCCCTCCCAGATTTTGCTTCCTCTCTTTGCGAAAGGATTATTTGATTGCTCATCGCCTGGGGCGCTCTTACCGAAAATACTGACGGAGCTGGCTGGGCACGTTTTGCCGGTCAGAGTGCCCCTCCTTAGTGGCACTAACTTCTCAATACCACTTTCCAACCTTGGTGTCACAGTTCTTACAGTGGGAGAGAAGTAAATACTACCAACGTTATACGCCTAGTGAATAAATAAAAACCGATTGCGATCACTCTTGGGTGTTGTCCAAAGACGTTATGTTGGCCAAACCTTTGAAGTCAAATATCCAAAAACTACAAAAGGTTCAGAGATAACGA
>NC_136483.1:82404404-82456904 GCF_053919585.1 Euprymna scolopes
TTACATTTGGTATAGTTTAATTATACCTTCGGAGCAGACTGTGACACCTGCACTAAAATATTGGATCCTTCTAGATGTTTTCGTTTCCATAAATAACACCGTTTCTTAGAGAATGTCTTTTACAATGCGTGGAGAACTTAATCAACCCTGTATGATAATCTTCTAAATATTTGAGTGAGGCTAACAGCGCGAAAAATGCTTCAAAAGCCGAAATGATGCCGAATCAGCCTCTAATGACTTCATCACTTACAGAACTCTGGATTTCTATGCTAGTGGGATAAATAAACGTGTTTCTTGTTGAAAAAAAAATGTGTCGATTCTAATGGTTCTTATTTCGATAAATAAAGTTTATTATGAAAGGAGCTTGATTTTTTGAAGTTGAACGAAAAAATCGACATTATTTTGCACCAATCTCATATAATTCTAATATAAAGCTGGTTCTAACATAAATCTAATATAAGTTTAATATAAATCTCATATAATTCTAATATAATTCTAATATAAATCTAATTCTAATATAAATCTAATATAATTCTAATATAAATCTAATATAATTCTAATATGATTCTAATATAATTATAATTAGTCCTCTCGCGAAAGCGCAGGACACAAAATGTTTTAAATAATAATAATAATAATAATAATAATAATAATAATAATAATAATAATAATAATAATAGAATAACAATAACAAAGTCTTTCGCTAGCGAGGACTACTATTGAGCGTAACCAGTTATATAGTCCTTTTGAAATTTTCATCCCTATTTTTTTCGTTATCTACTGAATATTTTTGATGAAACCTATATGAAATATGTTCCTTATTAAATTGTAAAATTTTCTATTCTGAAAGAAGTTTTAAAAAAATTAATCTAAAAAGTTATTTTTAAGTTTTTGTTAAAAAAAATTCAGATTTTCTCATTATTCAGTCATGTATGACAAAGAGAGAGTTGCAAAAAAGAGTTGTGGAGTGAGGAGAATTATTAACTGAAACAGAGAGAATATTCAGACCTGTAATAATACAAAGAGGGGGTTGCAAAAATGAGTTGTGGTGTGAGGAGAAATACAATCTGAAATAGAGAGTAGGAGAGTTTTTATAAATGCATACAAAATCACATTCATCTTTTTTTTTTAAATCCAAATTAATAAATTAAATAAAATATAATCTTAAAAAGATGGGATACAAGTTAGAAAAGCATTTCATCCAAGGCAAGAAAATTGTTAAACAAAATGGTGTTACTATAGGCTTTAAAAATAAAGGTACAAGATTCAATTTGAAATTTATTTATCTTCAAAGTGCACTTTTATACATTTTACAATGTAAGGTATTAAATTTGCATACCTTACTTTGTAAAATTTATAAAAGTACACTTTGAAGATGAATAAATTTCAAATTGAATCTTGTACCTTTATTTTTAAAGCCTATAGTAAAAACATTTTGTTTAACAATTTTCATGCCTTGGATGAAATACTTTTCTGACTTGTATAAATCTAATATAAATCTAATATAATTCTAATATAATTTCAATATAATTCTAATATGATTCTAATATGATTCTAATATAAATCTAATATAATTCTAATATAAATATAATATAGTTCTAATATGATTCTAATATAATTCTAATATAGTTCTAATATGATTCTAAAGGTAGAATGTGCAATAAGGTAAAAACAACATGAAGACCACGAATTTACATCGAAGTTTCTGTTTCATGCTATCTGAAGATTGCCAAAAGTTTGAAACCGTCATTATAGCTTACTAAAACACGTGATTCTTTGAAGTACTATCGAAATGTATGTAAAGGTATCGAGCAATGTATAGACGTGCAAATGAAAATGCCTGGTCCGGCCTCAATAAGCCGCTATATAACCCTGATATATAAGTCTCTTTTCAATTCATATGTCTGCAATTACCAGTATTCCAGGTAGTCATGATTGGCTTTTTAGTAAGTTCTTAAATGCGGCCATTATTGACCGTGGTGTTGTCAAATCAATAATGCCACAAAATCAGACTTCATGAACCAACTTTATCAAAGTGTTTCTGTTTTCGATCAACCAGATAAGGCCAATAATCGAACAGGTCTGACGGGGACATTTATTTCAGGTCTTTTGATCCAACCCTTCTAACATAGACTCAAAAAGATTTAATAAACTGCAATACTCGTTAAATTCAATAGACGCGTGGATAACATGGTCGATTATTTATTAGCAACTCTGGCCTACTTCATTATTTTCGTTGTGTACTTGGTTGACATCTGAATCTTTTGGCCGTAAAGTTTTTCTTTGGTATTAAATAACCGGGTACAGTCATCCTCAGAATTTGCTGTGCCACGAACGTTGTACCCACTCCGTTCTCTCCTGGTTACCCATATCATTCCAAAATTTCTATGAAATTCTAAACTTTATTCTTATCTCGCTTAAAAGTAATTCTTATTCTTTATACATTGAGCTATTAAGAGCAATTTTCTGACACTAATTTTAATCTTTAATCGTTTTTTTTTGTGTGTTTTTTAGTTCTGATATTTGCACATCGAGGTTGACTAAAAATATAATATCCAGATCAGCCAATTTTCAAAGCACATAGCAGTCTAATAATTTTCACTTAAGAATTATAGGTAATATTGAAACAATCAATTCTTATCACGGCCTTATCTCGATTTGCTTCTAGGTAACAGTGTTAGAGTAAACCAGCTGTAATCCCGGTTTGGAATCTCACTGAATATAATCACGGGAGTGATAATTATACTTTTTGATATAGACGCCCCCTATATGGGGTCATAAAAGCTGCAAGATATTTTAATAAACACACACACACATACATATATATGTGTGCATGTGTGCGTATTTGTGTGTGTATGTGTGTAATGAGAAGTCCCAACTATCATGTAATCGGTCGAGTTATAAAAATTGTTAATATTTATTTAAAATATTATTTACTAGAAGGCCCCGTGCACCAGCGTAGCCCGATGGTATAATGCCATATAGCCAGTACAGATGCAATGAAAGAACTCCACCTCCTCAAAAGCAAATGATTCTATAATCATGTAGTGCATTTGCATAGACTAAACTTATATTGTGTTGTTTTATTTTCTGAAGTAGCACTTGGGATCTTCGCTAGTAGAAAGCAATGTTAAAAAGCACGTTAATTTACGTAGGGGATGATGTGCATCAATTCCCTAGAACGAAAAAAATAAAAAATAAATGTTTACGAAGGAAATTTTCTGATAAAGTTTGCATATGTGTCGTCCCTCCTTAATAAAGGAAAGTATTGAATAAGGAATGTTTAGAATACATATTTCAATCAAGCCTGAAACTATTGTTTCTTGTATCTTTGCAATAAAGGGGATATCCTTATAGACTGATATAAATCCGTTTTGTTTTGATGGTGTTATTGGTAATAACATGGAATGGAAACTTATACAATTTGGTTTCAAGCCCGTTTAATGAGGGAAAAATTCGTTAAACAATAAATATTAAAAAGCAAGTGAATTAACGATGTACAAAAACTGTACATACTCATAAAAAAATTTAAATAAAAATAAATAAGCAGCAAAAAAAAGAAGAAAAATTGTGCTTAAATCCAATACAGGAAAACAATTAAAGAAAATGTAAGCCTATTAATATTGCAATCCATCGTAAAATTGTTGGTGTAATCTAACGATATAGAAACTCTTTAAGACTGAGTTATTGGTGTTTATGCATTAGTCATTAAGTCAAAAATGATTACTGTGAATAAAACGTAATAGAAAAATACGAGATTCACAAAATACACGTAATAAAAAAGCACGAAATTCCAGAAAATAAATCCTAAAAGCAGGTTCTTGTGTATTGCAATGATTTAGAAATCTTTTTACACGGAGACTTTTTTTTACTTTAGAAGTTAAATAATTCAGTTCTTCTAATTAAATGAAATGTAAACAACGGCATTGAAAATTGTAAATAATTGTAATATTTAGATTTACTATTGCTTTTACTTTTTACTATTATTTTTATAATAAGAATATTTACTATTTTTACTATTATTTGATATTATTTTAAAAAATAATAGTAATTGTAGTAATGAGATAAAAATAATAGTACAACTAAGAATACTATTGATAGTACAACTACTACTACAGATACAACCGAGCAAGAAACGATCGTACATAGAACCATGAGTTTTTTTTATGTTTACTCCTATGAAAACTTGATTAATAATTTCACAATTATTAACCCCCTCACCCTTTTCTATTCATATAGCTCTAGGTTATTACACCTGTAGAGCTTATCATAACTACAATAATCAGAGTACAGCACCTGAAAATATATTTTACTGAGACTTTGCTCACTTAGAGACTGACTATTACACTATATACTAGGTTGGAAAGTTAAAATAGCAGAAAAGTTGGAAAGTTAAATAGGAGAAAGATGAATTAACCGAAATATGGAACGAATTTTATTTCAAACAGAAGTTACTTTCGACGGTACATTTTCGCAGGCTTCAAATCCACGTTCTGTTACGTACGTTAAAGTGAAAAAGAAATGGCAAATAACCAAAATATCACCGTAACCCGTGTTTAGGATTTCATTTTTAATTGGATATGGAACATTTAAACTGCCAAACTAAACGCGAGCGTTTCTTAGTATAGTGAATTGTTGGGGGTTGAAAGGACGAATTTATTGTGTATTTGTGAGAAAAAGCGTTTTAGCAAACGACACCAGTGAAAGATGAGTGAACTGCGAAAACAGTAACTGTGTTTTATTTGACCTCAATGGGAACTTTTGTCTAAGCCAGTCAGCGTAAAGCGTATTTACGGTAGTCAATAATCGTCACAAAATGAGATGCGTAATGTTTTACGACCGTAAAATCGTTAGGGGAAGCAAATGATTGATTATTCTTCGTGGTTCACTCGCGTGTAAACATAGGCTATCAATAGAATTAAAGGGTATATAACAAGATATCATCAGGTGTTTAGCTGTGTAAAAATTGTCGTAGAAGAACTGACGAAAAAAAGTAGGTCTCGTTATTTACCAGGAAACAAATACTCGAATTTGTTCTGTGCGATGACTGACGCCATGTTGGTTAGGGTTTAGCCGCTCGAAAAATTCCTAAAACCGAAATTTTCTTATTCTGAGATAGGCAAGCTGAGAGCCAATGGGATTGGCAAAACTTTATGGATAGAACTATCATTATTTTAAGAAATGAAAACTAAAAACTAATATCAAATGTATTTGTAGAAGAAATTAAACATGGACGGCGCTATGAGAAGATGTTCAAATTTAGTCTCCGGTCCTTTTTATAAGAGAAATAGTAGCAAATTATGAGAGAGTAATTATCTTGCTACCACCTATGAAGATGAGGTGTGAATAATATTTACTCTATTAGAGATAAAATGTTAACTTGAGATTACAAATGAAAGCGACTATTACAAAGTGCAAAATCTACATAAGATAATGCTACTATAGTGGGACCGCCATGGATTTTTATGTGGCGTTTGCGTTTTTGAAACTATAATGTCGTTTTCTATACTGGAAAAATTATGCTATTTTTATATATATATATATATATATATATATATATATATATAGATAGATAGATAGATAGATAGATAGATAGATATAGGGAGAGAAAGTGATAACGAAATATACTTAAAGAATGCCAAATACTTATACAAATATGCATATTATATATATATATATATATATATATATATATATATATCTTTATTAGTTGTCGTTTTCATCTTTATTGGTTGTTGTTTTTCACGATGTTTCGGCCAACTATTCCTCTGGCCTTCGTCAGGTGTTAACCGCGACGGATATGAACTTCGAATCTCCTAACTGTATTCTTAGCAATCACTGCCATCCGTAGTTGTTGTCGTCTCACCACGTTTTTGCCAAGTAAACCTCTGGTACGCTTTGGGTAGGATTGAAACCGCTATATTCAGACAATGTCCATCTGGAACCGTAGAGATTCAACGTCTCTATCAACTGCGCCACGGGCCCCGTTACCACCTGACGAAGGCCAGAGGAATAGTTGCCCGAAACGTCGTGAAAAATCAACAACCAATAAAGATGAAAACAACAACTAATAAAGATGAGAATAATAGTTCGAAATAAAAATAAAAAAATAAATTAATATATACAATGCTCATCTCAAAAATGAATTCAAAATAAGGAATAATATATTATAGTCTTTTACTTTTAATTTATTATTTTTCGTGTTTTATTTATTAATAAATCTCTAGTAATTTGGTTATAATTTAACGTTTACTCGAAATTCAAAACTCTCACATGGAAAGTTTCGTATTTTGTGTATTACACGGTTATTTTAATAGTAAACTAGGTAACACTGCAATGCTGTTATGCCTGTATATTAAAATAAACAAAATACAACAATATAATGTAAAATAAAATAAAATGAGATAACTCTATAATCCTTATTGGGACCCTACAATTGAATTGTCTCCCTAAATCTATTGTACCTACTTCATTTCTATTCCTATTACGTATTGTATTGATTTTTTGTTATTAGATACTTGCGAGGTTTTCCGTTCGGAAATGATAACTTGCCCGTGTTCCTATTTATTATTTTACTTAGTCTGTTTTCAGGTGGGAAGTTTTTCTCGATTATTTTATAGAATTCTCTAGGGATATTATTTAGAATATGTTCATTGTACTGAGGGCTAAACCACACTTGTTTCCTACGCCTATTTTTCCTATATTTTTTTTACCTTATTGCTACCCGTACGCGTTACAATATTGTTACTGACTTCTATTTTTTTGCCCTTATTATTATTTTAAGCCCCTTTTTCATTCTTAGCGTTACTTCTTTTTTTCAGTGTCGCGTTATATGAGATTGTATGGTCTATCCTATTATTTTTATCCTTAGCCTCCTCAATAAATTTTATTTTCCCATTGTAACCTTATCTCATTAAGTGTCATTGTAGTAGTTTTTATCTTTGTTAAATATATTTTAATTTGAGGATAGACCGGATATTGTTTTAGATATACTAGGGATTATCGCATTTTTCATAAATTTGGGATTATTGGAATTATAATCATTATTTTATGCATGTATGTATGTATGTATGTATGCAGCGTAATGGTTAGGAGCCTTGACTGTCATACAGACGGTCGGGTTTCAATCCTGGCTTGAGGTAGTTGCCTGTCTAGCCGCACTAATGAGCTGCGAAACAGTACTGTATGTGGATGAGTATATATATATACATATATATATATAAACTATTTTTGAAACACATATGTGCAGCTGTAAACCTACGCATATACTTTTTCAGTTAGTCTATAATTAAAAATTGTTGAAATCGTTAAATAATATGCATATATATATATATATATGTTTGTGTGTGTGTTTGTTTGTTTTAGTGTGTATGCGTGTGTAGTTGCATTTATATTGGTTATAGACGATATACCTCGTTTAAAACGATGAAATAATAAAAGAAAATGTCTACTGTGCATAAAATGGTTACAAAATATGGCGCCAATTTTGTGTTGATCTGATTTCAACTAATTTCCTCATCAGCTTCCTTCCTTTGACTATGTATTTTTCTTATTAACAACCAATTTCAGCTAAGAATCGTCAAGACAAAATTATCAGATCGACTTTCTCTTGCTCACAAATCATTCGTCATCTTGTTTCGTTTATCGGCTATATTTTTGTGTGTTTTCAATTAGAAATAAAGCTATTATCAAGATGGCGACACAATTTACGATGACGGCTGTTCCGAAAGAAATCAACATTTACCCGTAAAAATTAAAATAAAAACGTATTTAGACAGATGGCGTACATGGATGAAATAAGCAAAAGTAAATTTTGAGAAAGGGAAACATTAATCAATGGAGAGAAATTTGTAAAGAAAGCGTTGTTGTTTCAAATCTTTAAAGTCTTATTTACAAGTTAAAAATTCCAAGAAGCTTGCTGCATTCTCTTTTAAGTAAACGATCGAACCAACTTAAAACTGATAGGTTTTGCTTGCGTAAAATAAGTACAACTTTCATAAGGTATATTTGTTAGGAAATAGGTTGAACATAAGAAAGAAATATGGTAAGTTATATTGTAGACACGTTTTACCGAAAGTGAGGGTCAGCTGATCGGATCTACGTGTGAGTCACGTGATCAGGTTAGCTGGAGTGGGTGAGTTGGGTTTTGGACGAAAAGAAGCGTAGACGGCTTAACAGGTTGTCCCCTCCCCTTCACTGGTGAGGGGGGTACGCTGACGTCTGTGAAAATAAGACCCTGAAGAACCAAGCAAGCAAAGACATTCACTTTCCATTCTTCTGCTATCGACACATGGAAGGTGAATAAAAACTATATAAAACAAATCATCGTCTTGGGGTGAATGAATATTCGTCCAAAACAGGTTTCCAGTCTCCTCTCCAGGAACAAGATGAATTTCTGGTGGACAAGATCAACGACGCATGAAGTTAAGGTATGTCCAAAATGCATGTACCATACACACACACACATACACACACACGCATACACACACACACACGCACACACACAACTGCATATGAACAATTAGATATGAATATATCACAAACAGACAGCAACATTCAGACGATCGTACAACGGTTCCCATTTTATGATACCAACATTACAACATATTCATTCAATCTGCTTTCTGAGCAATTTATTGATTATTTGAATGCTGTTCCACTCTAAGCAATAACAAACCAAGAAACAATCTTCTTTCAACCATCACTGACAATTTTTTCATTAATCTGTCTTAACTGATACGTATTTCTGACGGAGCTATCTTTCTTGATTAGGACATCTTTTATGGAAATGTTTCCTTGCTGGCTGGGCATTTTTCTCTCCTGAAATATTTATTCTAGCAACTCCAGAACTATCAAGTTATTGTAAAAGCTTTGGCTGAATAAAAATTAAATTTAAATGTATTTATTCATAACAAAAATGTACTTCACAATCAAGTTGGCACACCGGTTCTCGCAGATCACCGAAGTTAAGCAACGTTGAGCCTGGCCAGTACCATTTCGGAAGGGTCGGCGCTGTATGTACCTTCTGGGAAGGTTGGGTCTGGGGGAAGCACTTTCACTCCGAAAAAAAAAACTCCTCATTACAAAAGCATCCACAAAGGGGCTCAGGACTCTGGATGAATTTATTCATAACAAAAAGACCTTCCTTTCTATAACTGGCTTACAATCAGCTTAAAAATGTCTCGATTGTACAATTCTTTAGGTTTTCATGTCAGATATGGATTTAACTTACGTTCAATCTCCTTTCGTGATGCGAATCCAATGTAATCTTAATTGTTTTCTAATCTTCAAAATAAGTAATAATGCGAGGAAGCTTGGTCAGAAAACTATGCAGAATGGGACATTTGCTAGGCCTTTGGTAATAATGCCGTGAAAAGATGAACATTATTATGATGGAAGATTACTTCCTTTCTCTTGACTAAAAAAGGTCGTGTTTGGGACAGCATGCATAAGGATATTGCAGAAAATCTTAAATGTCAATCATGGTGATATGTTTAACAGTCATTTTTAAACAGTGTACTTCATTTTATGCATATATTAAATTACAATGTTTTAAAATGACCCTTAAGTTACAATAATTTCCAACGACCCTCTTACAAACGGGCAACATCTTTTGCTCAGACCTTGTAATTTGCCAAATAATGTACTTGTTGTCAGTCTTGTCAACAGTATACATCTAGTCATTGAAAAAATGTTCATGTTATTGTATGATTACCTTTGACTTTACTGTCAATAGATTACTTGTTTTTTTTTTCAGCTGAACTGAGTGGGTAATAGTTGAGAATGGTCATTGCCTCATAGAAGAAGGCTCTGAAAGCCTCAACATGATCCTCTAATTTTAAACATTTGTCAACGAAGACAAGACAGTCTCTTAAGATGCGGATGACAACCATGTTTTTAGCAACAATTCTAAACTGATTCTGTTTCCAGCATCTTTTAATATCGTAACAAATCTCCTTTTTTTACGAGAATCGTTGAGCAACCATGGCTTTAATGCACTCAAATACTTCTATTGTGCATAACCGTATCACATCGGTTCGTTAATGCAAGTATATATGAATTGTTTCACATGCCTATTAAGATTTTGTAACAAAAGTTTAAAATTGACAAACGGATTTCCCAACTGTCGACCGATAACAAACATAGAGATGAATAAACTGGTTCGAAATAACGCTCTCTTTTGCTTTTCTTCTGTTCTCTTTTTTCAACCTAATCAATGCGTATTGCATGTCTGTCTCAGGGTAGACCATAATAAAGTGAAAGTAAACATTCAGGTGATAAAGACAGAGATATCACATCGTTGGTCGAAGAATATCATCTAGCTAATAACGTAGAAAACACTTACATAGAGCCTGAAAGAAATACATCTGTTTTCTAAATAAACAATACGTAGATGGAAGCCGAAAATGCGGCTTATATGAGAGGCGTGGTTATACAGAGTTTGTAACAATAAGTCTGAATCGCCGTGTCGGTTGCGAATGTGCGCATATGATAACAGGTTATGCTAATCGGTTCGATTTTTTTACCTGCAAAGAAAAGGTGTTTCAAGAATTCAATCTATGTCAATCATGTTCATACACTGTTTACATTTACAGTCACTGTACTCATGTTTTGTAGTTCAAAAAGCAAACATCTAACATATTTTATGTGTCCTTCGTATTTGAGCATTACGATTTAGATATAACATTCCACACTTGTATATTGTTCCTTTCTTGCTTCTTGATTATCTACACATCAATCACGTTTCCACTAAACTAAAGTTCACTCTTAACTGAACCAGTATACATAAATCGCTGTTTAATGCTTGACTGAAAGTGGCTAAAGAGTCTGTATTCTTCGACAAAACTTTCATTGCAACTTCAATAGGATTACTATCAGCTCGAGAGTTTATGTAATATCCTGTTCATAATATTATCACTCGTTAACTTTTCGACGTAGATTTCCGTGTATACCTATACACTGAGCCGACCGATATATATATATATATATATATATATATACATATATATCGACTAAATACACACACACACACACACATATATATATATATATATATATATATATATATATATATATATATATATATATATATATATATATATATATATATATATCCGATACTATAATAATTTACCCCTTTTGTCTTCGGTTTATCAGTGGATTGGAACTTCTTTTCTGTGTTTTAGAAAGTGACTTAGTTTCAATCTGGATGTTTAGTTAACATTTTAAGTAATGCTAGTTTATTTTTTGCTTATTTATTATTTTTTATTATTACAACATCGAAGAAATGGAATAATAGGTTAAGCGAACATCTGCCTAGTGTATACGCAATCAGTAGCTGTGATAAATGGTTGTCTGAATAACAAACCATCTAACATGCAAACTCAACACTACGAGAATATATAAAACACGCAGTACCATCATATCATCCCAGGGATTGGTAAAATAGAAAGTCGTTTATAAAGAATTGCTTACAAAAGCTTTTGTCTTCCAATATGAAGTCATCTGACAAAATATTAATATACAACGCGCCTGTCTGATCTGTCTGCCGTATGTCGTCGCTGATTTACCTAATTGGCTAAGTTTAGATGGTGTTTGATGTGTTGCAGTCTATGACACACAAAGAGCGTTCAGAAAGACATGAACCGACTTTTCGTTGAACTATGATAAATAGATAAATTAGAATGAATCCAAATTAATCAGACCTATGTTACCAATTTTGTTTTATTGTAAGAATAAATTTCCCAATTGCTTTTAGATTCAGGTATATACAGAATAACACAGCATAATCACGTTGACAAACTGGTTTCCGTTAGATTACCGAAGTTAAGCGACGTTGTACCTGGCCATTATTTAATTGATTAATAATTGATGGGAGGCGCCATATTATTTTGCCCCAAGATACGCTGCATGAAATCATGCAACGTTCCCTTAATGACCCCGAGTTGTTAAGGATATATATAAGAAACTATTTGAAGGATGGCACCATCCATAAGTAAAAGAGATTCACTTTGCGTTGGTATCCATATCACGAGTGTCTCCTTCAAAATATCAGTAAAATAGCTACAGGGGTTTAATGAATAATTTAAAATAGGTATTGTATCAGCATTGAATTACCTCTAAAGCTTTTATTTCACTTTTAGGCTAAAATGAACGCGTAGTATCTGTTCTGATGCTACATTTTTTTGTTGTCTTCTGTTGGTGAAGTAAAAATCCTCATACACTGAAACTATTTTATCTTCGTCCCAACGCAGAGTCCACTTTTTTGAGGAGCTGGGTTTTACCTACACACAAAAAACGACGCTATCTATGACAGTGTCTTTTTCGATAAGCATGTAAATAGTGATCCTCCCTTCCTATTGTCACCTATATATATATATATATATATATATATATATATATATATATATAAGTGACAATTTACACACTATTTACTTATATATATACCTATATACAGGGTGTTCCAAAAGTCTTGGGCACATTTCAAGTCTGCTTAATGTGCCCAAGACTTTTGGAACACCCTATATATATATATATATATATATATATATATATATATCCCAGCTTCACATTAACCATATAATTCTCTAACCTCCCCTTATTCATTCACCAGATAATTCTCTAACTCGCCCCGTTTGTTGTCTTTCTACTCCTTCTTTGTCGTCTGTAGTAAAAACACAGACACACCAGCCCGTTGCATCTGTCCCGATCCTTGTTCAAAAACCGCCGCAAACCCATTCATACTAATGGAAAGACATGGATTCCCATCGACAAAAGTTGAAAGCACTATTGACATCAATGTATGAAGGAGATTAAAAACACTACGTCAATGTTCATGGCTCACGTCGAAATGTCACGTCGGAAGGAGAGAAAAAAGTTCAACGCTTATCCACATCTACTGTTAAGGGATCGCGATATAGCTTGACTCTATCGCGATCAGAGCGAGGGGCTTTCATCGAATGATGAAAACGCAAGTAAAATTGAATTGTAACCTTTTGCAAAGTCAGGGTAAAGGTCATTAATTCCGGTCATTGACTTCGTTCACAAACAAAAAAATTAAACATAAACAACCATATATATATATATATATATAAATATATATATATATATATATATATATATATATATATATATATATATATTACTTTATGCGTCTACATAAATCTTTATTTACCTATTTTCAATATTTATTCAAAAGTGTTCAATACGTAAGTGGAGCTTGAAATATATATGGCAATTAATCTACATGTAAACTCAACACTACGAGAACATATAAAACACGCAGTACCATCGGCTCCATGCATTAACAAAATAGATTAGAAGTAAAGTTGAATATAAAAAAACATAAAATATAAATTAAAAGTAAACATTAAAATGAAACATTAAATATAATGTTACTAATAGTTACTTATGAGAGTGGTAAAAATATACCAAATAATAGTAGGGTAATTATAATAGTACGAAAGATAATAACAATGACAATTATCATAATAGTAGTAAAGCTGAAAATAAATTAGAAGTAAAATTGAATATTAAAAAAAGACATAACAAAAATAAAGGCAAAATTAAAAGTAAGCATTAAAATTTAACATTAAATATAATGTTACTAATAGTTGTGATAAAATTAAATTCAAAATTACTGTTAATAACAGTGAAAATGGAGATAACGGTAGCGGTTATGGTAGCAATGATGGGGGTAATAACGGGGATAATAATAACGATATCAATTATAATGATGATTATAATAATAATGATGATAAAGACAATAATATAATAATAGTAATAGCGTTAAAAACAGTGCAGTAATAATAATGATAATAATAAAGGCAGTAGTAACCATACTTCTACCACTACCTCCACCAACACCACTATCTCAAGAATTTTCCCTGTATTCCATTATTCAATAAATGATCCAGTCTATATCTACCAATGTATAGTTTTGTGTCTTCATTTCATACTCTTGTTGTCCTATTATATATATATATATGTGTGTGTGTGTGTGTGTGTGTGTGTGTGTATTTAGCCGATATATATATATATATATATATATATATATATATATATATATGTATATATACATAGAGAGAGAGAGGGGGGAGAGAGAGAGAGAAATGCTTTTATTCAGTCTTGACAGACTATGGATACCCAGTATAAGGGTGCCTGCGCGTAAAATTTTTGCGGAAAGATTTGCGCAATCTCTAAGCACTCCTTTCTCTGTGTCTACATAGTTGAATATGAGTGGCAAGTGGAGTTTCAGGACTACTGGAAACAATACCGAGATAAGTGGAAAGCACATATAGCGCCTAGAATTCCCAAATGGTGACCCATCTGGTACTAGCCAGGCACAACGTTGCTTATATATATATATATATATATATATATATATATGCGTGTGTGTGCGTGTGTGTGTGTGTGGTACTAGCCAGGCTCAACGTTGCTTATAGCATATATAGCAAACTAAAGAATCAATAAACGAACAAAAGGAGGGTCGAAGAGAAAAGTTTTATTATCAATTTCACAATACCTTTCATCACCAAACATAGTCAGGACTTTCATATGCATTGACGTATAAATTCTGAAATCAGAATTGTAACTTATGAGAATGTATTTGAGCTTCTCAGTTGTGTTATATTCATATATTAGATCAACACATTTTTAAATTTAATAAATGTAGAAAAGTATTGTACAATTGTTTAATGTTGATTTTTTCGTTTTATCACGTGATCTGTGTTTTATACTTGCAGTCTCTCACACCAATCAAAATGATAAAGTACAGTCGATACAATTGTTTAGTTTATCGTTCAGTATTATTCTGATCACAGGCGCTACTGATGAAAAACTATTCTTTCACCTACATTTATCAACATTCTTATTACGAATTGCATTATGGGAATCAATTCTGCATTATAGGTCATATGTACCTATGTCGTTAACAGGTTTGGAACAGGCTTACTAGCATTCGATTTATCTAATTCTAAAGTAAGTCGGTCATTGACATGAGGGCATTCTTCGATAGGGGTGGTACATAATTTTAACGTTAGCCTGTAATCAAAATACAATAGTTATGAAGATATAATCAATATAATTTATAGAATATATCACCTCACCCCATCATTACATTACCTTCCAATGTTAATAACTCACCAGCTGTGGTTGAACCGTATAGTTAGTTGAACCATTTACGTATTCAAAAACAATATTATACATCCAGTCAGTCAGTCTGACGAATAGTAGCGTTTTTCCAATTTTTCTATTCGTAATGATATTTAAAAAATCTGGCACGTATTCTTTCATTCAACTGTGAAACCTTAGCTTATCAAACTATCATTGAAACTTATAATAATGTGTAATCGCCGACTGTTCGTATGAATATTTTTTATCATATATAACACTAGTAATTATTTATACCGATTTTTTCTAAAACCAGTAAACATTCTGCTATATTTAACATGTGGATATATACTTTACGTAATGATATGATATGATATGATATGATATGATATATATATACGTGTGTGTGTAGGCGTGTTTGTGTGTGTAGTATGTATATACGAGGGGCGTGCAATAAGTAATGCCCCTTACCATAGCAGTAGAGCACAGTTATTAGTCTTTCTCTACATAAGAACCGCCCAGAGTTTTGCATTTCTCCCATCGTTTGATGCAGCTCTGGAAACCGTTTTTGTAGAACACCCCAGGTTGGTACTCCAACCGCGACGTGACTTCAGAAATCAAGGCTGCATCATCTGGGAAACTTTTTCCTTTCAAAAAACTTCATGGCGTGGAAGAGGTGAGAGTCAGAGGATGCAAGGTCAGGAGAGTAGGGAGGATGAAGAAGGATTTCATAACCACACGCCCGTGCTTCTGATCTGGCGACATGCAAGTTGTGGACCGGGGCGTTGTCGTGTAGGAGGAGGGTACCTTTGCTGATCTTGCCCCGCCTCTTGATTTTAATAGCTTCCCTTAATTTCCTCAAAAGTGAAGCATAATAGGTTCCTGTAATTGTGATACCCTTTGCCAGGAAATCTGTCATCACTACGCCGTCCTAGTTCCAGAAGACTGTGAGCATGACCTTGCAACCGGAGAGCTGCACCCTTGTCTTCTTTGGAGGTGATGAGTCCAAGTGCATCCACTGCATTGACTGGAATTTGGTCTCTAATCATAGTGATAGACCCAAGTTTCATCCTGTGTAATCAGTCTTTTAAAAAACGTTGACTCATATTCTTGCCATATCTCCAAATTCACCCTCGAGCACTCGACACCTTCTCGCTTCTGGAATGGTGTGAGCAACCTGGGAATCCATCTGGCAGACACCTTGTGCATATGCAAGTGGTCATGAATAATAGTTTCCACAGACCCCTGCACTAATCTTGACATCTTGGGCTATTTTGCGAATAGTAATGCGCCGATCTTCCAAAATGGCAGTCACAACTTGACGGCCAGATACCTCATCAATGGCAGAAAAGGGGCGACCAGGTCTGGGAGCTGTTTCCACAAACTTCCGGTCATGTTTGAATTCACGATGCCAGCGTTTTACAAGGTCATATGATGGGGCATTATCACCATAAGTTTCTTTCATTTCATAAAAAGTCTCCTGTGGTGTACGTCCTTTCAAATACAAAAACCGGATCACTGCTCGACATTCTACGGACTCCATTTCACACCTGACTCAGTTCAAACATCTATAAAACAGAAACCACAATTAGTCCACATAACCCGCAGAGATATTAATCATTGCACATACAAAATTACAGCTAGATCAGACACCTGGAAATGGGTCAGGGGCATTACTTATTACACGCCCCTCTTAGAACTAGACATAACTTTACAAGCTAACAAAAAAACGTCGTTTCTATTTATTTTGAACCACATATATAACAATCACGTTATAAAAGCGTGATTATTAAAACGAGGCCTGATTATTCAAGCTAGTAAGTATAATAAAATATACAATTTATAACATTGCAAATTATCTAAGAGTCGTTTTCCACCAGACCTACTGGAGGTGGAGGGGTAATAGTTTGGGGGGAGCGAACTTACAAATGGTCAAGGGTAGAACGAATGTATCTGGATACATGAACATGATGCGCAATGCATCTCTTAAAAATGAAAAAGAAAGGTTATGTTGAGAAAACTAGATTTATCAGCAAGATAATACCCCAAAACACATTCCTCGTTGTACTAGACAGTTTTTCGAGGATGAACAGATCCCAGTTTTGATTTGGCCCGCTTTCTCACCCGACTTGAATGTCACCGAAAATTTCTGGGGATATCTAGTAAGGATTGCTTATGAAAATGGGAAACAATACGATTCGATTAATTATCTAAGACAATATTTGATGCATAGAGGAGTGTGCCCACGGAATTCCTTGCAAGTCTGGTTTCCATTATGAAAGACAGAATTAGTAAAGTTCTCATAAACTATAATGGAGCAACACATTATTAAAGTTACTGTGATAACAATTTTGTTTGGAAAACGTTTTTCTTACAATTGTCTAAAGATTTGTCCAGCCCTTACTTGTTAAATTTTACATAATTGCCATGTAAATGTAACCGGTTCTTAGTTCTATGGATTTTGTTCGTTTAATAAATGAATACGTGTTTCACTGTTTCAAATATCCCTTCATTAAAGATAACAGAATTCAACAACAAAAAAATCTGATGAAGTATGTTTCTAACATTACCTCAAGATCTGTATACCTTGCATAAATTGTAGCAACAATCGTAAATTGTATTTATATGGACAGAATAATTTAATTGGTAAGACAATGGGACTGGTTCTGAATCTCGATGTATACCTATAATACGAAGATTAGGCCAACATCCTCCTATAAACC
Source organism: Euprymna scolopes (assembly GCF_053919585.1). NCBI lineage: Eukaryota > Metazoa > Mollusca > Cephalopoda > Sepiida > Sepiolidae > Euprymna > Euprymna scolopes. Next base: position 82,422,239 of record NC_136483.1, read on the forward strand.
TGCAACATATATTTTAATGCCATTTGCATATTTATAAAATTGAAGTGGTCTTTAATTTCTAAATGTTCTACTAAGAGCATTGTAATGCGCGAATGATGGTGAAAACATGACGTAGATACTTTTTCTAGGAAATCATGTTTACAAAATTCTCTGGTGAAGACAATGGAAGTCGCATCAACTATCTACTTCGTCTTCGCTGCGCCAAATCTCTACATGCCGCCCTAATGAATGTATGTATACAGAACCACCTTTCAATTTTAAATATGTATGTTCGATTTTAATGGAATTTAAACCATATTTACAAGACACTAATTTAGATAATTTTGATTACCATGAGAGAAAGATGGCAGTTGCTGAGAACCTGGCTCGCACGGTAGCTACGTCTTCCGCGTCAGTGAAACGAGTAATGTTTTACGAAATTCAGAAATAAATAAAATCTGCAATTATTTTTATGCATTACTTATTCACTTCTTTTTGCATAGAAATCAAATTTCAGTGACGATATGTCCGATTAGCTCAAATAATTATTTATCTGGAGAGAATAAAATGACGTTACTATACGATGGTCCGTTTCTCTCTCTTTATTTAACGAAATCTGGATATCATTATTCTCCGTCAGACAGTCCAGACCATCACGTTTGATGACCTTAGACAGCGTGGACTCGAACATTAGAAACAATAGTCAAATCCTTTCGAACCGGGGTTGGGATTCCCGTGTCCTCGGGAGCTTGTGGATTTGTAGCTAGAGCGATAAGATCTATTCCAGAGACATCCGCACGGTGCTTGTACGCCATTACGCACACCAGTGACCACGATAGTATCGTAATGATGTCATGGTGACCTCGATAGTATCATAGGAATCAGCTTTCTCTGTAATTAGTTGCAAGTTAGACAGCTTTTTCGTAAAGATGGAATCATTTGTTTCATATGCCGTTATTGTTTAAGTAATTTAGAGGTTTATTCTATTTTTCATGTATGTTTGTAGCTTTATTGTATAACATGATAAAGCATAATACCCTTAAATATTTTCATTTATAATTTAGTTAGTGTGTTGTTGTTGTTGTTTTTGTTGTTATTATTAGTGTTATTATTATTATTATTATTATTATTATTATTATTATTATTATTATTATTATTCACTTTGTTTATTTATTTCCTATATTTTGTTCTAGTAAATTTCATTAGATATTATATGTTTCTCTCGGTAGTCGTGTGTATTGAACCTCTGCATTGAGGAGGGTTGGATTTTGTAATGGGGAAATTTAATAAAGTTGTCTGCTTATTTAATTATTTACTTTTAATGTAAATGTGTATGATTTGTTGGCTTCAATAATGCCATGACTGATCAATATTGTAATATTCAGTTTCTTGTATCGTAGTTGTTAGATTAAATAACATCGTCTTTGTCAAATAATAAATTATTCATTATTAAATGTATCACTTTCGTTGTGTATATTTATACATAACAATCAGTCAATAACAAATTTTACTAGCATATACTGCAATGCTATTTGAGTAAATAAATAAAGTTTAGGTGTTTGGGCATTGTTTGATCATTATAATTTCACGTAGCCATCTTAGCAGCAACCAGATAGCGTACGGCTTGAGGTAGTCGCTAGTTTATCGGCACTGTCAAGCTGTGATGCAGTGAAACGGTTTGTTTGATGAAAACTCCTTATTATGCATAGAGCATACTGGGAAATGAAATAACAATGTGCCATTAACGTATAATGCAAAATTCTTTCTGTAAACAAATAGAGCTTAGGCGTTTGGCCAATGTTAAACCATTGTAATTTCACATAACCATCTTACAGCAGTCAAATCGCGTTACGGTTAGAATCACCGACTTTCGCTTGCGCGGTCGAGTTTCAATCCTAGCTTGAGATATTTACTAGTTTAGCTGCACTGAAGCACAGAGCTATCTATATTCTTACGATTATAAGAAAGCATATAATATGTAAGTATATATTCAATGCATACTATTTTCTGAATTGTAACAAATATTAGGTTCAATGAAAATGAATTTTGATTGTCAGAGTACATATACAGTTAGTGATCATGTGTTTGTTGGTAACATCGAATGGAAACATCTCATGAGTTGATGGGAATCAGGAAATTTTTATGAACATAGAAAATCATGAAATTGCTATTCCATTAACAAAACGGCTGTAATGAAAAAATCCAAAATAAAAGAAAAAAAAGTAACAAAAAAGGGAAAATGTAAGTCTTTGAATTTCAAAAACTTTTGTAATATACATATATATATATGTGTGTGTGGGTGTGTGTGTGGGTGTGTGGGTGTGGGTGTCTCTGTGTGTGTGTGTCTGTGTGTCTGTGTATAGTCCTGGTCAAAATCATAAGACCACTTAAGAAAGTAAGCGCTTATGCATATTATCGAATTTTTAATCAAACAAATGGTTGAAACCATTGCCAAAAGGGAAAATATGATGGAAAAAAAATGAAATCTGCTTCATTCGAAACCTTAACCCTATATAGATATAGAATGGATCATTTATTGAATATTCAACAAGAAAAGGGGAAGGGAGAAATGAAAAGTAAAGAAAAAGAAAAAGGAAAGAACTAGGATGTAAAGACAGGACGAAGGCATAAGGGGGTCAGTGTATTTACATTACATTACTATAATGGAAGAAGAGGGGTGGAGACAATATGTCAAGTAAAGATGCGTTTAACATGAGACGTCGAAGAAGGGAAGCGAATTAAAAAGGGAGGGTGGAAAAAGTGGCATGTTAGTAAAAAGGATTGTTGCAGTAAAGCTTCCAATTCGATATTTGTACATGTCTATTAGATTTGAATTAATCTAAAGGTCGACATTAAGTCAAATCTAAAATATTTCTTTTACGTTACTTTCAATCTGATAAAACACTTCTATGAACCATATAGAAAGGACAATTCTAATCCTTTATACGTTAATCCCGTGCCCGACCACCTTAAATCGGTGTTTAAAATATCCCGAAATCTATTAATAAAAGAATTAGTGACAACTCATCTAACAAAGAAAACTTCCATGTCAATAAAAAAACTTTTATAATAAACCCTTAAAGATAACGGATATAAAAAACTCAAATAGAGTATACCGCGACATTATCTTATAAAAACTTTAACAATTGGAAAAGGAAAATCATTTGGTTCACCTCATTCCTTTAACTTTATGGTTAAAACAAAAAATGATCAATCTTACAAAACAACATTTTCTACCAAAAACGTCCCTAATTTTTTTTTAACAAAAACAATGTCAAAGTAAGTTCTAATTGTAGCTATTACATTGACAAAATTATCAAAAACCCCAATAAAAAATATAAAACAGCAACCAAGAAACAAATATATCTGAACTCAACAACACCAGAACCCGTAATTGTTTAAACAAACCTCAATGCCCACTTCTACGCAACTCTTTAGTCAAATCAGTAGTATACAAAGCAACCATCACAACTGATGAAAAATCCCTATATAGGTAAATATTATATTGGTATGGCTGGTAACACTTTCAAAGAAATGTTCATTAAACAACTTAAAATACAAGATCAGAAACTCACTTGCCATATACTATGGGAAGTTAAAGAAACTGAATTTAACACCAGTTGTCAAATGGGACATTCTCTGAAAAACTCGCACCTGCAAATACCTTGCTATCTTTGCCTAAGCGAAAAACTAATCATAACCAGATTTAAAGAAAGACATAAGCTCCTTAATAAGAAAAATGAAACCGCTATTAATTGTGCTCACTATAACCCCATCCTTCTTAGCCACTTTGATTTCCTTTCATATCTCGAAACCTTCTTTATTTGGATTAATTGTCATTCTTATACTTTTAATAACTACATAACACCTGATATTATGCTCTTATTATTTTATTACGTGTGTCTTGTTACCTTATATTGCCTCTCCTTCTATTACCCTATATCTTACTATCTCTTACTACTCTATCACCCTTAATTCATATTTTATCCATTTTTTCTATTTCGCCTGGAATTTTTGTTTGTTTTTTTTACTTTTATTACCCTAGTATATTACCCCCTTTCTTAGATTTATTATCATCTGTGTAAATATTAAATCTATTGTACTTATAATTTTCTATTATAATATTTACTATTATTATTTTTCCATTATTATTTTACCTGTATCGTCATCATACTCATCTTTGTTATTATAATGTGTTTGTTATTTTTATTACTATTATTACTATCACCATTTCCATCATCGTTATTATTATTAATAGTAGTAGTATTCTTTCTATTATTAGCATTATCATTATTATCATTGCTGTTATTATTGTTTTCATTATTATCATCATTGTTTTTGGTAATCATTATCATAATTATTATCTATATTATTTTCATTATCATCTAGATTATTAATAGTGTAAACAATATTATTTTTATTATTTCCTGTATTATTATTATTATTATTATTATTATTATTATTACATTATTATATTATTATAAGTATCATTATTATTAATATATTATAATTATTATTAATTTTTAATTACTATTATTATGAGTATTACTATCATAATTATTATCATCTTCATCATAATCATTATTTTTATTATTACTATTATTATCCTATTATAATTATTGTTAATATTTTCTTTATCACTATCATTTCTGTTATCATCAGTTTTATTATCATTGTAATTATTCTCATTATCATTCGTATTATTATCATCATTATTAATAATAACATTGTTATTTTTTATGGTTATCATTAATGTTTTTATGCTTACTACAATTATTATAAGTAGTAGCATTTTATTATTATTATTGTTATTATTATAAATATTATTATTATTATTATTATTAATGGATTTCTGATTTTCATTACTAAAAATTTGAATTTAAAAATTTTAATTTATTGTGATAAATAAATAACATATATATATATATATATATATATATATATATATATATATATATATATATATATGTCTGTAAGAGTTCATAGAATTCGGACTTTAAAATAAAGTCATCTTGGTTTTTACAGGCATATGTGCGTATATATGTGTATTTGTCTTTCGGGTTCTAGACATGTACAAATATCGATGTGGAAACTTAACTACAACAATCGATTTTACTAAACTGTCACTATTTACACCTAACCATTTAAATTCGCTTCTCTTCTTCGAAGTGTCATGTTAAACGCATCTTTACTTGACATATTGTCTCTACCCCTCTCCTCCCATTATAGCACTGACCCCTCTTATGTCTTCCTCCTGTTTTTACGTCCTGATTCTTTCCTTTTTCTTTTTTCTTTACTTTTCCTTTCTATCTTCTCCTTTTCTTTTTGACTGTCACTTCCATTCTCCTTTTTAGTTGTCACTCAATTTTTTCTTTCTTTCCTCTTCTCTAGGTCTAAAACGTCACTTAAATACAACTCCTCTCATTTCTAGTTAGCGATTAATTATTTTATTTTATAAATAAAAATAATGTTCCTCTTTTTTCATTTATGAATCAGCTATGATGAATAGCGGATAAATTTTATTTCTGTTGCCCGACGAAGAGTTTTTTAATAAACCAATCGTTCCACAACATTAGCATGTTTGGTGAAGCAACTATGTAAAATGTGACTGTATAAAGAAAAATATTATACTCTGCTCTTTTTATTGACCACTCTTAATAACCTCATTTTAATTCCTGGGTTTTATCTCGTGAATACCTTTAACCTGGTATATATATATATATATATATATATATATATATATATATATATATATATATATATATACCAAGTTACAGGTAATTCTATATATATATATATATACAGAAATAAAAACAAGAAAAAAACTACAATATTAATACATATGCCAATGCATATTAATTAACTCGTGTATTTAATAGGGAGATTAAAGCATTTAGGGACGCGGGATTACAATTCTTATACCTAGGTATTTCGAAGCCTAATGCTTCTCATCAAAAGAGAAGAGATGGTACTAAATAACATATTGGAGAAGTGACGTCTAGCGATACCTACATTATGAGCGAAATAATGAGGTGTGAGAGGAAGACATTGTAAATGTGGAGAGAAAAGAAAGGAAAACTACAATAATTAATGTGATATAGGAGATTTGCATTTAATATCGAGAAATAATAGGGGAAAGGGAGCGATATGATGTAATCGATGCTCTTATAATCATACGGAATTATGGGGTATGAATAGGAGTGGGTCTTGAAATACCTTTATATTCAGTTGTTCATATATTCTCAATTGTAAATAAATTCGTTAATTGTATTTAATTTTAGTTTTGTCTATTATATATTCTCACCTTTACTGAACACAGAGTTTATATCCCAACAAAAAAAAAAACAAAAAAATATTACTCACATGTGAATGCGCTCATATAATTTGTAATTCATCATAGCAAGTTTTTGAAACGTATTGTGTAACATTTTAAATACACAGCTGATCTGATCTGTGTTCATTTCGTTGGTTGTTAGCCAAATTACTAAGCGATCAAAACAAAGATTAAGAATTGGTGTCTCAAACATTCGTAGCGATGTATTATCAATATGATTGATGGAATGTTTATTGATTCGCAAAAGATCTGGTTTCAATCAGACAACGTTTAGTGCTATAAATCAAAATCAAAATCTAATAGATATAAGAAATCCAGACGATTTTAACGCAGGACCAATTATGCTTTCCCAATAACAATCAGTTACCACTCACATACGCAAACACAAGCACACACGTCTCTGTCTTAATATTTCTCTTTTATACCTCCACGATATCTCTCTATATATATTTTCTTTCTTTCTATAAACCTAAGTGAAACTGTAAAGTCCCTTTTTAGTTTTTTTTTATACCAGAAACTGTCAGAGCATCCGACTTGAGTTTGAAATGTAACTACATTTATACTCGATACATTCCAATCGTTCATCTATATTTTCATAATGCACCTCAGTAACAAACACAGCTATATAGTGCGTTTGTTTTATAATTAACTAGTGTCCGTTTGAAATATTAGAATAAAAAAATTGTAATGACACACATAATTCACATGATGTTTATATTTACTACAAAGCTATTTTGTATGTAACAAATGTGTCTCAATAAATCATTTTATTAGATAAACACATTGAATATTTCTATAAATAAATGAATTGCCAATTCAAAGTTGTATCATACTTTGATGTAAAATGAGCTTCGAGGTAAAAAAAACAAGTTCACTGCGAGAATTCAAACATCTATTTGATCAATTGATCTAAAACAAAAAAAAACCTGTCATCAAAGATATTCTACAAATCTATAAAAGTGAAATTCTCTTTCTGTGTGTATGTCGATGGGTGTACATTTCCCTACCAAACTACTTTGTCAATTTTCAGTCTACAGACTCAAGATTTGACATAAGGGATATTGTAATTTGGGAAAATCCTTTTAATCGGTTTTCGGCCAGAAATTAGGCTGTCAAGGGGTCAAAGTTCAAGGATTTGACCTTTGAAAACTCCACCAAACTTCTCCGCCAATTTTGGGTCCAAACACTTGAAATTTTAAATGCAGGTTACTTGGACATGGATCAAACATTTTAATTTGATTTGAAGCCAAAACAATACAGGTTAATGGGTCATTTTTTTTTTAAATGTTCACCTCCGCGGTCTCTATCAAATTACTCAGCCAATTCTGGTCTAAACATTTGACATTTTACATAAAGTGTATTCAAACAAAGACCGAAGTTTGTAACAGATTTTTTGGCTAAGAATTCGGCTGCCAAAAGGTCAAAGTTCAAAAGATCTCTAGCAAATCATTCAGCCAATTTTGGGTCTAAACATTTGTAATTTGACATAAAGGGTATTTAGATATGCAGCAAGATTTTTAATCAGTTTTTGGGCGAAAATTTGGCGGCCAAGTAGTCAAAGTTGAAATAGTTGACCTTTGCAGACTCTACCAAACTCCTCCACGAATTTTAGGTCTAAACACTTGAAATTTTAGATCTAGGTTACCTTGACACCAGTCAAACATTTTAATATATATATATATATATATATATATATATATATATATACACATATATATATATATATGCATATAAATGTATGAATCCCATAAGGCCCGAGCAAACCCGGCTGAACTGCTAGTTGTGAAATCAAAATCGCTACGATGGAATGTAATTAATATGAGAATCGATCTGAATGATATAAAATAATTATTTCTGGTTTATCATGCACACTTATACATTGGTGCACACACGCTTGCACACGTCTATATATGTGTGTATGTATGTGTGTATTATATATATATATATATATATATATATATATATATATATATATATATCCAAACACCCGGGCAACGCCGGGCTGAAATGCTAGCATATCTATAAAAGTGAACGTGTCGGTGTGTCTGTGCGTGCGTATTTCCCTACGCAATAACTCTGTCAATTTTTAGTCTGCAGACTCGAAATTTGATATGCAGGGTACTGAGATTTGGGAAAATCTATGTGATCGTTTTCGGCCAGAAATTTGACTGTTAAGGAGTCAAAGTGCAACGATTTGACTTTTGAGAACTCCGTCAATTTTGGGTCTAAACACTTGAAATTATATATATATATATATATATATATATATATATATATATATATATATATATATATATATATATATATATAGGTTCCTTGGACATGGATCTAACTTAATAACTTGATTTGAGCCCAACATAATAAATGTTAAGGGGTCATAATAGGCGTCAAAGTTTAAAAAATTGACCTTTTTCTGTTTTGTTTTTTTGTGCTCAGCATACACCTCCAAACACCCGGGCAACGCCGGGCACCCATGCTAGTATATATAAAAGCGAAAGTGTCTCTCTGTCTGTGTGTGTCTTTGTGTGTACATTTCCTTACGCAATAACTCTGTCAATTTTTAGTCTACAGGCTCGAAATTTGATATACAGGGTACTGAGATTTGGGAAAATCGATGTGATCGGTTTTCGGCCAGAAATTTGGCGATTAACGATTTGACCTTTGAGAACTTTACCAAACTCCTCCGATAATTTTCGGTCTAAACACTTGAAATTTTAGATATAGATTCATTGGACATGGATCTAACTTAATAACTTAATTTGAGCCCAAAACAATAATTTTTAAGGGGTCATAATATGGGTCAAATTTTTAAAATCGACCACTTTTTTTTGCTCAACATACATCTCCAAATATCCGGGCAACGCCGGGCACCCATGCTAGTATATCTATAAAAGTGAACGTGTCTGTGTGTGTTTCTGTGTGTGTGTGTGTCTGTGTGTGTCTGTGTCTGTGTGTGTGTACATTTCCCTACGCAGTGACTCTGTCAATTTGAAGCCTACAGACTCGAAATTTGGTATACAGGGTACTGGGATTTGGAAATATCTTTATGATCGGTTTCGACCAGAAATTTGGCTGTTAAGGGGTCAAAGTTCAACGATTTGACCTTCGAGAACTCTACCAAACTCCTCCGCCAATTTTACGGCTAAATCCTTGAAATTTTAGATATAGATTCCTTGGACATGGATCTAACTTAATAACTTTATTTGAGCCCAAAATAATAGATTTTAAGGGGTCATACAAGGGGTCAAAGTTTTTAAAAATTGACCTCTGAGGTCTCTACCAAATTACTCAGAAAATTCTGGTCTAAACATTTAAAATTTTACATAAAGGGTATTCAGAGATAGGGCAAGCTTTTTCATCGGTTTGGATCGAAAATTTTAGTTACCAATATATAAATATATTTATGTATGAATGTTTGCATGTCTGCCTAAAACTTTCGACAGAGGCGACGGATTTTACCAAGATAAGTATCGTTTTAAAGTTCGACCTTTCATGCGACAAATCTTGTCCTTCGCGTCTAGATCAAAGTGTAGTAATTAGCTGCAGATGCTGCACTTAAGGTAATTTGTCCCAGTCAATGGAGGGGAAACCCTCTATGCTGGGACAATTACTATTTTCGAACCCAACCAAAGTGTCCCTTTTCCCTTTTTTTCGGGGAGCTGGTTTAACACCCTTTAAAAACTACCTCGTGTCTCATTTTGCTTTGTTGGGAAAGCAAATAAATATTAATATTGAAAAATTGGCTAAAAAGATTAATATCTTCACCTTCAACTAAGCACTTTTCTACAGGGGGGTCGCTTTTTTCTCCGATATTTTTTTTAAGTTATCCTCTCCTTTCGATTGTCTAGCCTTAATTTAAACACGAGTCACCTCAGGTTTGGTGTTGGTCGTAACCGCAAAGACGTCAGGTTTTTTTCTCTCGTTCTTTTCCTCCTTCGCGATACGGGTTCAAGCCTGCCTTCCTACTACCACTTTTTTTTTTTTTTGCTCAACTATCACATCCAAACACTTGGGCAACGCCGGGCGGAAATGCTAGTATATATATATATATATATATATATATATATATATATATATATATATATATATATATATATATATATATATAGGTACAATATTAAAGGTATATTTAATAACGGTGTATTTAATAAATTTATATTAAATAAAGGTAGACATTTATTTAATAAACGTATACAATCATTTTGTTTGTATACCTTTATTAAATAAAGGGGCCCTTCTATATTCACCAATATATAGTTTTTGTTACTTCATTATCCACTCTTATTGTTTCCTATATATGCTCCAATGAAATTTGTTGAGCTTTATATTATTCCGATCAGTCTCTTCTTATTTGAATTTACTCTATTCTCCTAACTCTCTAAGCTATATATATATATATATATATATATATATATATATATGTATATGTATATATATATATATATGACATTTTCTGTCGTAGAAATGGTCTCCTCTAATCTCTTTACTCAATATTTTGTATACAGACTTGATATCTAGGGAATTTAGACACATGGAACAAATTTAATTTGATCTTTAGTCAGGGAAAATAGTTTTAAGAAGTAAAAATGAAAAAAGCTTAGAAGTTGTCACGCGTAAATTAACATAAAGTGATCTTTACACATGCGAAAACGTACATTTATGCGTTAAAGTTGAGTAAATTGTGATTTTTTTTATCCATCCGAGGATAACTCAAACTGTAACGACTCACGCTGTGTGTTAAATATTTTGGTTTCGATTTTAACTGATTGCACCCAAGTTATATTCTTTAATTTTGAAACAACTATTATATATTAGACACACTACAGTAATAAATAGAGTATTGGATCTATAATAATAAATATGAACTCTGTATGAACATCGAGTGTTTGTTCTGGCAGCCATCTTTGTTCGTAAACAGAAATGGCTACCGGAATAAACACACGATATTCATTCTTCTATGAATTTTCTTTTTTCTTGCTGCATTACATTGTCATGCATTTTTTCCTATCTAAGCAAAAAAAAATATAAGTTTTCTGAAGAGTATGTGCACGAAAAGAGACGGTATTGACAAAATAATAACTATTTGTGTCGCATAAAGAAACGGATTTATAAAAAACATACCAAAATTTATACAGGCTGTTTTTCATTAAAAATATTTGGAATGTAACTAATCTGTTATTCTTACACACACAGACACACACAGACACGCACACACACACAAACACATAGTAAAAATAAATAATTATATATATATATATATATATATATATATATATATATATATATATATATATATATATATATATATATATATACAAGTTAGAAAAGCATTTCATCCAAGGCAAGAAAATTGTTAAACAAAATGTTTTTACTACAGGTTTTAAAAATAAAGGTACAAGATTCAATTTGAAATTTATTTATCTTCAAAGTGCACTTTTATAAATTTTACAAAATAAGGTATGAAAATTTAATACCTTACTTTGTAAAATGTATAAAAGTGTACTTTTTTTTTTTTTTTTTTTTTAAATAAGGTATGAAAATTTAATACCTTACTTTGTAAAATGTATAAAAGTGTACTTTGAAGATGAATAAATTTCAAATTGAATCTTGTACCTTTATTTTTAAAGCCAGAGTAAAAACATTTTGTTTAGCAATTTTCATGCCTTTGATGAAATGCTTTTCTAATTTGTATCGTATCTTTTTAAGATTATATTTTATTTAATTTATTAATTTGGATTTAAACAAAAATGAATGTGGTTTTGCATGTATTTATAAAAACTCTCCTACTCTCTATTTCAGTCTGTATTTCTCCTCAGACCACAACTTTTTTTTCAACTCCCTCTTAGTCATACATGTCTGAATAATGAAAAAATCTGATTTTTTTTTAACAAAAACTTTAAAATAACTTTTTTAGATTAATTTTTTTAAAACTTCTTTCAGAATAGAAAATCTTTACAATTTAATAAGGAACATATTTCATATAGGTTTCATTTAAAATATTCAGTAGATAACGAGAAAAATATAGATGAAAATTTCAAAAGGACTGTATAACTGATTACGCTCAATAGTAGTCCTCGCCAGCGAAAGTCTTTGTTATTGTTATTCTATTATTATTGTTATTCTATTATTATTATTATTATTATTATTATTATTATTATTATTATTATTTAAAACATTTTATGTCCTGCTCTTTCGTGCGAGGACTAATATATATATATATATATATATATATATATATATATATATATATATATATATATATATATACACACAAGAATTTTCTCATCATTTTGTTCAAGCTGGAGATGGGCATTCTTAATTATTCCAAAAATTAATCCACTATCTCATGCATTTTAACCGAGAGATCTTTACATGATTCTAACCCTCCCTTTAAGTGCAATTGTTAGAATATATCTTCCACCTTGTTCACTTGGTATATTTGCCAGGTAGATTTTTAAATTCTTTTTCATGAGTTCATTTGCTCCTACAATTATCGTAATGATAGAAATCATAAGATTCCGGTTTTTTATGTCGTATAAAAGACCTTGGTACTTCGTTAGCCTTTACCTCTCAGCTTGTTTTCACCCATCATCATTGGAGACATTTATTTTTATAAGGCTGTTTCGTTCTCCTTCTTGTTCCCTATCACAATATTAGGTTTAATCTCTCCATTTTCTTGGTATATGACCGTAGGAATTTCATAATCATATTGGATGATCTATGAGTTATATCCAATTCTTCTTTTTGTATATGTTTCCAGGACTTTCGTCTGCATTCGATATTCAACGTTTTATAGATGGTCGAGTGGAGGTATTTTTACACTCCATTGTGTCGCATTGTATAGTAGCCGTCCCCCAACAGAACTTTACAGCTGGATGTCAAGTAGCTTACACTCCCTACTTCTGTGTGAGAGAAACTGCACGTGCTGTCATTGTTTAGACCACTCAGCTTCGTACAAGCATTGATCATCAAGCCTTAGTCTTGGCCAGTCTTTATCGTCCTCTCCTGATCATAGTGGAGCGATTCGCTTTATAGCCAGTCTATGAAACCTTCTTTATCTATATAGATTTGGGTGAATCAAAATTTAAAAAAAAATACTGTTGGTTTGCCCATTCTACATTTTTTAATTTTAATTTTTTAATATATTTGCACAATTTGTGTTCTATTATCGTAGTAAACTTGTTTTCTTATTGTTTCATGTGTATGACACTCGTGTAAAATGTTTATCTACTTTCATGATTGAAACTGTTCTGGTGGTTCTTGTTTTGTGATGTTGATGTACTGTTCTGTTATGGGATGTATATTTCGTGTATGTGAGTCTTTAGAACACGGTGTGTATATTCTACGTGCGTGTATACAATAATGTCTGTGTGTGCCACATACATACATACAGTCTGTAAGGCGATCTTAAGGCACTCGGGACGGTTACCTTCAATTTGAAAATCAAATCATGCATACTCCTAAAATACAACTTTTATATTATTATTTGTCGACAACCTTTTTTTAGAGATTTCCCTCATTTGTGGATGGACATCTGCATCGCTGAATCAATTCAGATATCTTTCAACTTTTCTGACTGACTCTGATTCTAGTCCGACTCCGATTACGATTCCCTAACACTCACGTGTTTCTTCCTTATATAATGAGGTGTTGAGTGGGGTTTGCAAATTCTGTAACCACAATTTGCATTTTACATGCACTGACCTGCATTGTGAGCCCTACTAGCATGCAGGTGCAAAGCATCCGTCAATCGAACAAGTTTGAGATCTCTGCACTGGATTTTAATATAAACAAGTTGTATCAATCTAGTACTACGTTAACCGCGCTATTGATGCGTAATATTACCATTTTGAAGTTTGGATTTGTAAAGTTACCAGATATTGGCCTGTGCTCACAGTAGTGGCACGATGCTGATGGTCAATCTCTTAGAGACACATACCTCTTGCTCCTCTAGGCAAATACAATAAAGGCAGGCGCTCATTTCTGTATGTTTCATAACTGTTAATATTTCCGCGTTTTATTGTCTTGTCTGTTTATATTCTTTTTGTAGCTTGTCAACAATGCCAAAGCTGTGTGTTTTAACAGGCATGGTTAATGGCGGTTACCTTATTTTTGTTTGTAGGCTCTGTTATAAAGATTTTGCTTACTCAGTCAATATAATCGCTGCTATTTTTTCTCTCGTCTTGGCACATTGTATTGAATCGTTGTCTTCTATGCCAAAATATACGTATTTTTCCAGTTTTCCTATCAGTATCTTCATCAAACTTATTCTTTACGTTTGGACCTTCTTTCAAGCCATGATGGAGCACTTAGCAAATTTGTCCAAACAAAACTTCATACAAATATCTCCGAAGAAGTTATGTACGACTTCAGTCAGATTCTGAGCTTGCATACAGATTGAAGTCACCCATGAAAAGCAGATGGTTGTCTCTTTTGTTCGAATCTACTTGGTGTCCCTGGCTCAGATTGTAGGTACTTTGACTTTGGCCTTTATTGAGTAGTTTGTTCTAAGGGATTTCAATAGTTTCTTTTGTGTGACTTAATACCATAGTTGTTTGCCATATTTCCATATGAAAGACATATTCTCTTAGATTACTGGATGAACCTTATATAAATTGAGGCACTGCAGTAGCTCCATATAGGGTAAACTATCAAACCTATTAGTAATAAATCTAAACCATAGGTAAGTCCCTCTGCCTCTTCTTACATTCATCAAAGATGATCCCGTGAATCAACAACCGGTTCTTAACACATGAATACATTTTCCTTAATTCATGCTTTTTCCGGCCATTCTCTATGAGAGAGGTGTTGATAGACGCAACCAAGACAGTGAAAAGCGAGTAGGTTTATATATATATATATATATATATATATATATATATATGTGTGTGTGTGTGTGTGTGTGTGTGTGTACATATATATATGTGTGTGTGTGCGTGTGTGTACATATATATATGTGTGTGTGTACATATATATATATATATATACGTTTTATTTTTTATTACCGTATCTTTCTGTTAAGTTACATTATTGTTTCAGCTACCTGGCCGTTTTTGGCCGTCTGTAGCATCCTCAGACTTTTACAGAAAGATACGGCAATAAAAAATAAAACGCATATTTGCTCTACAACAGTATTGAGCACTTTCTTCAGACTTTTATTAATTACCATTTCTACTATATATATATATATATATATATATATATATATATATATATATATATATATATATATATATATAATGTCCATAAACTAATTTTCGTACTATTTATTTATTAGATATGCTCATATAATGAGCACATTTGAAATAACGAATGAAATAGATATGTCCATATAACATACTATGTAATAATAGACGTATACAATATAATAGAGTAACACACACACACACACATATATATATATATATATATATATATATATATATATATATATATATATACTAGCTCTACCCTGGAACACTTTTCTGTGGCTCGATTTGGTGTAATGGAAATCTACCAAAGAAAGTTTTTGTTATATACGAACGTGAGACGGACGTTTTCAACCCAAAAAAAAGAAGAAAAGGAAGAAAAATGGAAAATAACTGCCGCCTCTAATAAAAATACTTCAAGAAGAAAAGAAAAAAGAAAAAAGAAAGAAACGATGAAAATAGAGAGAAAGGCATCGAACAAAGCGAAATGTAACTGATATGATTTATGAAAAGAAACATGAAAAAACTGAAATGAAATACAATAAGAAAATCAAAAGGAAGCGATGTTATAAATGGCTTTGAATGCGAAATAAAACGGAAGTGAAGTTATACAATTTTTATTTTAAGGAAAAAAATGCAAAGATTTTTGTTTTGTTTTTGTTTTTATTTTTAACTAACGTAAAGCTAAGGATGGTGCGTTTCACCTGAATTGCAGTCCAGTTTTTATAGAAACCTAACCCAGTGTTCGTCCGTAATTGTCTCCTGTGAACGGGTGGCGGTGGAAGTATGAATTTATTGGAGAGAGAAGAATTTACTACTTCCGTTGATTGTAACCGGTTTTGGTAGTGAACTCTCACCAGATAAAATATAGGAAGCTCCAATCAGCGAGGTAGTGGGTAGGTAATATTCCTATAACACACCTCAGATAGCGCGATGCAGTTTGTGTACAGTACATCTGCATAAAATCTCTAGATTTTCAGTCCTATTAAGGTCAAACTCGGAGGGGAAATGAGTTCATCTTATTTATATATAGAGAGAAGAGAATATATATATATATATATATATATATATATATATATATATATATATAAAGGGGGTTAGAACAGTAGTCTAAAGAGCAGAGTGTATTTTAATGTGATAATAAAATTACTAATTTAATTAAAATACAAAAAAAGAACAGTGTCCGTTGTAATTCAGATATATAATAAGCTCGATAGGCAAATATCCTAGAGCTACTTTAATATTTAGTAATGTGATTGATAATTTAAAATCCAAATTAGAATTAAAAATTAAAAATCTTAAAGACTCCTCATCAGCAAAAGTATTTGGTTGTTTTTTTATATGTAAAATACACTATAAATAAACCTAGGAAATTTTTAAGTAAAGCAGATGTATCTTTTAATTGTGTGCCTTTTGAAAACCGTAATTATCGTCAAAGCATTCATTTGTACGTTGATTGTAGCTTATAAATGTACGAAATTCGTACATTTATAAGCTACAATTATTGTTTTTAAAAAAACTATATGTCAAATTTAGTGTCCGTGGCTTAATGTCTATCACAATAAAAACATCGTTTCCGAAACGATCGTACAAATTATTGACTTTGTTCCTTCTTATGAAACAGATTTTTAATTTTTAATTCTAATTTCAATTTTGAATGATCATTGCTCTCTCTCTCTCTCTCTCTCTCTCTATATATATATATATATATATATATATATATATATATATATATATATATATATATATATATATGCCGATCGTTGTAAATGCTACGTCTGTTTACACCGCCTTTGATCTAAATTAAACTCGACCAATACTGCATTTTTCTTCAGTCTTTAGTTTGTATTTATGTCCTTAATTGATTAATCCCTTCATGTTTACAAACTTAATTATTTCATTCGTTTATATCTTACAACCCACTGTCCCTCCTCATGTATATCTCTTATCGCCCAAACTGATTAACCGCATTGAGAAGTTTTGTTTTGTTTTGTTTTCAAAGAAAACTCACACAACCACTCAATCATTTTGTACAAAGCGATGATCATTTAATCGTTTTCTTTTCTAAGTATCGATTTCCTCGATTACCACACCCCGACGCCACTTGTCTGGGAAGCGAGATATTAGACTTCCACAAGAAGTATGTCTTAGATAAGAACTTCAAAAAGGGAATGGGAAAAGGAAATGCATCAAGAAAAATGGCCTTTTTCACTTTCCATATCAAGCCCCCTTTTTTCGATTACATTGTCGTGTTTTAATTTTTAGAGAATTTTTTTATCTTTCCTTTTCGGTGTGTTGATGTTTTTTTTTATTGTCTTGTTTATAGATTTCTATTTTATTTCATTTTTTTCAGTAAGATTTTTTTTTCTCTTTTCCTAAAATGCGACTTAACCTTTCTATGAAAAGCTTTGTCTGTTTCGGTTCGAAATTGTCTTTGCATCTCCAAACGTTCAGATCGATTAGACACATTTTTAATTGGTCTATCACAGTCCAGTTTCAAATAGCATGTTTTTCGTCTGTCAGGTAATACTTTCAAGTAGCATTTTCGTCTGTGACTCTTCTATATAATAGAGCATTTTTGCGGAAGTATATCGCTTCAGTTTTTAAATAGAGTTTTCGGTGGTATGTCTTGTTGCAGTGCTATGTCGTGTGGCTGTTGTATACCGTGTTGCAGTGGTATGTCGGTCGTGTTGCAGTGTCGAATTACGTTTTCGTTACTATGTTACATTTCCATGTCACACTTCTATACAAAATGCTATTGCGTTGGTCTGTTTCGTTTTTGTATAAAATTCCATTTTTGTTTGTCTGTCATACTACAGTTACTTTAGTTATCCGACAAAAACGCAAAAATAAAAGGGCCCATGGTTTTTCAGATGCATCTGAATTCAAGAAGTTTCTCCATTAGTAATTCTGTCACATTTAAGTATAAAATATAATTTTCATAGATGAGTTCGCAGATTTAACGAATGCATCCTTAAAAGTTCTTTCTCATATTTTTTTCTATTTTTTTTATTTTAATGTCAAGTGTAACCGCTGTTGTGTTTATTTCTTGGCCGCAATAATGATGTATCGGCTGATTTATTTATTTTCTAAATTTTTCTTTTTCTGTTTAAGATTTCTGATATTTTTTTAAATTTTGTTATGTTTTATTTTTGCGTATTCATTCATAAGTGTGTCTATTATATTGTTTAAGCCATGCATCTTTTCTAATGCGTTTTTTTTAATTATAATTTATATATGCCTGCTGTATAGGTTTATGTTAACTTCTAACAGTATATATATATATATATATATATATATATATATATATATATATATGGGCTTGCTTGCATCGTTTATATATATATATAGAGAGAGAGACAGAGAGAGAGACAGACAGACAGACAGACACACACACAGAGAGACAGATAGAGAGAATGCACGTTCGCGATTATACCGAAAATAATCGTCTGATTTAATGAATAATTAATACATAAGTGCTTCAGTAAAACTTTTGAAATCACCCCTATAATACTGGAGACAGTATAATAATGAATAGAGAATTTGCTCTATAATAATAAATGTGAAATCTACAGAAGTTAAAGTATTATATTACAGCGTAATTTATGACCGTGTAACGCCGGGGTGTGTGCTAGTTTACACACACCCACACACACACACCCACACACAAACACACACACACAAACACACACACACACATATATATATATGCATATATATAAAATAAATACGTATTATATACGTTTGAAACTATAAACAATGCATTATTACAAAATAAACATACATTTATTTTGTTTGAAAATTATGTTTTATATATATATATATATATATATATATATATATATATATATATATATATATATATATAACACAACAGTTATTGGCAAAATTGTTTGGTTTTTAAAAAATAATTATTAGATAAGGGCTAAGGTTTCGAATGAAGCAGATTTCATTTTTTTCCATCATATTTTCCCTTTTGGCAATGGTTTCAACCATTAGTTTGATTAAAACTTCGATATTATGCGTAAACGTTTACTTTCTTAAGTGGCCTTATGATTTTGACCAGGACTGTATATAATCAGGGTGGGGCATAAATACTGTTACAACATAAAACTTCATCCCAACAAAATAATTTAATACAAAACCTAATTGCAGAAAATGATTACAGAATACTGAAGGAACAACATGGCATAAATATTTTTTTTAAATTGTTTCCTTGAGCGTTCACTACACTGCCATTTATTTGTTTATAGCAGCACGCACCACATCTAAGGATATTTTCTGCCAAATCTACTTCGAAAGCTTATTTTTTGTACGAGGAGTACAGCTGGCTTCATTTTCCAGGATTAACTATAAAGAATAATCAAGGGCATTAAGATCAATTGATTAGGATGGCCATTCTTCTTTGTTGATTCATGGCGGACAGTTTTCTTTACACTACTGCTGTGTTACATGAGCAGTGTGGCTTGTCGAACTATCTTGTTGGAGAGTCAAAACTTCATAACTGTACACAGAATAGCACAACGGGGTCAGTTCACCTTCAAGTATGTCCTCAATGTAACGTTCTTTGTTAATTCTTACCTTTTGATGGAGAAAGACAAATGGAGATTTGCCTCTCTCAGAAATGGCTGCTCAGACTATTAATTATTCTGGTGTCTGCGTTCTGAAAACTTTTCCTGTATCATCAGGTATTGCCTCTCGACTTCTCGCAATGATTCTATCATTTTCATGATTGTGGGACTGTTGCAGTGAGGATAACTTTTCATCCCTAAAGGTGATGTTATTCAGCATGCCTTCCTAAATACGGTTTAACAAGAGTCGACTTCCGATGAGTATCTTTGCAATTTTCTAGTGTATATGATGCCTTCGATTATTCCTTGACGTTTGTGCTCCTTTTTCATTTGTCTCATGAATCTTCTTGGATTTCGACGAATTTTTTGCCCTAAAACATTTTTTATGATTTTAAGTATTCTTGAGATGTGGGGACAACCTGATTGTTGTCTATCTTTAATCGACAAAATTCCAGGTAACGATCAATCGTCCTTTCCGTAAACATTGTGTTGATTTGAAGTTTTTTCCTCCCCTAACTTGAATATTCCTCGTGGACGTAAGCGCTTCTCATTCTGCTCTATGATGAATCTTCTCTTCAATTAACCAGACAGTGTTAAAAATGAGTATCTTCTGTTTTTGAAAAATAAGAAATCAATGACAATAAAATAGTAAATTTATTTTAATATTATCATAAAATATAGTTCCGAATATTTGTAAAAGGACTTATAGCCTACTCTGTATACACACACACACACACACACACATATATATATATATATACATATATATATATATATATATATATATATATATATATATATATATATAGTCTTTTATTTTTACGATGGGTGATGATAGTTGTTCCGTTTTGTGTCTGTAGAGAATTATCCGTTCGTTTTTTTAAAAGATTCATTGCGTATTGTCTGCGAATTGAAAGCTGAAGGAAACGCTTTTTATTTCTTTGTTAGAAACAGCGCTGGAAATTTCTTGTGATTTTGAAAAGGAGAATGTTTTATTGCGTCACGGGCTCTAAAAATGCTTTTTCACAGTAAAAACGTTGACGGACGATGTACATTGTATAAGGTAAAGGAAAGCAAAAATATCGATGTGGGCGGGGAGAAGGACATCAAAAAAGAAAAAAGAATTGCGTAACAAAGTTAGTAATAACGTTTCAAAAGAAAAAAAAAGAATAAAAAGTATATACTGTTAAGGATGTAAAAGACTGTTTCTAATAAAAAGAGAGAGAGAGAGAGAAAGCGAGAAAGAAAATAGAAAAAGAAGAAGGAAATTCTGGTAAAGGAAAAAGAGGAAGAAGAAATGAAAGCAGATAAAAACCGAAATAAAGTTCTGTTAGATGATGATGATGATGATGATGATGATGATGATGATGATGATGATGATGATGATGATGATGATGATGATGATGATGATGAATAGAACGCAAATGAATGAAATAAAATAGAAAAAAATAGAAACTCTCAGACCAAGGAAATAGGAAAACAGATAAAAGCAATGCAATAATAATAATAATAATAATAATAATAATAATAATAATAATAATTAATATTATTATTATTAATGTTAATATTAATGTTATTATTATTATTATTATTATATTTCCATTTCTTGCAATAATACTAAATGAACGTTTGACGAGGTTAGCTTTCCTAGGGGGTTGTCAAATGACACAGCAGTCTCGATCATTAAAGTTAAGTCAAAAGGGTTGAAATGACTGACTTAGGACTAATTACTTGCCGCTCAGTTATGTGGAAACTTTTCATTAGCATATCGTCTGAAAAAATCTATGGTCATTTTTACCGAAACAATTTTTTGCTCGAGGGACAGAAAGACTGCCGAAAACGATTGCGAGGCACAAAAAGATCAGCTTCTGATCGATAAAATGATCCTACGAGACTGAAAGCGATTATCTTCTAACCTTGTCATGGGCAGCGTTAACTATAAGAAGGAATTTTGCATGGTATCCCGTCATGGTGTAGTCAAATGTTTGGACATTGTCGGGATAGTTCGAACATTTGAACAGCTATAAAGAATTGCACGAACGAATGAAGAAACCAATTTAACTTCAGGAAATGTTGCATTAGGTAAAGTGAAAATTAAGGGGGGGGGTCCAGAGATATATTTTTATTTTGCTTTTTGTTTCATTTTTATCCCGTTGACATTTTTTAATGGAATGTGAAAGCAGGATTGAAACTTGGAAAAATTTCCTGCAGTCAAGTATCTGATTTTATGTATGACCTTAAAGTTTTTGGAAAGAACAAGAACAACCTTGATATCCTAAGGAAATCACATTGTCTGAAATTACATAGAAATAGAATCTGGCATCGCCAAATGTGTTTTTTATTCTTGCTAAAAGAAGGAAATCTTGTCCATTCAGATGACTTTGAACTCCCAGCAGATCTGATCCAGACTCTTGATAGCAAGAGAGGCTACGAATAATTAAGTATGCTGTAAGCTAAGATTAAGAGCATAGGAATGAAAAATCAAGTCACAGCCGAGTACAACATAAGATTAAGGATTGTTTATGAATTGCACCTCCACGGTAGAAATACAATACATGTTACCAATGTCAGAGCAGTAGCTATCATTCAATTCACTGCTGGTATACTTGTCTGAAATTTTGATGAATTCAAATGTTTGAACGTAAAACACATAAAATGCTTCCAGTTTATGAGATTTTTTTTTAAAGAATAGAGATATAGATTGATTGTATCTACCTAGAAAAGAGGATAGCCAAGGCTTACTTAGTGTTGAAGATGTTGTAAATATCGAGGAAGGAGGTTAAACTAAATATATTTCTGAAAGTAATAAAACATTTCGTTATAAAGTGCAAAGGGAAAAGATACTAAGACATGGGATGAAAAATGCTAGTAAAACTAAGCTGCTCTCCTTTAACAATTAAAAGGCGCCACTCCAACAGCCTATATCTTTGACAAATAGCACGCTTCCTGAGAATTCTACCTTCAAATATTTGGCCTAACATTTG
Source organism: Euprymna scolopes (assembly GCF_053919585.1). Lineage (NCBI taxonomy): Eukaryota > Metazoa > Mollusca > Cephalopoda > Sepiida > Sepiolidae > Euprymna > Euprymna scolopes. The sequence continues at coordinate 82,445,295 of NC_136483.1, forward strand.
CAGGCAATGTGAATTGGAACAAATGCATAGAGGACATTGCAAAGGCTGTTGCAAAGAAGGTCGGTTCACTCTATGAAGCTAGAAGACTATTCACACCTGAGAGTATCCTGTATCTTTACAAGGCCACCATTCACCCATGCAAGGAGTATTGCTGCCACATCTGGGCTGGTGCATCTACCACTAGTCTCTCCATCTTAGACCGGGTCCCAAAAAGAATTGTCAATCTAATGGGTTCTACTTTATCAACTAAGCTCCAGCCTCTGTCCCATCGCGGGAATGTTGCATCACTAGCCCTGCCTTACAAATATTTTAATGGAATCTGTTCTGATGAACTCGTTTCACTTGTACCCCCTCGACGTACATATCCCCGACAAACCCGCTTAGCAGTAAGATCTCACCTCTTCACTGCTGATGTCCCAAAATGCCAGAATGCTTTCTATTCTAATAGTTTTTTCCCCTCGAACATCTAGACATTGAAATTCCCTTCCTGATTCCTGATTCCTGCTTCCCTGGCTGTACTGATATGCAGAAGTTTAAATGTAACATAAACAAATATTTTGTTAATCTTTCCTAGACATAGCCCCAAATAGTAGCTCCTTACGTCCATGTGGTGATATGCTTTGTAAAGAGTGAACATGAGTAAAATAAAAATTAAATAAAAACAAGAGAAAGGAAAATTATATGGAAAGGAACTGCTATAGCATATTGTTTAAGAATACTAAATATTTAGATAATGTCTGTCGGAATTAGTTAGTCAGCGGTGATCTTAAAAAATCTACTGAAAGCCCATAAATGGCAGCGCAGGAACAAGCCAATTGCATTAGGTCCATCAAAAACTACATCGAATGACACTAGAATAACCAATGTTCAGATTGTGTAATGATAAAGGGAAGAAACATAAGCACATTTTATATCAGAATGACTTATGCAAACTGAACATCAATATAAAATGGGGACACAACAAAGTCAGTGAGATCCTACATTAGAATATATGCAAACCTTATAGATTAGACCACAATGAAAAGTGGAATGAGCATAAACCAGAAGTATGCAAGAAGAAGACAACGTCAAACTTCGTTTAGACAAAGTAAACATTCCAAACCAGACTTATTTTTTTAAACAAAAACGAGATAACTCATCCAATCAATGAAATGGCCTGCTCTTTCGATATCAGGGTGTAAAAAAATAAATATAAATATAAATACAAATATATATATGTATATATATATATATATATATATATATATATATATATATATATATATTTGTAATGATAATTAAACTATGGAAATGTAAAGAAATTAAGGTCATTCGCATTGCAGTTGGAATGCTTGGGGCGATCAGGAAAGGTCACCATAAATGGCTTAATCACAGTAATGGGACATTTTTTTAATTTTGCAAAAGCTTTGCCTGTTAGGAACGTCGAAAGTTTTAAGATACAGCTTGAATGTTTAAAGTCAAAGTAATTGACATGATGTTCAAGAAAACATACAACTAAAACACCCAAAAGTTGAGATTACTATAATAATGATAATATTAATAATAATAATAATAATAATAATAATATTAACAATAATAATAATAATAATATTAACAATAATAATAATAATAATAATAATAATATTAATAATAATAATAATATTAATAATAATATTAATAATAATAATAACAATAATAATAACAATAATAATAATAATATTAATAATAATAATAATATTAACAATAATAATAATAATAATAATAATAATAATAATGATAATAATAATAACAATAATAATAATATTAATAATAATAACAATAATAATAACAATAATAATAACAATAATAACAATAATAATAATAATATTAATAATAATAATAATAATAATAATAATAATAATAATAATAATAATAATAATATCCTCTGCACTCCCGCCTTCCACCCTACCCCACATCTCATTTTTTTTTAGTATGGCAGTAAAATGGCGCCACACCAAATAAGTGGTCAAGGGAATGGAATTATCAAAAAGAGAAAACAAAGCTCCACCGGATGAATGCGAAGAAGACTAAGACCGTGGGGAGACTTATTGCCACCGAAATCCATTAGAGGACTAATGGCAACTATCAATGAGAAATCAATGGTAAACGACTATTGCGATAACGCATACTCATTTTAACAGGTTATTGAAAGAGGTAGTGAGTACTGCAAATCTATGGGGACTTGTCAGTAAGACTATAGTGAAAAACAAGTCGTTTTCAAAGGGAATTATATGACAACTTGTGAAAAATTCTAGTGAATAATAATAATAATAACACTTCTTATTTCTTTATCAACGTCTCTCTGGAAAGGGATGGAATTCATTTCCAGAGGATTTCCCTTAATCCCGGCTTCAAACCAAAAGCTTCAAAGATTAAGGGTTTTCCTAAGAATGTTGGTGGTATCTACAATTGCAGAGGACTGAAGGCCCCTAAAACATCGGGGATTTGTAGTTTTTTTTTCAATTGTTCTTCCAGACGACTTGATACTACTCCTAGTGTACCAACTGCGACCTGAATTATTTGTGTTTTAACCTCGTGTATACGCCTTATCTCCAAGGCCAATGGAGCATAATTGTTCTACTGAAAAGTCTACCATCTGCCAGTTTTTGAGACCTTGTCAATGACGACCAAATCCGGACGATTATGTTCCAATTGCTTGGTCGTTATGACACTTTTGTCCCACCATACCTCTACCTTGCCATCCTCAATTGTTCTCACTTCATCAGGCACCTGCTCAAACCATTTTCCAGCACACTTCACCCCAGCCCTCTTACACACCTCCTAATATATCCAGTCCCATGCGATCGTGTCTTTTGCGGTACTCTCTCTGGGCCAGTCCACTACACCCTGTTGCAAGGTGCGCAATTGACTCTGAGGTCTTACCACAAATCCGGCATTCTGCAGCAACTTCCTCGCCTAGAACCACTTTTTTGAACAATCGTGTTCCTAATGCCTGCTCTTGTGCTGCACAAACAAAAGCTTCAGTACTCTTAGCTAGATACCCAGCTCTAAGCCATTGCCATGATCTTTCATCAGCCACTTTTGCTATATCCTGGAAGAACCTTCCATGCATTTTCTTCCTAGCCAGTTCCTCTGCCCTTTCTCTATCCATACGTTTCACATAATCAGCCTTATTCTCACATACTTCCACTTCATTGGCCATAACCTTAAGCATCCACTCCTCACTTCTAACCACATACTCCTTCAACGACATCTCCTCGGTTCTAACACAATATTTTACACTTTTCAATCCTCTACCACCATCTTTAGTCTTTTGATACAGCCTTGCTACGCTACTTCGAATGTGAAATATAGCAAACATTGCTAAAACTTTTCTTGTTTTGATATACATGGTATGCAAATCTTTGTCAGACCATTCTAAAATTCCCGCACTGTATCTCAAAACACTGACTATCCATGCATTTACTGCTTTCATTAGGTTTCTTCCATACAGTTTCGACTTTGCAATTAGTTTCACTCTTCTAAGATACTCCTTCCTGACTTTTTCCTTCATTTCTCTATTCATGATGCCTACATCCTCCAGCACTCCCAAATACTTATATCCTGTATCTTCTATTTCTTTCATGATTTCTCATTTGGCAGCACTATTCCATTCGAATGAACCTTTACTCCTCTTTTCATCACCAGCACTGCACATTTACTAATCCCAAACTCCATCCCAATGTCTTTTGGGTATGTCCCCACAAGTTCTACCAGTCTCTCCATTTCCTTTTCATTTCTACCAAATATTTTCAAATCATCCATAAACAGTAGATGGTTGAGGCATCTGTCACCAGATCCAAAGTTATACCCCAGTTTTTCCCTCTCCAAGAGGATGTTCAGTGGCATCATTATCATTACAAAAAGAAGTGGCGATAACGAATCTCCTTGAAATATCCCACGTTTAATGCCATCCTACCCCATCTCCTCACTGTTTGCTGTCAGCACCGTTTTCCATTGAGCCATACTTGTCTCCAAAAGCCCTACCACATTCTCATCAACCTTCATCATAAATAGTGTTTCACGTATCCATGAATGAGGAACCATGTCATAAGCCTTTCTGTAATCGATCCATGCTACGCTCAGATTCCTCTTCTTCTTCTTCGCATCCTGCATTATTGCTTTATCAATTAGTAGTTGCTCTGTAGTACCGCTCGAGCCTTTCCGGCACCCCTTTTGTTCGTCAGGAAAAACACCATTACTCTCAAGATGTTCATAAATTTTCTCCGCAAATATTCCAGTCAACAGTTTCCACATCAATGGCAGACATGTAATTGGCCTATTATTATTGGCATCTGTTTCTTTTTGCATGATCTTTCCTAATCAGTGTTGTTCTTCCCTTCACAAGCCAATCAGGGACATCTCCCCACTCTACAACCCTTTGCAGAGCAGCAGCTATAGGTGGATAAAGGCATGGAAACTGTTTAAACCAGAAGCCCATCACTCCATCTGGACCAGGTGCCTTCCAATTTGTCATCCTTCGTATGCCAACCTTAACGTCATCGATGGTTATCTTAACGTTCTTCATCTGCTGCATTTCTGATAGCCTTTCTCTGACCTCTCCCAACCAGGTAACCTTCTAATTATGTCGCCCTGCGACAGACCAAATTCCACTCCAGAACTTCCTTGCATCTTTTGCATTTGGAGTGTTGTTATTTCCCGCCTGTTTACTACCATTTAATACTTTATACAGCTGAGACTGATTGTTCCGGAAAAGGTTGTTCTGCCGAAATGCAACACTTTTTCCAACAAAGTTCCTAATTTTCATACCACCAGTGTTGACCTTCTCTTTCAACATTGTTAGAACGTTCATCGTTCCTTTTTTCCAGCAATCTATACCACCTTTCAAGCTCGTCCTTGGCTTTCTATCCTAGTTTAACTCCTTTTCTTATTTCTTCGATTCTACCAATGTCTTTTCGCCACCGTTTAATACTTTCTTCAAGCCGCCACTGCCAGTGTGGCCTTCTATCCTTCATTTCTCTCTTTTTCTTCTGTAATAAGCCAAGACGATTCTCAATAACGCATGACGCTGCATACAGAAGCCTGTTAAGTTCCGTAATCGATATGTTCTTTCTCATTACTTCTCCTAACCATAGGATTCCATACCTGCTCAGTTGTCCGCCTCCCATCATCGCTTACATTTCCCTTCTGCACTTCCATACTCTCAGTTCTTTCATCAGAGCTAGTTTCATCAATTTTAGTTTCGTTATTCATTTCATTCCTAACCATCCAGTCAAACTCTTCTCTTGCAATCACTGAACGTAGGTTGTTATTTTTAATTTGTTTTAACTCATAATAATAATAATAATAATAATAATAATAATAATAATAATAACACAACAACAATAATATTCATAATAATAACAACAATAATAATAATGATAATAATAACAATAATAATAATAATAACAACAATAATAATAACAATAATAATAATAAGAAGACTAACACAACAATAATAACAATAACAATAATATTAACAATAATAATAATAATGATAAAACAACAAGAATACGTATAATAATAATAATGATAATAACACAACAACAATAAGAAGAAGAATATTAACAATAATAAAAAGAAGAAGAAGAACAACAACAACAATAATAATAATAATAATAATAATAATAATAATAATAATAATAATAACTAGCTGTGGAAATTCCACAGCATCATTTTTCATATGCAATATATTGTTGCTGGGCATGCTGTGAGCATTCTGTTCAGCATGAATGAAGGCATAATCATATTATTCTAGTTTTTTTTATTAAAACTGTACTGTCCCCCTTATTAAAATAATAACTTTGATATATTTCCTGTGCTGATTATTTCATTACAAACACACCGGTCAATTAACTCACATTTTATCATTTTTTCATAATTATTGAATATGTTATTATGTTCGAAAACATTTTTTCATAATTTCAACCCACATTATGGCCCCTTCCTTTACTAAAATAAACAATTTGATATATTGTATCGGCTGATTATTTTATAAAAAACACAACTATCAATTAACTCACATTTCATCATTTATAATAATTCTTGTATATGGTACTAATTTTGACAATAATTTTTCATCATTTAAACTCACCATATCGCACACCTTACTAAAATAATAACTTTGATATATTATCTAGGCTGATTATTTCATTACAAACACACACATCAATCAACTCAAATTTCATATTTTTTTCTTAATTCTTGGATATGTTACTAATTTCGACAATATTTTTTAATAATTTAAACCAACGTCGTCGGCCAACCTTACTAAAATAATAACTTTGATACATTTGCATGGCTGATTATTTCATTACAAACACACTTATCAACCTCCATTTCATCATTTTTCATAATTCTTGGGTATGTTACTAATTTCGACAATCATTTATCATAATGTATACCCATATTATCGCCTCCTCCTTAATAAAATAATAACTTTGAAATATTGTCTCGGCTTAATATTTTATTAAAAACAATCTAATGCATGAAATCACATTTAATCATTTTTCATAATTCTTGAATATGTTACTTACTTCGACAATCATTTTTCATAATTTTAACCCACATTTTCGCCCTTCCCTCTATACTAATTAATAACTTTGATATGTTGTCTAGGCTGATTATTTCCTTACAAACACACCAATCAACTAATATTCATCCTTTTATTATAAACATACTAATCAATTAAATCACATTTCGTCATTTTCCGTAATTCTTGGATATGTTAATAATTTCGACAATAATGTTTTATAATTTTAACCATCCTTGTCGCTCGCTCTCTCTCTCTCTCTCTCTCTCTCTCTCTCTCTCTCTCTCTCTCTCTCTCTCTCTCTCTCTCTTTCTTACAAAAAAAATTACTTTGATATATTGTCTGGGCTGATTATTTCATAAGAAAAAACACAAGTATCAATTAACTATCACTTCATATTTTTTTCTTAATTCTGGGATATGTTACTCATTTCGATAATTATTTTTAAATATTTTTAACCCACATTATCAACACCCACCCCCACTACTAAAATAATAACTTTGATATATCATCTGGGATGATTATTTCATTTCAAATACACCAATCAATAAACTCATGGGTGAAAACAAGGTTTATTTGGAATATTCCACTTTCCTTTTTTAGGGATGGATGCACAGCATGATAACGGACGGAGCGATACGAGTAGTAGTAGTAGTAGTAGTAGTAGTAGTAGTAGTAATGATAATGATAATAATAATGATAATAATAATGATAATAATAATTATGATAATAATGATAATAATGATAATAATAATAATAATAGTAATCGCAGTGAAACAACAAAAAGTAAATAAAATGAGTAAAGAAAATGAAATAAAATCCAGTAAAAGGAAAAGAAGTAAAACAAAAACTTTAAAGGCAAAAAAAGACAGAAGCAACAAATGAAAAATATGCTACGAATCTATCAAATTTCTGTTTCCTACTCATGCTAAAATGCTTTCATTAAATACAAGACTATAAAAAGCAATTGTGAAAAAATATTTTAGACGAGTAGGAAATGGGAGCGTCGCGTTCCTTCCTGACATGTAAAGTCTAAGAAAACTGTTACTAAAAAAACTATCAGCTTTGTTATATTATTACTATGGTAACATTTATTTCTTGTATATTGATTTTTTCGGGTAGTCGTTTGTTGGCTTTTCTGCTAAACACTCTTACTAAATAATATCGACAAAATATCGAAAAAAGAAGAAAGCTTTACTTTAGTAAAATAATCCGAAACCGCAAAATGGGATATTAAAAAGGTAAACACGTAATTACTTTAGTTTTTTAAAGTAAAGAATCGATATAAATATGAATAAGAAGAAAATAGCGCCCTTTTCAAGCAGAACAGCTTCGTTTCAGTTTTACAGTATTGAACGGTGTAGAGTCAGAGTCAGGGGTGTACTATTGTAATGTAAAGAACACGCAGAAAGGGTTGTAATCAACTGAATTCCTTCTAGTACACTGACAAAAAAGCTTAAACAGATATATAAATAAAAATAAAAAGGTTATGTAAATGTTTTTTAAAAAGAGACATAATCACGTGAGCAGGATTTTTTCATTCTTTTGACACGATAACAAGTAACGTTCTTATTTTTTATTATTTATCTATTTATCTATTTTCGAAAGAGTGCCACGTGCAAATGGAGAAGGAAAAAACAGAGTTATCCAAGATTTATGTCGAGAATTGTCTAAAGTTCCGACTTTTTTTTTTTGCTTTCACTTTAATAAGAACGTGAATTTATGAGGTGAATTTATTCGACACAATATGACTCAACACAAAAAAATAAATAAAAGCTAACGTGAATTCAGATTAAAGTTAAGGTGTTATTGTTGACCCTCACCCCTTTCAAAGACCCTTGTTAAACTTTGTGACATGTTTACATTCTATGGAGGTCAGGCGCGAACGAACACCCAATAATTTTATTATACCATATTTCTTCAAACTGAAACATAATTATCAAAGTATACTGACGCAAATAGAAGTCTTTGTTAAAGTTTTTTTGCCATATTTCCATGGAGTACAGGCGCGAAAGCAGACCCCACAGTTTTATTATACCATCCCTATTTAAGTTGATACATACTTTTCAAAGTATTCTTATATACATCTATATCAAAACCCCTTGTAAACGTTTTCTTTTTTCATTTTTTATTTCCATATTTTGGGGACCTACAATTTTGATGAACCACCGTTCTGCCGGATCAAACATACCCATTCCTGATCCTCGATACATTTTCCATCATTATATGTAATCATCATCATATCTTATCGCAATAGAAATTAACCCATCGCATGGCACTGCTGTTTGCCTCCTTAAGGTCTTGGTTTGAGCAATGAGGACCCAATCGGCAGTTTTCCCTAAGGTGGTGCATCGTTTGTACCTCTCCACATGGGCATAAAGGTGAGGTGTCTAGGCCCCACTTGTGGAGATTATCTTTTGTTTTGCCTACTTTGGCTCTGGCTCTATTTAGAGTCACCCAGTTTTTTCTACCAAGGTTTGAACCCTGGGGGAGTGTTTCTTTTGGGTCTGGTAGGGCTTTATTTTTATTCCTGCCGTTATAGTCTCGCCATCGTCCATCCTATAGGAGGCAGCTTGCCTGGGATTGATTTCCTCTATATTGATGAAGCAACTGCGAGATTTTAGTCTTTGTTTCACTGATTGGTGGCCAAACAGTGAGTGCCTGTGGTCGTTAAGCTGTTTGTACCGTTCTATTCTGATAATGACTTCTCGCCTGATATGTGGTGGGGAATACCAGTTAGGCAGTATAGAGCTGGCAAGGGAGTTGGTCTTAGGGCACCAGTTATGATCCGGTATGCCTTGTTCAGCTCTACATCAATTTTATGGGCATGGCATGATCTTGCCCATATTGGAGCACAATAATCTGCTGTGGAATGGCACAGCGCGAGAGCTGTTTGCCTCAGTGTTTTTGGGTCGGCACCCCAATTGCTGGTGGCAAGCTTACTGAGAAGGCTGTTTCATGATGACAACTTGCCTTTCAATTTGGTAATGTGTTTTCTAAAAGAGTGTTCTGTCCAGAGTTACCCCCAGGTAGACTGGGAAAGGTTCATGTGTAAGCATGTCATTCCACATGACTCTTAGTCTCCAATTTGCTTGGTGATTATTAAGATCAAAGGCGCAACCCTAGGTCTTGTTTGGGTTTGCATATAAGTACCACTTTTTGTAGTACATAGAGAGTGGCTAGGGCATCAGAGTCTTTCTTCTATGATGTCAAAACTAATTGTCTGGGTGGCGATGCATAGGTCATGTAATCAGTTTTTTTTTAAAGTAGTCAACCATATAGGAGCCTATTCGTGACCAGACACACACACACACACACACACACACACACACACACACACACACACACACACACACACACACACACGTTCAGCTTTATATTATAGAATATATATATATATTAATTCATGTATGCACATAGAATTCTTATAAGGAGATATATTCCGAGGAAAATCCAGCTTGTAATAGGAGGTGTTCTTGATTATTATAATTACATCACGTATGCTATAAGAACATATACATTATTTTGATCCTTGCGAAAAAGTCAAGAATCAGATGCGATTATGATTTAATTTAAAACCTGTTTTGATTTGTCGTGGAATGCATACTTGTTCTTATGAAAGGAGGAAATTCTTCATTGCGTGTCTTTTACAGTTTCTCACTGTTTTCGCAGTCCGTTTGCATCATTATTGTGCTCTGCAAGTTATTTCAAACTGCGCTGCTAGGGAAGTAGGAGGCAGGCCGGGTAGTGCTGCATTTTATGGTCTTCTTCTCCACATTAACAGTTGGATAGATCAGTTTTAGAGCTCATCTGGGTATAACAACATTTGATCGCCTCATTTCCGTCTCAGGCTGTTGTTTAGTGATTTCTATTGGACTCAAGAGTGGTTCTCAGACAGGATGAACGGCCTCAGAAACGTAGAATTTCAGGCATTTCACTTTTGCTCAGGAATAAATACTGCGCTTGAATTATCCACTAATTTTATAGCAATGTTCTTGTATAGGGAATCGCTTTACATATAATTTCAAAGGCTAAGAAAGGAGAAACCCTGTTTAACTGACCATCAATAAACCGCCTTCCTTGATTGGATTAGCGATTAATTGAAAAGAAATGCGATCATCCGGTAGAAAATGTTAATAAAAGCTTAATTAAAACAATAAGAGGTTAATGTAGTTTGCTTGTCTACTGTATACATTAGGGAAATTTATAGAAGGTAATACAATGCACAAGTGTAACGGATCGACACAAAACGAAGCAAATGAACAAATATAATAGTAGAATAAGTCATGCAAATCCACCTTTATTAAACCAATGTGTATCGTTTTACTTATATTTTGCACTCGCATTGTGTTCTAACTTGCGTCAATATCGTCAGATAGAAGTTATGTATTGTATGATATTTGGAAATCACCTTTTAAATCTTTGAAATCACGTTTAAAATGTTTTACTTCATCAAAGTATTCTAATGGCATGGCTTTTCTTAAATGGATCAAATAATTTAATGTTTTGACACACTGAAAGCTGTTATTGAAACTTAAGCCTTACTGACTGTTGAAAATGCTATTTCAAAATTAAGAGTAACAAACCGAGGAAAGAATATGTGAAACTTAAATGTGGCAGATTGATGAGCATCCTATACCAAAATTAAGCGTAAGAACATAAGGTAAATGCTATTTGAAATATAAGAATGGAAGATTGATAAAATTCCTATATCAAACGTAAGTGTGACAGATGACGAAAATAGCTGAAATGCAAGTGTAGCTCAGATATTATTACAAGGTGGAACGATAATTTTGTCGCCATAAAGTAAACAACATTACCGCTTTATTTTAAAACTTTTATTGAAAAAATCAATTCAGGTAACTTAATTATGTAGTAGACCTTATATATATTCAACATAGTCGCCTTCAGCCGTAATCAAGGCCTCTATAGGGTCCGGAACTAGGAGCATGCCTTTTTCACAAGCATCGGCGGGAGCTCGACGAATACTCGGCGAATGGCAGCGATCGGGCCGGATTTCGTGTTGTGGAATGTCATGTTGCAGATGTTCTCGAAGTGTG
>NC_136483.1:82461904-82469404 GCF_053919585.1 Euprymna scolopes
CACAGGTTTGCTTAATATTGAATTGCAATGAAACATAAACTGAAGATTTTTCTAGTTGACTTTAAAGTCTTCGCAAATATTTAATATGCACATCGGCATATGACACACGTGAAGTAGATAGTCCAACTTCTTATAATCATACTATAGTATGTCGTGTGTAACAATATCACTTTTGGGACAGGATCACAGTATGGTATCTGTTTTGATGTTTTACTTCACCTTTTCTCCACAGCCGTTGGGGAGAAGTCTTTCATGACTGAGACAATCCAACCCAGAGTGCCCCTTTTGGGGGAGCTGGATTTTACCCTCATTCAAAACCGACCTAGTGTCCAACTTTGCCCTTGTGGAGAGGCAAGTAAATAGGAACGATATCTTAGTGAGTTTCCTAAGAGGGTAGATATCATATCGCTTGATAGAATTGGTTTAGTTGTTTTGTTTTACGGCATATCAAACTTTTCAGGTTATTTAATGGCGAAGCTGGTAATTTGGGTAAAATTTATTTATATCTTACAATATGTATTCAGGTTGTTTGGTTGAGTTGTTTTGTAGAGAAACGTTGTTATTTTTGTTTTGTGCATTGCAGAATATGATTGTGTTTAACAAAGGGGGACGAAAAAAACACAAAAATACATCAATGTTTGATGCATTTTAGGTCATTAAGCTGGTATCTTCAGACAGCCTGGTCTGCTAGCACTGGAACGCTTGATAGAAAAATTAGAAAATATCAAGTATTTTTTTTAAATCGAAATCTATATAAATCGTTAAAAATTCGAGTATTCAAATTTGTATTTTCTAAATAAACCCTAATTAATTTCATTTACTAAGTGCATATAGTTCTTGCTTCTATGTATGGTGCTAATCTTTTGTGAAAACCGAGTATATCAACATATAAATTTAAAACAATATTATTGTCAGTAATATACAATAAATGCACATAGGCTATCATGAATTTGTGATTCAAAGTTTAATCAGTAACTTACATTATTGGCCAACTCTTGTAAAACCAATGTTTTTTTCATTAGAATAGATTTCCAATAATGAAGCAACCATGTCATAGAAAAATACATTTACTTATTTGTTTGTTGTTTGTCACGCTTTCCATTAGATATCAAAAGAAAAAAAACAGCGGTCGGGTGTCTTTATCGAGTATCGATGCATTATTGGCGGATCGATACAATCGTCTGTCTCAAATATGCGAAACACGTGCAGTCGGATTTTTCTTTTCGAATCAATAAAACAAAAATAATGTAAAAATTTTCTAAAGGAAGAAAATCAAAGTTGGAAACGCAAGAAATGAATGAACGAATTCGCCACCTCGTTTTTATAGTTTTCAAATTTCAAGATGGTTTCCTTTTTTGTCATTTTAGAGCGCTTATGAAAACAAGTCGAAGTGACTGCAATATACTAGGATTTAAAAAAATATCAACAAAACTGAGCTATCCATTTACACATGTACTAGCCAGGAAGGCTCCTGCTACGTCAGCTCATATCTAATCTAGGTTTACAAACTCATCGAGGGTCAGATGTATACTTATATAAGAGGGTAATTTCGTATGTTAACAATTCTGCACATATCCCATACTCACTTTACCATAGAGCGTTAAATTCTAGTAGTAAACAAGAACCCAAGAAATTGCAAATTTATCAAATGAGGTGTACCGCGTTCATATTTATAACCATGATTATCATTGTGTATAAAAGTAGGGTCGTTCGCCCTTCATCAGGTCTGTTTTCTGCCAATTACTAATGGCTAATTACTAATTAGCGCCATCAAAAGTAAATAACATCAGCACAACAGTTATGCCTTGTTTTGTATTTTTATAAACTTTAACATTTAATAGGATTGTTCGCAAAATCTTATAATTCAGCTCCAAAGAGAGAAAATATTGATTGTTTATGTGTATATATATATATATATATATATATATATTGAATTAAGTTAGTCAATTTAACTCTTACGCATAGATCATCGTATAACGATTAGATCACTCTGATTGAAGTAAAACACTTTTAAAAATAAAATGTTTGAATTCAAAATTATTTCACGCAGTTAATGGTAGCCAAACTATTTGTCCGATAAGCTAGACAAGCCCTGTCTGCTTAAAAGGGGGGGGGAGAGTTGCGTTTAAATTTTATGGGTCTTAGTTTACTTACACAATCCGAGAGGAAAGGGGTATTATCTACCAAAGAATCTAAAGGAGAAAAAAGAGGGGTCGCCCTTTCCATCTTTTGTTTGGAATTCTGGGAATAATTTAATTTATCTTCTGACTACTTGGAATCCTGACGAAACATATCCAAGGTTGAAAAGTTGATCGATGCCCCGTCGACTCCTTACAATGTTTACATAATTTTATGAATATATATATATATATATATATATATACATGCATACACACATCTCTCTCTCTCTCTCTCTCTCTATATATATATATATATATATATATATATATATATATATCAAAACGCGTATTCCATGAACAAAGCTTCTTTCTTTCTGTGGAACTCTGTTCCGTCTGCCTGCTTCCCACCGGACTACAACTTGGATGTCTTCAAGTCCAATGTTAACAAATTCCTAATGAACCGCCCTCTTAAGTAAACAATCAAATCTCCACACTAACGTAATGTACATGCAATACCCCTTATCCCTGAGTGGCTTCCGGGCCTTGATAAGTGGTGATCACTGTGTAAAAAATATATATATATATATATCCGAACAACGCGATGAGTTACATCACAGGTTGATTAATCTTGTGGTCTTTAGCCTTATAAAATATTGTTGAGAGGAAATATTTTATATAATTCCAGCAAAAAAAAAAAAATAGCTCAGTATTCAATATAGAGCAAAGTAAGAATTTTAGGATTTAAAGTTAAATTTTGTGAAATAAAAATATAGAATTTTTAGACAAAACCTGTGTTGTTTGAAACAAGCAATACAAGAAATTAAAATTATTATTTTAATTCACGGATTTTCAATGTATTGCTTATATCGTCGAGGAATTATACTGAGCAAAATAATCATCATGAATAACCATAAATCTTGCTATTTAGCACATGTATTGAAAATTAAAGTTAGAAAATAATTTTTTAAAGAACATAGTTTGGATACAATCGTTTAAGGTGATCCATCGGGAGAATTGGATTAATCACACACACACACACACACACACACACACACACACGCAACACACACACACACACACGCACATATATATATCTGTCTCTCTCTTTATATATGTGTGTGTGTGCTCACGCGTGTATGTGTGTGTGTATGTGTGTGTGTGTGTGTGTGTGTGTGTTTGCTTGTGTGTATTGGCTTATTAAAATCAAATGTCAACATTAGGAGTAAAAATGTATTTCCTTTTTTCTTTTTCTTTGTTGAATTTTCAAGGGGCGTCTACTTTTCTTTTGCAGCGGCAAAATCCCACGTTCAGGCGGGAGAAACCATTTGTTTATCATCCTGGTGGCTTTTCGAGATGATTAAGTCGATTAAATCGCTGGGATTCTGACAGATTTTCCCCACTGAATTGTTATTTTTCTTATCCAAAATAAACAAATCTTAATGAGCACAGTTTTCCGCATATAGTCAAGCGTCAGAAATTTAATATAAATATTTTTCAAACGCATTCATATGCGTATAGCTCATAAAAGTGAAATGATTTTTTTTTTCTTTTCGAAGTATTTCAAATAAAATAACAGATTAAAATGCATTCCTTAATTACAGTTGTCACTTGGCAATTTTTTTACATTTTACATAGAAGTAAGCAGAAATCCTCACATGCCGTTAATGATTACCAAACTTTGAAAAGTGATGCACTAGTTGTATAATCGCATTGTTTACTGAGGACTGGCTTAATATTTTGATTAAAATAAACACAAATGCAAGTGTTGCCTTTCAAAGTAACTTGTAGTTCTTATTAGAACAAAACACATGGAATTGCACAATTATATCCCATATCCTGTCAAATGCTTGATCTCATACGCAACCAGCTGTAATCCCTTAGAATGAGGATCCGGTGACGAAAATCAAGGCTCATGGTTTACACTTTCAAAAAAGACTAAGAATACCAGAAATACTTATGGAAGACAGAAAAAGGTTATCTAGTTTTATCTTCGTTCAAAAAAAGGGAGAATAGGAAAGGAGTAATGTTACAAGAAAAAGTGCTGTCCCCTTTTCCTGGAAGTAAGAAGAACATTAGATGAGTGGAAAATGAGGTTAAGATAAACCGAGATTCGAACTTTGTAAGCAAGGTTCAGAAATATATTCAGAAAATGAAATGTTATAATTTCACATTGTTAAATTTCATATAAAATAGTTTAGATATGTTTGTAAAAAGAATTTAATTCTTCATTCTTTTATGGAAATTGAATTAAAAAGTTCAGCTAAAAAATAATGAACAACACAATTTTTAAATATATTAAAAAATAGGTTAGTGAGAATTCTTTGTCTGCAGAAGTGTGTTTGGAGAACGTGTCAACCACGTGAGTTCGCCACGTAAGTTCGTCACGTTTTGAACAACACTGCTGACGTCATAGCAAAAATGAATTCTCAATATAGGAGCTAGAGTCGAAGATCGGAGGCAGTCGAGTCCGGATCGAATGCCAGCAGAGTCGGTCCGACAGAGCTGACATGATCATAGGAGGGTCCCTTTGGAGGCGAATGGGTAAAACATTAATCATGTAGAACGACTTTGAATTCCTTGACGTCATCATCATTCGACCAGTCGATCTGACAATAAAGAAGTCATCATCAAAGTTTTTATAAAACTGTGTTGTGTCAAAAGTTAATGTGTCAAACATCCTTAATGAACTTATTATGAACTTTATGTAACTCTTACAAGAAATGTATCTCTCCTCCCTCTTCTGTTATAAGAACGGTATAAATGTATCTCCCCCTCATCTTGCCCTATATGTATGTCCGCTGTCTCTCACCAATATGACTGATCCCTATGCAACAGTAATAACTGCTTAAATATGTTTTATTTGTATATTCTCAATTTCTTATGTTTACACAGTTCGTACTTCTAGAAAATATTTCTCGTTTCTAACCTCTCTCTTTTTCTTTCTCTCTCTCTCTCTCTTTCTCTTTCTTTCTCTCTCTCTCTCTGTCTCTTTCTCGCTTTTAGCAAATGACGTCATATCCATTTCTTTTAAATCTGACGGTGTAGTAATCCTAACCTAGAGTTCAGTAAGTCGATTTCGCCTGAACCTTCATTTCTTCATTTCTTTATTCTCAACTAACTATATGATATTGTTTACTGACACAGCTAGAGAACACTTCTAGTCCAAGGATTATACACAGTCTGGATTCGCAGGCAAGTGTCGACATATATCAGAGTGTTCTGTGTCCCTATTTACTTGCCTTGTCATGATGGCAGATTAAGGCTTGAGGTCGGTTTTTAAAAAGGAGAAAAAAGGGCATTCGTTATTATTATTTGCCGTACCATTAGTATTATGTGTACTCAATACTTCTCACATGGATTATCATCGGAGATTACTTACTGATAATAACGCTGGTTTTCCCTGGAGTCTGTGTCACAGCAAGTTTCCATAGATTTCTAGTACTCTTCACCACTTTCGATAATCTTTGCAAATGATTTTGCATTATCGCAACGGTCATTTACTATTTATTTCTTGATGGTAACGATCATTTGGTACTCTTCGCACTCTTCCAGTTAAGGTCTGGTTAGTGCTCTCCCCCCCTCAGTCATTAATATCATTGTTATTGTTGTTGTTGATGATGATGATGATGATGATGATGATGATGATGATCATGATGATCATGATGATCATGATGATCATGATGATGATGGCATTATTAGTATGGATATAATTATTATTGTTATTATTTATATTGTTGCTAATGATAATATTATTATTATTATTATTATTATTATTATTATTATTATTATTATTATTATTATTATTATTATTGACTTAGAATATTACTTGTTTTTATTAATATATAGAAGTATAATTATTCTCAACTTTATTTAAATATAAATATTATTTTACTATTATATGCGAGTGAGATCCAAGTGCGAAAATTTGATTTTGTGTTACCTGTGTAATATATTTTTCTTTTCAACTAATATCAATGATTAGCAAATGATGTATAAATTAGTACTGGGAGGATTAATCGGAGTCGGGAATCGGAAAATTCGGAACTTTTTGATGTTCTGTAATCCATATAGAAATTGGAAAACAAAAATGTACTTATTTTTCCTTACCAAAAACGATTATTTAAATTGTTTTGTTTTATCTTGTTTAATACTTTATATACCATTGTTTATACCAATGATAAAATGAGAAACAGTTATTGATTTTAAACAACCAGTAGAATTGAAATGTATAGAGCACCACGCGCACTTGTATTTTTACGTTTGCTAAAATGTATTTATAAATTACATGGGTTTGTTTATTCAAGATTTTAAAACAACTCTAAATAAATAAATATCGATTTAAAATGAATCGAATTTGCAATCTGTCATTTTATTGGAATCAAAAATGTAGAACAGAATTAGTGATTGTCTAGAAATTGAGAAAAAACATTGAAATCGATCCATCACTGGTATAGGTATGCTATATTTGCTCGTTCCCGGTCGAAATAAATTTTAATTAAAATATGAATAAAAAAAAAGTTTTAGAAAATGTAAATCCGGATCCATGCTATTCAATAATAATGTTTGTTTCCAACTTAAATTTCAGAGCTGCGTTACAAATGCAAGCGATTGCCAACGCGTTTATTTGTTTGAGAAGAATGCGGTGTTTGAATCGATTGAAACAATTGTCAATTCTGATTTAAACGTTAGATCAGTGATTACTTCTAAAGATTAAAATCCGCCTAACGGCGCCACATAGAACTGCATATCACGAAACGAAGTAAATTATGAATCGAATTTAAAAAATCTAACCATCATGTTTCCACGAGCTGACTCCATATTGTCGGCTGTAAATTGGTTTCTCCTTCTCTCTAGTTTTTATAAAAAGTGTGATCATTTTCTGAATCAAAATCGACCCCAATTCTTCTAATTTCTATGTGAGCATGGTGTCATACGATGTTTCTATCATGCAATTATGAGCGACATCTTTCTTCAACTATTACATTATAGAAAGTGTTATTAAATATTTGGAATGTATCTTCTTCCTTTAAGAATCTATTTCTGTTCTTTATACGATGCATCTTCGTGTGACTGCGTTTAATATGTGTTGGTCTCTTGTGAGTTGCGTGATGACACATCGGCTATATACAAAACGGAATACGTGTAAGGCGCTCTTGAAACAAAGAAAATATAGACATTCGCTTGTATTAATGTAATAATAAAAAATAAAAATCATTATTGTAAACTGACATTTTGTATAATTTGAACAAAATGCACACACGCACACACACACACACACACACACACATATATATATATATATATATATATATATATATTAGTGAACATTTTCTTGAATAGAAATTAAAGCTTCTGTTTCTCATCCTATATTTTCACTGCT
>NC_136483.1:82474404-82574404 GCF_053919585.1 Euprymna scolopes
ATCTTTATAATATTAAATAGATTATTAATAAAACATGGAGCGTTTTCCTTTTTTCCAAATCATTTCCAGCATTCATTGGGATATATGCGAATAAAGCAGAGGTAGATATTACTTATTTGTAAATATTTAGTCAAGCGTAAGGCTATTCAATATTTAAATGTCATATGAAACCCAGAATGAGATCTGTAATTATTAAGGACATTTTTCTACACAAGTGACTTTTTTTAGAAGTAAAATGGATGCTGCGTCGTTTATTTCTTTTTATGATTACGTTATCTAAAAGTTGGGACGCTAATTTAGGCGCCATATTGTGATTATAATTATAATTATATTCTGGAAGCTCTGAGCGGGATACCGTTAATTATCTATTACTTGTACGAAGCGAACTCTGTACAATAAAAGCAGTGGTGTGGCGTTGACTTTACAACACATTTTATATATGTCGCTAAACTTACATATATTTATATAATAATTTTATTTTTATTTGCTCACTAGGAGTGTTCACACAGATAACTATCAGTGAGTGCTCACTTATGATAACTGCCGGTGTTCCCTAGAGACTGAGTGATTACAAATCTCTTCAGATTTACCGTACTCTCTATCTCTTCGAAGACCATTGCAAATGACTTTGTGATACTGATAAAAGCCAGTTTTCATTGATTTCTCGTCAGTAACGATCATTTGTCCTTTTATGTTCGGGGAATGGGATGTCAGGATCATTAGATATTCGAAACCAGCTCATTATTATTTCAATACGATTTATTCACGACAGAAACCTTAAATTATAAACAGAACCATATTTGTGTGTCAGCATAGCCGCTATGTTGTTTTTCTCTCTCCAGAACTTCCCAATCCTTTCCCAGATCTATAAGAAGCGATGACTCTTACTGTCTTTATTTAGAGTTATTCCCCCTTGTATCGCTAAAGCAGGTTCCATCTGTGATTTTGGTGGCAATTACCTACTCCCAAGATCATAGCACTCCTCGCACTCTTTCAACAGATGTCTGATTAGTACTGTTTTTCCTTGGTCTTTTCCATCCTCTTTGTCATCTCACGGGTATATAGTGTGATATTATCCTTGGCTGATGCTATTTTCTTTGCGGGAGAGAGATTAAAACTGAGTTAATGTTTGTTTCCCATGTTCTATATACTTCACTCAGACAAAATACATGCCACAATATTCCGACATTTTGTAGCTGAACAATGTTTGGAAGACAAATTGATTTCAGTTGAGTTATTGTAATTTGCAATTAACTCACCCTCTTCCATTCACTATATGTTGCATGGTATCTGCTCTTATTTTATATCAGTTCCATCACTTTCAATTTTCTTACAATCCCGTTACCCTCTTTTCCCCTCTCTCGCAGCTTTATATGAATGTCGAAATGTTTGAGAAGCTGTCTTTCTCGCGCACATTCTTCGGTGTTTGTGTGTTTTTCTCAATCTCCGGGAATTACGATAAAATGTTTCTTATTTTTAGGTTGTAACTCGGTAACGACGGAATGGCAACCAATTCGTTGATGTTTACGTATTGGTGTTAATAATTGAAGTGTTCATTCCGATATTCCGATATTTTAGTCGAAACTAGTGGGTCACCAATTTGTTGTTGTTGCATTCCGTGTTCAAACGACTTATAAATTCTACAGGTTCTACATATATAAACTCGACATCTATCTTTAATAAGTCTTTCGAGCAAGTAATGTAACCTAAACATATGTTAACTATGTATTCTTTCGAATTCTAATCCTATCAGCAGTCGGGACATTTTACCTTTACTCTGTTTCATTTGCTAGCAAGGAGGGTTTACAGTATTTACATTCGTAATGCCGACTGCTTAAAAGGCTCAGTTTATTTTTAAATAGAGCAGTGATTTGCACTAAGCGGCAATCATAAATAAGAAAATAAATAGGTATAGCTCACCACTAAACATTTGTTACAATAAGCCGTTCGAATAGTTTATAATTGTTATTTTTTTATTGGTAAACTTCACCCAAATGTTCTTACTGTATGCAATGTTTGTTGTTTTATTCGAGTCGTTCTGATTTTTACAGTTACCTGTGTGACTTAATTAGTGAAGCGTTAACTAAGATTACTAACATGAGTCTTCAGAACACGATTAATATCAATTTCCTGATATATATATATATGTGTGTGTGTGTGTGTGTGTGTGTGTGTGTGTGTGTGTGTGTGTGTGTGTGTGTGTGTGCGTGATGAGAATAATGGAAATAGTAATCCGAAGAGATAGAGAGATAAAAAAGGAACAAACCAAGTCATGATCTAATCAGCGTTTCTTCTTTATTCTAAGACTTCTTCTATATGAATGAATCAAAAAGAAATACCAGTACAACATTTGAAAATATATTTTTGACGTAATGAAATATATACATATGTGTATGTGTGTATGTGCGTGGGTAAGGTTAGCGTGCTCAATTATTAAGAAAAATAAGGGAGTAATATTTATATACGTTATACAGAACACAAGAACAACATTGGTACGATTGGTTTTACCAAAGTGGAGACATATATAAAAACAAGTTAAAAAGAGTCCGGCAGTACCGATATTTCTTGATCTTCTACGCACCAATTTTACAAAAAGAAAAGAGGGCTGTTGATTCATCGTTTTTAGCCAGTAAATATTATTCATATATATATTATATCTATCTTAATCTATCTTTTATATCTATATAAATAAAACAGTAGATGTATGTATAAATACTTAACAGATAAACTCTTAAACTACTCGTCACATAACACTAAAATTAGCAGGGAATCCAAATTATATGATGGTTTATAACGAGTAAAATCTTATATTTATTGAAGATTTCTCGTTCTGATGAGTTTGTACTAATTCTATTTAATTATATTTTTCTCTAGTCTCTTCTTCTCTTTCCTTGCCTCCCTTTTCCATCCTTCCTCGTCCATCCCTTACTTTCACTGTTCTGTTATATATATATATATATATATATATATATATATATATATATATATATATATATATATATATATATATATATATATATATTAGGTACGGGCAAAATGAATGCCGATGCTCAAAATGTATAAACATTTTTACTTCTCCCTTTACTTAAAAATTCATCAAAAATCAGGAAATTAACCAATTTTAATGAAATTTTCAGTATTTATCATATAATGATCGCGGAATATAACGAACTAATTATTTTTTATTTAACTCTGAGTGGAACGGTATTATTTTGTTTAAACAAAAATACATTTACTAAAGTTATGGTTTTCAGTAGTAAATAAAAAACGCAAGAATTCATTTTTGCTTTTTTTATATATAAATAAAGCATCGTAATTTGTAACAATAAAAAATAATTTTTACAGGAACATTACGGAAAAAACCTCCTAAAGTCCGTATTAATGAATTCGATATAACTTGAAGAAAAATGAATTTCTCGAACTACCGATATTACCATTGAATTAAGCATTGTTTATTTAATATTTTTATACAAAAAATCATAATAGCAAAAATATTTTTACTTTTTTTAATTACAGATTTTTATAATTTTTTTATGCAAGATTTTAAATATTTCCTTGTTCGCAAGAATGTGAAAGTTTCGGCGTAGCATAATTTTTATATAATCTCGAACAATAATAAAAAAAATTATTTAAAAACAGGAACATAAAAATAATTAAATGAAAAAATGATAAAAATTGATATAAACGTTAAGAATAGGAATGTATGGACGCACGTCTGGGGAAAAAAGGAAATCTGAAACCCACTCCTTTTACTATCATGACTTCATTTTGAAACAGCGTTTCGATTGGCTGAAATTTTGGGCCTCCTCATAATTGTGTTTACAAACCTTTATTTGTTGCGTTTTTGGCGAACGATAAATTACTTATTTTTGAGGGCTAGTTAAGTTATTTTTGCACAAGCAAGGTGTTTTTATTTAATTCAATATCTTAAGACTTTACTGTACTAATTATCTTTGAAATATACCCAGAAAACTAATATTTATTTTTTAAAGGATTTTTACAATACATTTATTTAACTTCAAAATTTAGCTGAATTGGTTAGCTCGCCGTGAAAACATTTTTTTTCACGTGTACAAATACTTTTTTTCCTTTAGGAAATTAACTTTAGTTTCTAATCTTTCAAATACAATCAAAAAGTAGTCGAAAACCTACAAAAAATATGATAAATTGGCTTTCAATACTAGGTCCCCCTATTTTTGCCCACCCATTTTGCCCGTACCTAATATATATATATATATATATATATATATATATATATATATATATATATATATATATATATATATATGAATTATATTTACCTGGTAACAGCAAGTTTTCGTTTTTGTAAAAATGTATCTTTTTATGACAAAATAAACAAAATGGGCTTGTCGACATTCTGCAGGAATGTCGCCTCAAGCGAATGAAAATAAACCTATCTCTTTTCCGCAAGGAAGTAATTCCTGTGTGGTTATTTCCTTCGACCGCCCAGGATAACTGAGTTTTTTACTGGAAAGCTAATTCACGCCTGAATGTTAAGACCCGGGGAGATTCTTTTGAGGCCGAATCCGATTGGTTTTACCTTCATCAACATATGCAGACACGCTCTCTTATTGATTCTTGTTAGTTTATCGAATGATAATCGATTTGCTCATCCGATTCTATAAGTCATCACGAATAACAAGCGCTCTCTACTGATTGATCGATTAGTGTTAACGTTAAATATAAAGTGTGTTGATGACGAAAAGTCAAAACACAGAACAACTTCGTGAAAAGTCCTTGGATGCGATCTCGCATTATTATAGAGGCTGTGTACGTCAGTGCGTCGATCAGTGATGCCTTAGTTTCAAGTGATATTCTTGTGGGATGTGACGATATTAACGGAGTAGTCTTCCGTGGTTTTTATCACATTATGATGAAATAACTCAACAATGATGCAGAAAAGACTTCAGAATGTTATCTGGTTACACAATGAACTTGTACCAATATGATGACTTTGGTGAAACATGTAAAACGTTATATTAGTATACATTCTATGTTCATGAAAATAGCTAAGTCAATAAATTATTTTAAAAAAAAACGAGTAGTTGCGTCTTTCATTTAAAGAGAGAAATTTGAGAGACGCCTAAATCGTCCTGCCTTAACTTTACTACATCACTATACTGGAATAGCTCATCTTACTCTACCATGTATATTGCGAAGTTCTCAAATTGAACGGAGTGCATAAGAGAGGAACGTTTCAGAATTTATTAACCTAGCTAAATTGTGAAACGGTGATTTCGTCAGTCTATCACATTTTAGAATTCAATTTTGTTTTCACTAATGTGTCACGATCAGTTTCGACCTCTTGTCATCGTTAAATGTTCAGATTGAATAGACGTACCTTAATAATATTAGTTCTTGGATATATAAAAGTACGAAGTAGAAATTTTTTGCATATCATTAATGACTTTGATATGTCTTTAATTTGAGTTCAATAGAATAAGTATAGGAGCGCTAAAGTCATAGATTGGAGTATATTGTTTTCTGGACAAATCCTTGTTTTGTCCTGGTGTAATATGAATAGTTTACTTCCTTTTTCTAATAATCTGACATTTACTCCATTATTCTACTTCTATAGAATGTATTTGAATCTTGATGCAACTCACTTGATATATAAATATCAGATATCATGCGTTTAACTATGTTTTTTTTCTTGCAAGTCGTCCTATCTCATTTACTGGCTAGACATGATCACATGACTTGGGATGTTCTCCTCTAATGTGTTACTCGTCCCAATATAATCTAGTTGTTGGGTTGGAAAAGTCAAATATTTACTCCATTCGAAATCATTTGACACTAATAACACCCTAAAATGAAACATAACAGGAAATAATATATTTGACAGGGTCTTATCCAACTCCAGAAACCAAGCTGTATAAAAGTATATGTCTCATAACAAATAGTTATTTCTTGATGAATGCATTTTGCTTTCAGCAAACAATGAACATAACAGAAACAGTGTGTTTAAATTAATGAAAAAATAAAACAACGATGAAACATTATATACTATTTTATTATTGTAGCGCAGTGGATAGAGGCGTTAAGTCTCTACGGTCCCAGGTGAGCATTGTCTGAGATTATCGGTTTCAAAGCAGGCCAGAGGGTTAGTTGGCCAAAACGTGGTGAGACAACAAATATGGAATGCAGTAATTACTGGGAATAAAGTTACGAAACTCAACATTGCTGTCCCGTCACGGTTAACCACCTGAAGAAGGTCGGAGGAATATTTGGCCGAAACGTGAAACAACAGCAACTATGAAGACGAGCATAACAGTCTGTAAATAAATGAACGATGAAATATTTCGGAAATATCTTTGAATTTGATAGAAAATGGACTTTGGGTTTACTTTTGCAAACCTCGTAACACTCACTTCGATATTGTCTCATTTAGTCCTCATATACTCTAAGCAATGTTTCTTATAGAGTGGGAAGAATTGCTATTTTTTATATAAACATGATTATGCCGTGTATGAGAGGAGCGTTTCAGAAAGAGAATACCTACAAGAATATATATGGCACAGTTACGTTGACACACCGGTTCTCAACAGATCACCGAAGTTAAGCAACGTTGAGCCTGGCTAGTACCAGATGGGTGACCATTTGGGAAGGCGAGACAAAATACAAGGTTAGAAAACTGACGCGGTCTATCCTTCTCTCGAGGGTAGATGGGGCTCTCGTAAACCGTGGAAGGCAACCCATGTACTGATGGCGTCACAATTAAAAAAATACGCACGATAGCCCTGGCGAAGCATCAATTAATCAACTACGGACAGGTTTTGAATTACACTACAAACTCGAGTAGAGTGTTCAATCCCGGCTGAGGTCGCATGTTACGTTTTACAAGACTAATCAGACTTTCACATGAACTTATTCCTCGTTTTCTTTTTTTTTTTTTTTTTTTGCTCGGCCCTAAACTGAAGATGTCTAGTTACGAAAGTATACATAAAATATAAACCTATTAAACAAACTGTTTAATTCGCACAGTCAGGCTATTATCTCGTTGTAAAAGTGGTGGTTGAGTTCTGACTTAAAATATAATAGGGTTTATCTCGTAGTTCAAATAAAGAGGCGTGGTTAAGTAATTTATTTACCTAAAAAAAATCTATAATTTTTTGCTATAAAATATATGCTTTATATTAAATCATAAATTAATACCTGATGCTACCAGATCAGGCTGTCTTAAGATATCGACTTCCTCGCCTTGATGCATTGAACATGGATGTTATTTTTGTCTTTTGCGAAACTCAATAAATAAATAATATACAAACAAGTATTTTCCTCGACAAAACAATAAAGCAAAAAAAATAAATAATTTTCCTCTACATAATAATCAAACAAAGCACCATGAATAAATATTTGAAGATATAAAGAGCTTGAAGCATCTAAACTTTTTCCCTAATCACTGTATTTGGCATTAAATATCCGAAAAGAATTATTCTACCGTAAAACAAAACAATGACATCAAACTATTAATAAATGCTGGATACGCTGTTAAGATCAGATAATGGCTTCATTTTTTGACAGATTTTTTCAAAGGGAAAGTCAGTGTATGATTAAAAACAATTATTTTTGCTGTCATCGCTCGTCGCTACTAAAGACTAATGGTTAAATTTAGAGTTGAACTGAAAATATTCAGAACGTTATTGACTACACACGAACGTGGAAATTACAAAGATCAACCCTTTATTATTGTAACAACGAAAATGATAAACAATAGTATGAAAAATATATGAAAGGAAGGCTCGAAAGGTGGCCTATTAAAAATTATCTGGGCATTCCCCAATTGGGGCGCTTCAGTCAGTTAGTATTATATTTACTCATTTTCATAGGGAAAAAATAATGCCTGGGAGGGCATATCTCCTAAGGTTATGCAGGAGGACTAACACCATAGTCCGACAGATTAAAAGCATGGCCCAGTTTCAGTTGGAATGTTTCATGAATATGGATCCTTAACTGGCATCTTCGAACCAAGAGACTCTGAGCTTCAGAAGCTTTGTCGGGCCTGAAGAGCATCCAAAATCTCGTTTCTTAATGAGTTAATGCGGTCTATCGGTCATTGTGGACACTGTGTAATTGGCTTGCTTATAAAACAATGTCTTGTTAAATTGCTCTATTGAAAACCATATTTAATTTTTGTTTTATATTCCCTTCTAATTTCATTTTCATGATTTTGTTAATTGATTTGAATGACTTTAAATACCGCCGTCTTGACAAATGGCGTTTATTTTTTCTTCTTACTTTGAAAAAAAAATGCCCCTTCTTTCGATGGTGTTAATTAACTTACGTTTGCCAATTTTCTTCATGAGATGCGTCTATACGATTTTATGCAAGGTTCAGTCTGTCTTATATGTTTACGTTTGAAATAGCATTTTAATCATATGCAGATTTCGCAAAAGCATCTTTATTTAGAGGCATGATGCTTTGCAGAATTTTTCCACCCCCCCTCCCTCCGACAAGCGTGCTGTGAGATGTTCAAAGATCAGATAATGGCTTCATTTTTTGACAGATTTTTTCAAAGGGAAAGTCAGTGTATGATTAAAAACAATTATTCCCCCCGAAAAACTAGATCAGACAAATTGTATTAAAACAAATACTGTACTGTTCCAACAACTTCTGGAAGGCACATTGAAGTATTTTTGTGTGAGCGTGTCAATGACCTTTGCCGCACACTTTCATCTCTTCAATTATTTCATAACGACAGCCTCTAAGGTTTTTCTTAAGTTAAGGGAACAACTAAAAGTCACAGCAAGGTTTGGAATATAATTAGGCTGAAGAACTGTATTGATGCTCATATTGGTTAAATATTCTGTTACAAGGGTAGAGTTGTGGACTGGTGCATTGCCATAGTGGAAATGCCACTGAGCGGATTTAAAGAGTACTGGCCTCTTCCAACGGAATCTCTTACTGAACTCTTTTAAAACCTCAATGTAGTATTGCTTGTTGACTGTCTGTTCAGTGGGAACTCAGTCCATGTAGATCTGTAAAAAAGGAACCATCATAAGTTTCTGGGTGGATTTGTTTTGGCTGACCTCCTTGCGTCTGGAAGAGCGAGCATGCTTCCACTGGGAACTCTGTCTTGATCTCTGGATCATAGCAGTAGATCAAGCTTTCATTTCAAGTCATCAGAGCATAAGAATTGCAAGTTCTAAATTGATCAGTTCGACTACCTCTCTGTTGTCATGACAACATCTTCCTTTCTGATCTTCTCTGTAAACCCTTACGGCAAACTTCGCACAAATCTTCTGCATGTTCAGTTCCTCGTGAATAATTGTGTGCAGTTTCCACACTGACATCAAACTATGGACTTATTGTTTCCATAGACACACGACGGTCTTATCTATGAAATTCTTTATTTGGCCAATCAACTCTGGTGTTTTGACTTATTTTACTCATTTCACACTTTCTTACTCATTTCTCAAGTTTAAAACAGAATTGTGTTGTATATACTTCTTCTAAACTCTCCTCACATTTTTTAAATTCACCAGCTGTGACAATCAGGCTTTAGTACGGTGTATTCCAATTGCTCTTGTGGTTGTTCATTTGAACATGAAATCATAAAATTTGGTCACTTATCTCATAAGATGTATAGCAATAACATACTGAATTTTCAAGAGTCTACGAATTTCAGGTAAATGTTACTTTCGATGTGTCTTCAATAAGTTTCCAGACCTTTTTGTACAGGCATTTAAATGCCTGTACACAAAAGTCTGGAAACTTATTGAAGCCACCTCGAAAGTTACATTCACCTGACATCACCCAGGGTTAACAGAAGATATCCGTGTACTCCTGTTTCTAGACTAGAATCGAGTATTACCTATTTTATGCTTAGTTTTTAATTTCTACAGTTTGTAATTTGCAAAAGACATAAGAAAATGAAATTACATATAATAAAATATCTTTGTTGTTTATGGACATAAAGAAATCCCAGGATATTATTGTAAAACCATTCTAATAAAAATCTAATCGCATAATTTGATTTATTTTCTAGAATGGCAACCAAAATTATACTAGTTTTTCAAAAAAACAAGATATTTGTTAACTTTACATTTAAAATTTTACAGTAGAGGGAAAATAGGTAGAGAAGAATTTCGGACGGCAATCAGCCCGAGAAAATAAGCTATCAAAATAGAAACGCTTTCGGTGTCTGAGGATCTCAACACTAAATGAAGTAAAATTTCGCTGTTAGTAGTGTGAGTGTTTACGTTGTGGGGAGATTAGTAGCAAGTTTATCGGGATACGCTTCATGAAAGTATTTTCAAAAAGCACGAGAATGCAACATTTAGCAGACAGTGTAAGACCTCAAACTTTTACCAGGAAAAAGTTTGGTTTGATTTTGGTATTCATCTTACCAATCACATCCTTAGAAAAAGACACAGACAGGCAAACGAGTCTCAATAAAGAATATTTTTATTGCACTATTTTAAATACTGGTTAATGATGATATTTTATTTTTTATTTTAGATGCGAGTATTTCTCATAAAATCTTCAAATCAAGATGTCTGCTTTGGCGAAATGGACGTTAATTGATTTAAACGGTAAGTCGATTTTCTCTTCGAATAATTCCTGATTTGAGTAAAGGCTGCACATCTTTCGTAATCTTTGAAAGCAACCATTCTTTGTTTAGGATCTAATGTTTTTTTTTATGTGCACATATGTACCTGTTAAAAACAATCATCTATTTTAGAAAGGACAGTTGTCTGTGCTGATAAGTACGTTTGTATCTATGTTCAGCTGAAAGTACACAGCTAGAAACCAAGACACACAAAGTTTTGTTTTTTAATCCGTGCCGCGGCAACATCTAAAATTACAATCTTACTTAGATAACATATGCATTCGTCAAATCATGAATATACTTTTTCTAAGATATATTATTTCGAGTAATATGTAATAATTTACTGCTATTTCATAAACAAAACACATATATATGTAACATGCTGTTTTATCACAGAATACTTGAACAAAAAGGCATCGTGCCTTTGGAGTACATGTAATATTACGTTCATTGTGTTAGCCAAGCCTTATAAATCGACAATCTCTGAATAATAATCCATATTGTCGAAGCCTCTAATACAGAAACAATCCGTATCTCATACAATTTTCTAATTAGTCTTATTAGCTGTCAATGCTGCTGTGACGTGAAAATCAATTTTAGGTATTAATAACGGCTAATCAGAATATCCGTCCATTTCTGACCAATGAACACCTTCGATAAATCAGTGAGAAACTGACATTCAAAGTGTCAAGCAATTAGCGATTACTATTATGCAAGGGAAGAGGATTGTAAGGGGGTGAGATGTACGAGAGGGATGGGTTCATTAGTGTCGAAATAATTAGTGTTATTAATCAGTAATGCCACGTCCCTTTAGGAAATTCGATAATAGTCGTCATTAGAGTATTAGGCGTCATTTTATTCTTATACACACGTGCATACAGCCATATAGCAGAGTGATATAGACAGTTGCAACTGCAGATTTGTTGAGACTTTATAATTTAAGAAAATGCAGACATTGATATTTTGGCATTGATACTGTAAAGTATGTCAAGTATAAAGTCAATGCAGTTTTGTTTCTGCTACTATGCAATGAAGTGTGTTAATGTCTACTCTGGACGATCCGTGAAAAGTTGAATATCGAATGCAGCAAAAAGACCTGCGGATACATGTCAGTAAACTAGTTGGAATTAAATGGTATACTATTCACTCTGTGTATGCAAATCCTACAGCTACGTACGTATAAAACGAAGCTGTTAGAACAGAATTAGTGATAGGCGATAAGAAGGAGAAAGAAGTAACCCTAGTAAACGTTTGTGTTTCCAGTGATGATGGGTTGATTAGAGATGAGGAGGAGAAGATAATGAATGCGTAGTCTTGTGTACGACATGAAAATAAACTAGAATTTTAGGAAGATCTTCATCAATTACAGGAGCGACCAAATCTATTATAAAAATCTCAAAAGCTACATTGTAAATATACCTGATGAATTAATAGCGAGAGCGATACAAACAATTGCACTTAAAAAAAACGATAAGAATTTTTAAAAGATCTCTCTGATAAAATGTCTGAAATAATAAGTAAATGCTTTGAATCTGGAAAGACAAAATGATAAAAATATAAAAAAATAAACAAAAAGTGCATTTTTCCCATCTTGGCGAATAATGTTCTCGTTAAAAAAACAGCTTGATTAATTAATGTTCTCGTTAAAAACGTCCATTTCTTTGCAAATAAAAAAAATTCATCGTATTTTAGATATCTCATATTGAGTGTTATACTCACAACATTTCGGCCGATATAACCTTGGATCTTATTTGGGTACGACTTATCTTATATAAATTTATATAAAATAAATGCATCCGTACGCGATTGTAATGAAACCTTTTGTTTAATCCATGGGGGTAGATTGTCCTCGTTCCATCAGTTATGGCCAGATAGAAGTTTCAAGTAATTCTTAAATGTATCCCTGGTATCGTCTTTACTTACGATTGATCCTCCAATGTTCATAAGACTGTCGCTTAGAACTGATTATTATTTTATAACTTTATCTGCTACTCCAGTGTCGGAATAATACAAATCGTTCAAAGTATCAATTCTTATCTCACTTATTCCAAAACAATAGAAAAATGTTTAATTTCGTGCGTTTATGAAGTTATTAAAATGAGTTTGTAAATTATTTCTTACATAATTTTTTATAATGCTCTGCTGATTTAAATGTAAGGCTTAAGATGGAACTTTCCAAGAGGGACTAATTGTAACGTTTGAACTAAACGCGAATTTTACCTCCATATTTATATAATTACTAGCATTTCAGCCCGGTGTTGCACGGGTGTTTGGAGGTGTATGTTGAGTAAAAAAAAAAGTGGTAGTAGGAAGGCAGGCTCGAACCCGTACTGCGAAGAAGGAAAAGAACGGTAAAAAACGTGACGTCTTTGCTGTTACAACCACCGCCAAACCTGAAGTGATTTATGCTTAAATTAAGGCTAGACAATCGAAAAGAGGGGATGACTTTAAAAACTATCGGCGAAAAAGCGACCCCACTCCTGTAGAAAAATGCCCAGTTGAAGGTAAATATATTAATGTTTTTAAATAATTTTTCGAACTTTAAAACGATACTGATCTTGGTAAGATCCATCGCATCTGTCGAAAGTTTTAGGCAGACATGCAAACATACATACATACATTTATATATTGGTAACTAAACATTTTCGACTCAAACCGATTAAAAAGCTTGCCCTATATCTGAATACCCTTTATGTAAAATTTCAAATGTTTAGACCAGAAATTGTCTGAGTAATTTGGTAGAGACCGCAGAGGTCATTTTTTTTTAAATTTGACCCCTAATCTGACCCTTTAGCCTTTATTGTTTGGGGTTCAAATCAAGTTATTAAGTTAGATCCATGTCCAAGAAACCTATATCTAAAATTTCAAGTGTTAAGACTCAACATTTTCCGAAGAGTTTGGTAGAGTTCTCAAAGGTCAAATCGTTGAACTTTGAAACCTTAACAGCCAAATTTTGGGCCGAAAATGGATTACAAAGATTTTCCCAAATCTCAGTACCCTGTATATCAAATTTCGAGTCTGTAGACTTAAAATTGACGGAGTTTTTCCGTAGGGAAATGTACACACACAGACACACACACACAGACACATACACAGACACGTTCACTTATATATATATATATATATATATATATATATACATATATATATGGATAGATAGAGAGAGAGAGGGAGAAATAGGCAGATAGATAGATAGATAGATAGATAGATAGATAGAGGAAATGTTATTATTGGTGTTTTTTGTTTGTTTTTGTATTAGTATGCGGAAATTAACTGCAATGCAGTCGTTTCTTCTTTATATATTATCGCGACGGTGGAGGGGGAATTTGTAGGGATTATTTGTACTACTAGGCATTGTACAGGAACAAAAATCGTATTACTTTTGGTAACTGATAGATAATAAGTCTCTTCGAACTGTTGCCTTTGTCAACATTACGTATCTTGTTATTATGTTGGATTTACTGTTACCATTTGGTTTATCAGCGCTGTCTGAGATTAATAATCATTATCAAAACAATTTCTTTTCATACTTTGATATTAACTGTACTTTTCTATGTGCTGACAGGGAGTAACTGTAAATTTTGTTTCATCAGTGTTTTCTGGGAGCTATAAAGATGTTCATTATAACCATACTTTCTTTTAATACTTTTAACTGTACTCTTGTTAGTTCCGTGAAATTCGTATACGTGAAAAATAACGCGCTTCATGTCGATAACTTAAACCATGTGGTAAAAGCAAAGATTGAAAAATAAAATATGTTTTTTGTGACTTTAATTAAAGTTCTAGTTAATATAGTGAGTGGCATTTTGCGGCCATTTTTTAATATAAAGTATCAGAGGACGTCATAGCTTTCTTTATGTATAAAAGATTTGTAAACAATTTATAGAATTGGCCGGAACGCATGACGGGTTGCATAAGGGAGCGGTGCGTATTTACCTGAAAAGTTGTAAGAGGTGAAAAGATAATATTACGAAATATGGATTTCTATTGGAAAATGGCAGATTGAGAAAAGTCGCGAGAGAGAAAGGGAGAGGGGCGCACAAGTGAAAGTGGTAGGAATCGTATGAATAAGAGAGGGGGGGCAAAAAGAGAGAAAAAGAGAGAATTGTAGTCAGAAATTTATTAAATGAATTGCAATTAAAAGAATGTTTTTTAAAACATAACTCAATCCCAATACAAATAAAAAGTTGTAAAATGTATTTTATTTGATGATTAAAATATATTTCAGAAAGGTCCTAAGGAAATAAATGTTTATTAACTCAATATTTTTTGTAATGTGTGTTTCTCTACAAACAATGTTTAATTCCTTACCACATTAAATACAAAATAATTAATTGCGTCATAAAAAATATAAAAAGCATATAAAATCTAAATGTTATTATAATTTTAATTTTATTATTTCGTGCAGTACTTATTTTTTGTAAAGGAAATTCACAAAGAAGACGAAACTGTTAGAAATATTAAAATATTTACGACAAAACATGCGTTTTCTTAGTTTTTAATTTATCATTCTGACGTTTCCTCTTAGAGGGTCAGACGATAAGGCCTTAAGGAAATTTTAATTTCACCTGCCCATTTCTTGTTTTTTGGTATTTAAATTAAATTATGTTTCCTCTGAAATTTCTCCTTCCATTTTGCTGTACCAAAAATTTACTTACATATTTTCGAGGTCGGTACAACTCACAATTTATCAAAACGTTAAACAAAGTTATACGTATTAAAAATAAGTTAATCGTTTTGAAGTGTAGGATGGAATGTCTTAAATCTTGCCGCCTAAATCATGTTGCTCCCGGTTATATCTGCCATCGTATTTCTAAAATTAAATGTAGAAATACATTGGCAGTTCAACGTGTTTTCCTACAAGATGAAATCCTGTTTAATTCTGATACATATGATTCGTTACGTAGTAAACACCTTTTACTTTGGGCCACGGTTTGGAAAGAACTATGTTTCTTTGATAAACTCCGTTTTTCTAGGTTTTTATCCATCGGCGATAATTTTACCCGTATTAAATGTACTTCTTCTTATGATAAATATTTAAAAAAATTAATTACTAAGAAGTTTGGGATTATAACAAATTTGGATAAACATATATTTAATTATTCTTCTCATGTTTTGTCCAATACAGAAGAATTTGTTTTATCTGCTGGCTTACAATTTTGCATTCCTCCCCCTTCTGTTGATAAAATCTCAGTATTTAGTGAAATTGAATTATTGTATACTCAATTAAAACACCATTCGCCTATCTCTACTGATGAATTAACTAGTGTTAAAATTCAGTTGGGCGAATTAGGTCGGAGGTTTTCTGCCATAAATACTAAATCTAGTGATTTTGTTTGGCAGAAAAATCATTTTGAAGCGGCAAAATTAATTAGGTCTAATCCCGACATTTATCTTTCTCGCCCGGATAAAGGATCGGGCGTTGTTATACTTAACAAAACGGATTATATCTCCAAAATGTTACAAATCTTGGACGATAAAAGTAAATTTCTCCGTTTGGGTGATTTAAGCCATGATGATACTTTTCGTATGGAAATAAAAATCCAGAAAAGATTTCTCCAACTTCATAAAAGCGGATTTATTTCTAAGGAGATTTATGATAGAATCCGACCCATCGGTTCTCAAAGGCCTAGAATGTACGGTTTACCCAAGGTCCATAAACCCAACATTCCTTTGCGACCCATTTTATCTATGCTGGGTTCTGCACAACACGAACTTGGTAAATGGCTGGTTGATCTTCTTAAACCTGTGCTTTCTTTTTATTCGGTCCATTGTATCTCTGATTCTTTTCAATTCGTATCTCAGATACAAAAATTACCTTTATCTAAAAATACCGAGTTCTTGGCTTCCTTTGACATTAATAGTCTTTTTACTAATATACCTTTGGATGAAACCATTGGTATTTGTGCTGACTATCTATACCGTGGCCCCTTAAAATCTCCACAATTTCCTGAACGAATTTTCGTTGAACTGATGGAACTTGCTACTAAATCAGTCTCCTTTAGTTTCAACAACATTATGTACCGTCAAATTGATGGGATATCTATGGGTAGCCCTCTTGGTCCTTCGTTAGCCAACATTTTCGTTGGATTTTTGGAAAACGAATTATTTTCCAAAATTACTAAACCAGCATTCTACACACGCTACGTTGATGATACTTTTGCATGCTTTCCCTCTCGGAGCGAAGCTGAACAGTTTCTTCGTCTTCTTTGCAACCTGCATCCATCTTTACAATTTACTATGGAGGTTGAAGACTGTAGCTCTCTCCCATTCCTCGACGTTCGTGTTTCTAAAGTTGGTACTACGTTTGAGACCTCTGTTTATAGAAAACCTACATTTACAGGGCTCTATCTTAATTGGTTTTCTTTTGCCCCTCAGTCTAGAAAAATAAACCTCATTAGCGCTCTTACGCATCGTGCACTTATGATTTGTTCACCAAACCGTCTTGATACGGAACTTGGTGAAATCACAAATATTTTTCTTAATAATGGATATCCCATTAATATAATAAAATCTACTATTGAACGTAAAATTACTACATTTAATAGTGGTAAACATATTGGTCCATCACGTTGTCCCATTTATCTAAAATTACCATGGTTGGGTCCTGCTTGCCTTCATATAGTTAAAAGGATTTCTTCTGCTACTCAACGTTGTTTTCCAGCTACTATGCTTAGAGTAGTTTACACAACTCGAACCTTTTTCTCTTCTTTTCGTAAAGATGTTTTGCCAACCATTCAAAAGAACTCTGTTGTTTATAAATTCGTTTGTCAGTGTGGAGCTGACTACGTTGGCAAAACATCCCAAAGATTAGAAATGAGAATATCCCAACATATCCCTCGGGATATTCGACTACACCAGGTTTCGAGAACATCCGGGCACTCCCAAGCTCATGAGTCCGCCATTGGCAATCACCTGTTGAGTATAAATAGGTGTGCCGATCAATATTCCGATGGGTGGTTTTCTGTTTTATACAGTGCTAGGTCGAACTATCATCTCAATATCATTGAGGCGTTAGTTATTAACAACTCTCGACCTAGCCTGTGTAGACAAAAGATTCTGAAACATCAGTTGGAGATATTCATTGATTTAAAACCACCTGAACAGTGAGAATTTTTTTTTTCACTGTTCTTCCAACTGAAACCTAAATTCCCCTCTTCCCTCATTCGTTTTCTTAGTTTTTAATTTATCATTCTGACGTTTCCTCTTAGAGGGTCAGACGATAAGGCCTTAAGGAAATTTTAATTTCACCTGCCCATTTCTTGTTTTTTTGGTATTTAAATTAAATTATGTTTCCTCTGAAATTTCTCCTTCCATATATATATATACAATGTATAGATAGGTCCTGGATACTCTTAATATATTTCAGAAAGGTCCTAAGGAAATAAATGTTTATTAACTCAATATTTTTTGTAATGTGTGTTTCTCTACAAACAATGTTTAATTCCTTACCACATTAAATACAAAAAAATTAATTGCGTCAGAAAAAATATAAAAAGCATATAAAATCTAAATGTTATTATAATTTTAATTTTATTATTTCGTGCAGTACTTATTTTTTGTAAAGGAAATTCACAAAGAAGACGAAACTGTTAGAAATATTAAAATATTTACGACAAAACATGCGTAAATTCTTCTAATATATATATATATATATATATATATATATATATATATATATATATATATTTGCTCTTTATGTAGGTGTTAACACTTTATTGGGCACTTTATTTAGGTTTTTCTAATTACCATTTTGATATATATATACATATATATATATATATATATATATATATATATATATCCAGGACCTATCTATACATTGTATATATATATATATATATATATATATATATATATATATATATATATATATATATATATATATATATATATATATATATATATATACAATGTATAGATAGGTCCTGGATACTCTTAAACTATATCCGATGGTGAGGCCCCAGCTTACAGCTTTGAGGAGTGTGGAGTCACCCTTTAATTGCCATTGCTCCCAGGTCCACTCTGACCCGGAGTGGTAGTACCTGTTAGGGTCCCAACTATGGGTTAAATAGAAACCGACTTTAAAAAAAAAACAAATATACTCTATTAAAAAATTGTTCTTCAAAATCACTGGATTCGGCATTAAATAACCCAAGAGGGTTGATATGCTGTAAAACAAAAACAACCATCCAACCAACTAATGCATAGATAGGTATTGTAAATGCCTGCGAATGCTTCCGATTGCCAAACCGCGCACAACATGCTCCCACCCGTTGTGTATAGAATGACAATCAATAACCTGCGAGATATAATGGAGCTTACGTTCACGCACACCTTGCCGCCCAACAATCTCTCAAACGTTTCCAATCCTTGTCAATAACTAATCAGGGAGTCCATTAAGACTCGTCTTATTCTCATACGAAATCTTGTTTCTCATTCGTTCTGCGAGTTTCGCTTTTCCTTTTCGAAATTTATGAATCTCCATTCGCTTAATTAGTCAGCGCTTCGCCCGCCGATGGAATTCTTCTTTGTTTTTCTTTTTCTTCTTTTTCTAACGTCGCTCCCACATTCCAGATAATTAGTTCGCGCCTTTCCGTAAGGCAATCCAAGTCGATTTCCTTCGTCATCATTTTAGTCCTTCATTTTTCTCTCACTGATTTATTACGATAGACTTCACTTGTAAATTTGAAAGCAGAAACTAGTTTCGCTATTTCTTTCTTTATTTAGTTTTATTCTAATAAAGTTTGCCACGCCTTATTAAAAAAGCTACAAACCAGAAAAAAAGAAAAAAAATCAAATATACATAACATGCATCAAATTAACTTGCGCGTTTTAGAAATAAAAATACCGTTTCAAAAAGTCTGCAAAATTATATTTCATACTTAAGCTTAATAGTCAGAAAAATGCTTTTTCAAACGTAGGCATGACAATCCTTAGCTTTGAGAAGTTCCAAGTGCTGATCTATTATAGAAGACGTACATCCAATCCATTAAGGTCGCTGTCAAATATAATTGGATCATTTTACTACTCCAGAAAGTAATTGAGTCTTGATGAAATTCCATATAATTAGACTATTTCATCTTTTCCTGTCGCTCTCAGTCAACAAGTCTATCTCTATCATCTTGAACGTGATCATCGGTATTTTATTTTATAAGCTTATTCTTTCTTCCTTGCCGAGACGTCACCTCGCACACGGCTCGGTCATTTGTATACAGTTGCGCTCTGTTACACATAAATCTTTTATGGATATAACATTAGAGTAGAGAAATAACTAACGGCCTCTTCGATGAGAAAGACACTGTAATGAAACAGGAGAGATAATTCCCCTACTAAATTTTGAAGACGATTGCAGTGTTCTATTTCTCGACGTATGAAATGCGCGTGCTAAACCTGGCCAGACCGGGTCGGACTACCTGTAAATAAAAGTTTTTTAAACTAAAAAAAAAAGAGTTAATTTTTTCGTGTCTTTGTTTGCTTGCGACGAACTGTACATGTAAACGTGTGTAACGCTACCCTTGACTGAGCTCCAATTTTTGGTTTCTCTTTGCAAAACATTCACAATAAGAACTCGTCCTTCTACCAGTACTGAAACAAACTTTCATTTCTCTCCTTTATGTGCCTTGCGTTGGGTAATACTTTCATGACAACCCGTTTTCTTAAGATCTTCCCGTTTATGAGACACATTATAACGAGATACTCGATTTCTGTAGATAACCTTATATTCATCTTCAAATTCAAATGTCAACAAATACATTCATAATCCGTCCCGTATGTAATCCAAAGTCGATAATATCATTGATGACTATTAGTACTTGATTAGCGTTCTATATTTCCCGGCTGACAATTATTCTATATACTTAAAACGCATCATCGAGTGACTGTTGGTCTTGATAATTGCTGACCCAGTAGTAAAAAAGACTGCTTAGAAATTTATTTAAAAATTAAATGTGGCAGAGCGAGTGACAGACTAACCAACATAAATACTTACTTATGTCGTAAAGATGCATGGACGTATCTAACATATGATTTTCGTATTTACTATGCGCATTTCAAATAATATTGTAAAGGTGTAGTATGAGAGAACAGTAAATGGACAACCAAAGAATCTCCTGTAGAGACGCGTGGACACGACTAAAACTGCGACTTGAAATTAGATTTGAAATATCTGTCTATGCTCACTAATAGAATGTCATATTTTCAATTACCGATGCGTGCATAAAAATTATGCATACTTCGGAGATTCGTGTTCTATTCGCCGGCTTACAAAACTACTCGAATGATGATGTTTATAAAAAATATATACAACCAAATAAGTAGCAACAAAAAGTATTAGAAGAACAGGTCAATCTTGGTATACGTGGGAGAAAGAGAGACAGAGAAAAGGGAGGGGAAGGTAAATAAATTGCTAGACGAATAGTTTGTCCTGTTACATCCAGTTACATTGCTGCGCTCGCCCCATTGTCATTCCTGTTTGAGGTGTCGCAAGCTAAGAAACAAAATCTAAGGAAGTAATGTGGTTTTGTAAGCTTTCGTAATTTGAGGTTACACTTGATTCTTGAGGTGTCATTTAAGACCTTTGCCTTCAAACAGCGTCGTCGTTATATAACAAGAATATATTACACACTTCTTTTTTTTTTATCCCGTTTCACTGCGTTATATATCGTATTCGCAATGTGCATTTCACAACTATAATTATATTTACATGTTGTTTCTCCTCAAATTACTAAAGATAAGGCGATATTGAGCTTGTCAAATACCGTGGAGAAGATTCAGTCGGAGTAGGTAGGGGCAAACTAATACTAGATTACATTATTGTGTAATACTGAATTCTTTAAAAAGAAAAAAGATATTAAATTAGTGTTTTCATAATGAGGACAACGATTATGACTGCTGATACAAGAAAAAAAGAAAGAGACAGACGACCTCTACACTAAGATAACAACTCTACATTAATTGTTGCTACTTATTGCGTTCTACTACTACACGACATGATGAGCGGACCATCAGCTAATTCTTTGATTGATCAATGATTTTCAAAAATATAAACATATCGATACGTGTACATCTTACGTCATTGATAATCTGTTCTTTATATTAAATGATATCGTTTACTATATATTTTTTTTATTTAAACAAAAGCAAGACATTTTTAAAGTTTGTATTGTCGTAATACGATGTTTAAATGTCTGATTGCTGTATTTGTTTCATTTTGATGCTGCAAATCTATATTTTTAATTCGGTAACCAAGAATTCATCCTCATTTTATAGATGGCATCCACGATATCATTACGCAGACAACTATTCCAATGTCAATTTAAGACCGACGAGCTTTACAATACAAAATAGATGAAAGATAACTCTAGAGTAGTTGTTATGTATTGCATTCTCCTGCTCCACAACACGACGGTGGCGAGCCATTAGTCTACGTAGATAATTCATCTGTATGTCTTCTCCAAAATCTGAATCATGTTATTATGAGATTCAAACGGCAAACATGCATGTTAGAAAACGACACTTAATAAGCAGTCGACATACAATTGTCTCTATTTTCGAAACTGGTCGGTATATTTCCGAAAAATACGCACAGAATTTGCACCAGAGTTAATCAATCAAAATATAATGTCTGCTACAAATAAACAAAGACAAATATAATGAATCTCTTCTGTTGGTCAACATTGGATGACGAAGATATATTTCAATGTTCTGAAATAATCATGTGTGGATATAGATTTGCCGGGACTATTTTCGTCACTAAAAACAGAAGACATCCTGTTAGAAAACAGAGGGAAAAATGGAGGAAAAGCTTACATTCTATGTAGCTATTTCCTTGCATCATAATTAAGGAGTGTAATTCAGTATATATTCTGTATTTATGTTTATAAGTAGCTATTCTTTTGCATGTTACATTAAGTCAGGTAATTCAGTATACATTCACGTGAACGCGAGTAGGAACAGAACAATTTGTATTGCTTGCAATCTCAAATATATTTCTGCGCGTTTTGGGCTCAGTTTAAAAATACGCATATAAATAGATATAGCCACAATTTTACAATGCATTTATCTTAGAGAAAATGTAAGCACCAGTAACGGGTGAATAAACTATTAGTATTGTTTGAAATACAGGGTGGCCCACTTTAAAATCGCTCGATTTCTCTAATATTTCTCTATTTTCTTTTCTTATGTCTTATGTCTTTCATCTTTCTCTTATTGACCAATTGACACCACTAGACAAAATGCTATTCTTTTTCCAACAAGATAGCATTACGTGCCACACGTCTAACAGATCTTTGACAGGAGTTCATGACATTCGTACGGAAGAGAGAACAATAAGCAAAGGGTTATGGCCACCACATTCCCCGGACTTGTCATCATGTGATTTTTTATCTTTGGGGGACTTTAAAACAAAACATTTATGCAAATAATCCTTATAATCTAAACCAACTAAAGGCTAACATTATCAACGCTATCAGGAGAATCACCAGAGAATATCTACAGGCAGTATCTGCAAACGTTGTTAAACGCGCCCAGAAATGAATAGATGTCAATGGAGAGAACTTCCAGCATCTTTTATAACATTACTGGTAATGTAAACAATGCTACAGGTAATTTCAACAATAAAAGAATGTTCCTCCTTTCTACTACATTTTCTGGGCTAATTTTAAGTGGGAATTTTTGAAAATCATATTCATTATTATGTCGAAATTTTGAAAAACTAGCGGGTAGGGCGCTCGGCCTGGTAGAGTCGTAAAATACGCTTGAATATGATATTTTAATACGTACAGATTCCGTATTCCTTATTACAGAGCCAATTCGCTTTCAAGTATAATATTGTACATAATATATAATAGTGATTTCAAAAGTTAAAAAATAACTCGGGTGTCATTATATAGAATTGAAATCAAAACATTCAGTGCTTCGGTCACATCTCCTACCCATGTAGCTATCGAGAGATAGGTTTAAAAAGTCGACTTAAAAAAATGGATTGAATTTGGACATGCGCAGAAAGAATAAAAATATGTCGGCAAGTTGAAATCAACAGTTTTCATTTCAACTTGCCGATATATTTCTGTGCGCATTATTCATCTATCCAAACAAAGGTTTTACGCATTATAAACCTTCATTGGTGTATGATTACTATTTTCTGTAAATTTCAGCGTTATGTGACCAGTAGTTTAAGAGTCTATCGGTTAAATGTTTACACACAGACAGAAACACGTGCATATCTACTGTTTTATTGATATAGATTAAATGTTGAACTTCCTACCAAGCAGTAATGAGGCAGGCTTCAAATGTCGGTTATTTTAACAAGAGGAATATAAATTAGTACTTCTATTTAATTTTAACTCCTAGTCAAATACGTATTATGTAAAAACAAAAAAAAATAGTTTCGGAAATATTTTAATGAATCATAACCTAATCTCTGCACAATGGAACATACGAGAAAATTGGTTTACAGATAAGTGAAGACGAGGCAACTGTTGTCTGATAAAAAGAAAACGGACAAAACACTAATTTACTATCAATCACCTTTGCTCTGGAGCTTCACTCAAGACCTCTAGTTTTGATAAAGGTGAAACCACAACCCACAATTACACGGTAGGAGGCTGTTGATTATCTCAATGCAACAGTAATACAATTATAATCTAGATGGTTAATATACAGGAAGTATGATGGAGTACCTAAGTCGTTCTGAATGACGTACATCTAGGAAATAGGGGCTCTGTTGGAAAAATCAAACCGATTAAAGGGAACCCATTAATCCTGCGCCGCAATCT
The DNA here is from genome assembly GCF_053919585.1 of Euprymna scolopes. Classification (NCBI taxonomy): domain Eukaryota; kingdom Metazoa; phylum Mollusca; class Cephalopoda; order Sepiida; family Sepiolidae; genus Euprymna; species Euprymna scolopes. The sequence continues at coordinate 82,498,756 of NC_136483.1, forward strand.
CCTAATTATAATCTCGCAAGACAAAACAACCGCTTCCACTTTGTCATAAGCCATTATGAAAATAGTGAAGTTCAGAAAATTGCCATGCAAATGTTCAGATCAGTATGCAATCTGCTCAAGGGAAGTTGCGATAACATATACATTGGATTAAAAACATTAATATGACCATTAGCAGCATACTACGTCATATTAGATTGAAACCATGTCTCTTTCCTTTGTGATTGACTATTATAGAAAACTGATCACATATACTGACAGAAGATGTATCGAGACACAGGAATGGGTATGTTTGATCTGGTATAATGATGATTCATTAAAATTGTGGGGTCTGTGTACGCGCCTGGTCCACAAAGTATGGAAATAAAAAATTAAAAAATTAAAAAAAAATGTTTACAAGTGTGTTTGATATAAATATACATAATAATACTTTGATAAGTATGTTTTAACTTAATAGTGATGGTATAATAAAATTGTGGGGTCTGCATTCGCGCCTTACCTCCATAGAATGGAAATAGGCACAAACTTTAATAAAGACTTTCCATATCTATCTGCGTAAGTATACTATGATAATTATGTTTCAGTTTGAAGAAATATGGTATAATATAATTATGGGGTGTTCGTTCGCGCCTGACCTCCATAGAATGGAAATATGTCACAAAGTTTAACAAGGTTTTTTTTAATACAGATTCACAGAATATTGTGATAAGTGTTTCAGTGTGAACAAGTATGATATAATAAATTATGGGATTTATCTATTTTATTTTTACTTTCATCATATTTTGCTTTGGTTTTGATACCTCCAAATTCGAAACTATCTCTTTACAACCCTTCCTTTTCATAACCTATCATACTTTCATAAATCAGAGTCTATTTTATGTGTGCTGTTTTTGAACTCAGTCAACGACAGATACTTTTGCTAGTATATATATATATATATATATATATATATATATATATATGTGTGTGTGTGTACATATATATATGGAATAAGTTAGGAAAAAATGAGTAATAGTACATAGGTCCTTTATTACATTATCAAGTCAATAAGGATTACAGAAAGAGAAATAAAGGGTAACCTCTTTAGTGCATGTCATTTCGAAGCAAAATGGTTCTCGTAAGTAAAGGAGAAAAAGCCGGCTTTATACAAATGTAAAAGTAATGTGACAACAACGACTTTGAAAACATTTAGATTAGAATCGGAAAAAAAGGTTAATGAGGTGGGTGATATGATGGAGATAAAAGAGATAAGGGAGAAAAAAATAAAGGTTTAAGTAATATATAAAACAATATATAAGAAAATAAAATAATATTCTTTTTAATTTATAAAAATATTTAAAAAATTAAAATTTAAAAAAAATCTTCTTAATTTTAAAAGAGTTTTAAAAACTTTAAAAAGTTTTTTTTTAAACTAGAATAAAGTTCTTATTAAAAAATGAATTTATAACATAAAAAAGCAGGCCATATTATTTACGGAAGGACTAAGACAAGAGCAAAAACAAGAAATAGAAAAATTAAGAAAGTTAATATGTAAACCAGTAATATATATATATATTAGACATTAAGAGGAGATAGATATATATAAATACCCGTTCACATACACTTTTTCATGATAAAGTTAGAACCCAGAATTAGATGGAATCGAGCAATTGCATTGACAACGGACATCGCCAGACCTAAAGTGGGTTTCGATTTACTGCATCTCATCAGTGACGTGCTTTGGGTCTGGCGTTGTCCGTTGTCGATGCAATTGCTCGATTCCATCTAATTCTGGGTTCTAGCTTTATCATGAAAAACTGTATGTGAACGGATATATATATATATATATATATATATATATATATATATATATATTTAGTATTTACCTCAATAGTGTCCAATAAGCGAGTAAAGTTTTGTTATAAGTTATAAAATTATACATGGCAATTAATTTCAACAGTCTGTTGATTGCCTACGTGAATGAAATGCGGAAGACTTTTGTGGCTTAATTGCTATATATAGTTTCATAACTTACTACATATATGAGTATATGCATACATATACATAGTGAGATGGGATAGGCACATGAGAATTGAATATATATATATATGTGTGTGTGTGTGTGTGTGTGTGTGTGTGTGTGTTTGTGTGTGTGTGTGTGCAATAGACAGATAGATAAATAGATAGATAAATAGATAGATAGATAGATAGATAGATAGATGGTTTCCACAAATGCCAAATGAAAATTGTGACGCTCGAACAAAAACAATTTACTTCCTAAGAATGTCTCTTCTTTAATCTTTACACAAGTTTTAGCAAATATGAAATCTTTTTTTCGACATCAAAAATCATTGCAATTTTTATAATCAGATTTTCCACTGTGTTTTTTGCGGAAGAAATTTGTTCAGCTGTAATTATTTCTTGAAACGCACTCATTTTAAGTAGGTATTGTTTTCCGATTTATTCGCTTATTTTTGTTTTTTGTTTTTGTTGTTGTTCTTATAGTTGTTTCTTTTTGGCTGTTGTTCTTATAGTTTTTTTTGTCATCTCATTATTTCCTCTTCTTTTTGCTTACCGTTTATTTTCTCGTTGTTTCTGGGGTTTTTTTCTTTTCTTTTTCGTCAGTCTTTTTTTTCCACTTTATCATTCATCTTTTCCGGCTTATTTTTATGCCTTCCTTTATTTGCATCCTTCCTCTTTTCTTTCTGCTTTTGTTTCTCTCCCCCATTTTTCTTTCCTGTTCGCATTCATCTTCTTTTTCTCCTTTAATATTATTTATTATTTCCTTACCCCTTTTGTGTTTGTTCTTTTTCTTTATTTTTCTTATTTTTAAATGTCTTCCTTCATTTTCATATTCTATCGCTTTCAGCCATGTTTTTTTTCTATGATTTATATTATTCTAGACTTCTTTCCTTAATGTCTTGCAGTCATTCTCCTCGTCTTTTATCATTTTTCTAAACATTTTATCCCTTGTTTTCTCCACATTCTCTACACTGATCTAATGTCATATATTAGAAGAAATACAGCCAGAAACTTGTTTTGTAGTGATGATCATCATAGTCATCATCATCATACTCATAATCATCAACATCTTTATCATTCCGACTCCGCTTGTTCCTCATTTTCTTCACGTCATATTCTATCCTCATTTCTTATATTTCGTCTTCGTTTTTTATTGCTTTTTAATCATTTACATTATCTTTTGTTTCATAATATCTTAGTTTTCTTTTTCTTCTTCTTCTTGTTCGTCTTTTTTTTTCTCCCACCGGTGACGTCACGTATATAAATCACCGGAAATGATATGTAATAGAATAAACGCAACCAGAAAATTAGCTTAAAATGACGTCCATAATTACTGCGGCTTTTTTGTATATCTGAAACTCGCTTCGCATTGTTTTTACACAAACCCGTATATATACACATACATACATACATACATGCATACATATATATATATCATACATATTTGCACACACACACACACACACACACATATATATATATGTGTGTGTGTGTGTGTGTGTGTGTGTGTGTGTTTAGATTTGTTTTACGATATTAATCATTGAACCGTTTATTATGTTTTTTTGGAAACATTACAAGTATTACAGATAATTTATGATATTACTGTAATCTGCAATTCCACTTCAATTGCAACATTGACAAAACATCTTCTAAGAAGACAATTTACTAAAATGAGAGCGTTTTTATTGGTTGCTTTTTGATTCTTTTTCTTTTTACATTAATATCTCTATCTCTACACTTATATGAAAGGAGTTTTGTCTGTGTGTGTACCTGTGTTTGTGAATTCGTTCTATATACACTTCTAAACGGCTGGGTCGCTTATTTTTAATTTCACACACATTTTCCTCATGGGCCTGGTAGTATTCTTAGATAGGTTTTGTATGGGGATATCTTCATAACTATCGATAATTGATAATCGAACAAATCAGACGAAAGAAAGCACAGGCGATTTTGACTATAAAGTTAACGCCTTGTATAGTCTAACATCACAAGTACATTTGAGAAGTTTTATTACAACATAAGCCGAAAGGTTTGGCGTATAAAATCATTAGTAGATTCTTTGATATGACAGGGGCTCGTTAGAAATGAATGTTTCTGTTTAGAGCACGATTGCACAATAATACTTAATCTTTGCATTTAAAACTTTAATCCAAGCCGTTATCACCACACAAGAAGCGGAGTACACGGTATATTCAAATCGACAATCGGTTCTTTTATATGACAGGGACACGTTCGAAATGAATATTTCTGATTAAAGCATAGTTGAACTATAATACTTTGCTTTTGCATTTTAAACTTTAATTCAAGTCATTATATGAGATAATTTTATAAAATCAACAGTGGGTTCTATACAGAGCAATGTAAACTATAATGTATTATTGGCGAAGTCATTGCGCGAGGCATGTAATAGGGCATTTTATCGATTTCATTGAAAAGTTGAGGATTTCCCCGATTTCGATGACAATAAAATATGGGAGGATGAAACATTCATTTATCCTCAATAAATCCTGGCCAACGTCGGGTCTCCCTGTTAGTACACGCACACACATATACATACACACACACACACACACACACACACATATATATATATATATATATACATACACAGACACACACAGATATATATATACACACACAGACACACACAGATGTAGCTACCCGACGCTTTTTGATTATCGTAGAGATTTGATACATAGCTGTGTCCTACTGCCACATGTATGGTCTTTTAGCAGGAACTCCTTCCCCCTAACGCTCTACAAGGGTGGACAGGAACTTAACAATCCCATCTGAGTTGAGGCTGGATCTTTGCACAGGTGATAGGCAGCTTGACGCGGCCTTTGAAATGCACTAAAAAATCATTACAGTTTAATCTTCACGGCGCGCGAGACTTCGCACGCATGGTTAAATTGCTACGTTTATGTTTTGTGCCTTGTCCAACTGTGCTTGAAAATAAAACAGGGCATCGTCGGTCTCTACTTGTTTCAAAATATTGCGTACTTCTTGTGCTTTCTTCAAACGATTCTCAGCGACTCTTGTATGAGGATAAGCGAAAATCCTTGTTCACGGTTTTCTGGATCGTCGTAACTGGCGCCATCTCTCTCGTCAAAGTCTGTGTTTCCTTCTGTGGATCTTGCCGCAGGTTTTTTTTTTTCAACTTCTCTGAGAATTTCATTGTTTGAACACAGTCTGGGCGTCTCGTATGTTCTTTTCTGCAAGTTACTGTTTCCCCATCTCCGTCGCAATTCTCCAGCTAACACACACACACACACAAACACACACACACACACACACACACACACACACATATATATATATATATATATATATATATATATATATATATATATATATATATATATATATATATACATTTTTCAGGACACGTTCACACACACACATATATATATATAAATATATATATATATATATTTTTCAAGACACGTTCACACACATATAAATATATATATATGTATATATGTGTATGTGTATGTGTGTGTGAGCGTGTTCTGCCAAATTTGTGCTGACTCTTAACTACAATTGGAACATGTTTATAATCTGTACTTGTAAAATTGTTGTATAGAGACAACTGTTTTATTTATTAGCAATGTCATATCATATATGTATAAACACATCAATAATAAATTTGTAACTCCTTGTCTTAAATATGAATTTTTATTTGTAGTTTACTTGTCATAATATTATTTTACTACCGTAAAGCTCCACACACATATTAAGTACCTGTTAAGAAAATTATTGACGATATGTAAAAATAATATATATTTCTTTATAATAGTCTTTGTAATAAAGTAAATAATAAATGATATATATTTTAATTTTAATAAATAAACTATATATATATATATATATATATATATATATATATATATATATATATATATATATATATATATAATTCCAGTAGAAAGAACTTTAATTTTTGCCCATCGCCACTCATGGCAAATTTTCTCTCGTAAAAATATTAAAAGGTATGGAACCTTTTTAGTTTTTCTACCTTTATTTTTCTTGCCTGATGATATCTAATATGATTGAAACGGTCTGCACATCGTAGCAAGATATGACTGTATTTACATAAAATATTAAAAAAGACATTTTTTAATTAATAATTATATATATATATGTATACACACACACACACACACACACACATATATATATATATATATATATATATATATATATATATATATATTATTTGGGAAACAAAAAGGAATTTTCTGGACAACATATTTCTATTAAATTAAATAATCAATTGGATTTGCTTGTTTGGTCTAGATTTGGACGTGACTCTTGTGCTGAACGCAAGAATATTTTTAATTATTCAAATCTTGTCCTTTCTAAAGTTGAGACTGCAGTGTTGTCTAAGGGATTGAATTTTTTTTGTTCCCTGAACTCGTATAGACAAAGAAGAAACACTTTCAGTATTTGAAGTTTTACAAAAGATATATATGAAAAAGTAAGGTATTCTGGATATCTGAGTCCTAGACTGTATGGCCTTCCTAAAATCTACAAAAAAGGTATTTCGCTTAGACCTATTTTGTCTATGACGGGGTCTTCCCAGCACTACTTAGCCCAATGGCTTTTAACCATTATAGAACCGGTTCAGGCTCTATACACTAATCATTGTATTAGTGACTCATTTAGATTAGTTGATTACTTACACGAATTGCAACCCGGTGTTGAGAACAGCTTTATATGGTCTTTCGACATATCAAGTTTATTTACCAATGCCCCGCTACAAGAGACTATAGATATTTGTGCTGACTCCCTTTACAATAGTGATTTAAGCCCCTCCCCCTTCCCTAGAGATATATTTGTTGAACTCCTGTTTATCTGTACTAAAGCTGTAGAATTAAGCTGATAATATCATGTATAGCCAGATTGATGGGGTTCAGATGAGAAGTCCCCTGGGCCCGGCATTAGCCGACATTTTTGTCGGATGTTATGAGTCTGTACTATTTAACAGTATATCGAAACCACCATATACTTTAGATACCTCGACGACACCATTGCAGCTTTTGCATCAGAAAACGAGACATTAGCTTTCTTCGATAAACTTAATTCCCTCCATAAAGCATTTACTATGGAGGATGAGAATGACGGCTGCTTGTCGTTTCTTGATGTTTTAATTGAACGTGGTAAGAACTCTTTTCTTACGACTGTTTATAGTAAACCGACATTTACCGGCCTCTACACAAATTGGCGTTCATTCGTCCCCACTTCAAGAAAAATAGGGCTCATTCAGACATTAGTGTATATTTATTCACAATGATTATCCGGAGAAATTGGTTGATAATATTATATATAATAAAGTTAAAGCTCACAATTCTGCTACAGGTTTTGGTCCCTCCAAGTGTCCTGTTTATTTAGAAATCCCTTGGATTGGTTACCCTGGTCAGTGTTTGGGTAGACTTGTTATCAAGTCTGTATCAAATTGTTTCCCATCTGTTGCTCTTCGCTTGGTTTATCGTGTTAAGTCTGCATTTCCCTCAGTCGTGAAGGATGTTTTGCCCTACATCACAAATAGTAATGTGATTTATCAATTCAACTGTCAGTGTGCTGCTGTCTATGTAGGTCGAACCCGTTTAAATTTGCAGACAAGAATAAACCAACATGTTCCAGCATGCATCAGACTAGGTAATCCTCCTAACTTCTCGTTCACCTAGGAATCTGCTATTGATCAGCACCTCGCTAAAAATCCAGCGTGTACGAATGCATATAAAATGGACGGGTTTAGGATTTTACACCGGGCTGACGCTTCGAATCACCTGAGGATTCTTGAGTCAGTCTCTATTCTTTCACGCAGGCCCTCTCTCTGTCGACAGAAGGAATTTGTAAAATCTTTGGACTTATTTGGGGATATATTTTAAATTTTAACTTCTCCACATATCCCATTATGTATATATATTTTATACAATTGTACATATTCTACAACGTATAATTTACTCGTAACTTTTTTTTTACTTGTAATCACATTCGCCTATTCGCTCTTCATTTAATTTATATATATACATATATATTTTTATTTCATCCAGTCGTTATAATTTTATAAGTAATCCCGACTGAAGTCTTCCCTCCTGCGTGGCATTTGTTTTACACTTGATAGAAATTCAACGATTTACTCCTGATGGGTTTGTTGATGAAAGGAGCCCTTAGAGTCTTCCCGACCTTATTTAAAGCGCTTTATAAGTTTTGTACCGTAAAACACTTATATATATATATATATATATATATATATATATATATATATATATATATATATATATGTTTAAAGAAAAAATAGAAAAAACCGAATGAAATTATTAAAAAATCAACGTTTCGTCCTTGTTTCCGAGGACATCTTCAGGATAATTGAAAAAAAATGTGATAAAAGAAAAAGTCATAGATCGTGCGAAAAAAGACAGTTTTTTTAAAATCCAACCCATGTCGGGAAAGGACGAATATGTGTGACATGGGTTGGATTTTAAAAAACTGTCTTTTTTCGCACGATCTATGACTTTTTCTTTTATCACATTTTTTTTCAATTATCCTGAAGATGTCCTCGGAAACAAGGACGAAACGTTGATTTTTTAATAATTTCATTCGGTTTTTTCTATTTTTTCTTTAAACATAACGTCAACCACCACTGGTATATTTTTTCATTCCTTATACATATATATATATATATATATATATATATATATGTATATATATGCTTTATTTAATAGTAAACCGCAGTACGTATTGTAATCAATCTTTCATCGACTTGATAATATATCAACACCTTCGGGTAAATTTAAATATCAAAATACAATACATAAATATTTTTATAAAAAAAACTTTGTTATATTGAATTTAGAATTATCTGAAACAAACTGGAAATCCTTTTGTGTCTGGGTAGATGAATTATAGCGATTGACTATTGACTTTTCGCTAATCAGTCCATTTAGGGTTTTCAGGTGGTTAAAGATAAAAAAAGTTGAATTTTTTTATTGTTTGTTTGCTTGAGTTTCATGAGGAATTTCACGAATTCTTTCTTTGTAAAACGCCCTTCTTTGGATTAACGGTATACGAAAGAAAAGACGTAAATCGGATTAAATGTTCGTCGCACAACTCGTTTATTCCCACAAACAGAACTGGATTAAACCAGAAAACAAACTACGCAAATACACTTGAAAAGTAAAGATAAAAAAAAAAACACACAAAAAAAAACTTGTTAGGCTGTTAAAACGAACTTAGTTAACCAACTGTCACATTTTTTGTTTAAATTTGTATATGGTTTGATAAAGTGGTGGAAAACAATTACGTACTGATGCTGGTTTCCAAGTACAATATTGGGTCGAAACCTGTTTTCAAGAGTTTCGCACATGCTAGTTGATCATGAGTAAGCAAAGTAGTTCACAACCTGAAAGCTGCTCTCTATTGTTGGAATAAGTATTTTGGAGGAAAATTAAAGCGAATTACATTCCATATTACAAAAAAAAAACATGCTGCAAAGGCAAAACGATATAAAAAAAATCGATCGTCAGAATCAAATATCGATTTTTAAGTTTTATGATTCATGCAAAAATGTCGCTTTTTGACGTTCAACTACAAAAGATCATAACTCCTTTCATAATAAATTTTATTGATCGAAATAATAACTATAAGAATCGATACATTTTTGCCAACGGAAAATAAGCGATGAAGTCATTGAAGGCTGTGTCTGCACCATCTCGACATTTGAAGCATTTTTCGCGCAGGAAGTTGTCGAGATGCTTGAAAAAGTGATAATCGGTGGGTTAAAGGTCAGATGAATATGGCGGATGAGGCAGAGTCTCGTAGCCCAATTCTTCCAGCTTCAGAAATGCGTCGTTATTTTGCGCAGAAAGAGCGTAGAAGACACCTCAAAACGACGATTGTGTTTATTATCGTTCAATTCATGCGGCACCTATTTATCAAACTTTTTGGACTTTCCTATTTGCTTTCTATAGCGAACGACTGTTTAGTGGCTGACCTCGAGTCCAACATCAGCTTCTCATGTAGTTTTGTGAGAATCGATTTCAATTAAGGTTTTACAATTTTCGTTATCAACCACAGTCGGCCGCCTGCGACAGTCTTTATCTTCGAAGCTCTCATCACCATTGTGAAATTTTTTGACCCACAGTTGTTCCGCACGTTCGTTATTGGTTCCTGGGCCAAATAAATCATTGACATCATGAGCTGTTTTACGGCCTAGTTTAAACTGGAACAAGAAAACCGTGTGGATTTGAATTTTGTTCACGCTGTCCAAAAGCACGCAAAACGCGAATGAAAAGATTGAGAACGGTAACGAATAACACGATTCGATAGAACGAAAAACGTGCTTCAAAATGATATATAACATGGTTATATATATTCATGAAATCATATATAAAAGTAATATATGTAAGAAAACGATACTGTTTTTGCACAGTCTTAATATTTATGTTTAATATCGAGAGCCAAAATAAATACTTTATTATTAAAAAGACCCAACAATAAAGGACATTGCGATGTACACTGTCCATAAACGCATATTACATTTCATTGTTTGTTACTGGCAACCTTTAGTTTTATCCCATAAAATATTATATGCACTATTAAAGTTTATGTGGATGCATTATATATATATATATATATATATATATATATATATATATATATATATATATAATATTTTCCCAAAATCGAGACGATAAATATCAAAATGAGTGCAACAAGTTGTGTATTTTTGTATTAGTTACAATTGTTTGGTAACCATTCGGACAATTTCAAACCTCACGTCATTCGAAAATATTCTACCAAAAAGACCTTTCTTCAGACGGTGAAAAACACTATTTAACATGTATAAAAGAACACATTTCGAATCCCAATTTAAGAGATCAAGCAGTTAAAACAACCTACACACACATAAATATAGGTATATTGATATATATATATATGTAAAATACGTATTTATTTGCATATATACATATATATGTTTGTGTAGAAGTATATGTACAAATCTCCCTATACATATATATATATATATTAATATGCATAATTGTATATATATATATATATATATATGTGTGTGTGTGTGTGTGTGTGTGTGTGTGTGTGTGTGTGTGTGTGTGTGTGTGTACTGTTCTGACTTGAATAAAAGCTTTTGATTCCATTAGTTTCTCCTGCATTTCTCTATTCCTAATCAAGAATTTCATTGCCTCCAACTAAACGGCGTTCTTTCGCAGCGGTCCTCCCTTTTGTCGACGAGCGGCGAACATGACGACAGCAACGTCATCGCGAAACACCATTTCCGGTTTCTATGAGTTAATCATTTCCGGTTGTTTCAGGTATTACTGCGACAACTTTGTTTTCAATCATCTATGGCGCATCGTGGACTGCGTTTGAAAAGTCTATACGCCAGAGGACACACCAAAAGATTTTGAGAATAAAACTTTCGAGAACTGTTATACTATCTCGAATGCTATCGCTTTCCTCACTTACTCTTTATCTCTACCTCTCTCACTCTCTTCTCAGTTTATATATATATATATATATATATATATATATATATATATATATATATATATATATGTATGTATATAATAGGACAACAATAGTATGAAATGAAGTCACAAAACTATATATTGGTAGATATAGAATGGATCATTTATTGAATAATGGAATACAAGCAAAATTTGGGGGATAGAAGGGACTATTAATGCCAGGGCATTTCGAAGCCTGTATTTGTATAAGCTCCAATAATAATTGTTGAGTTTGGCATTATCCAGATAAGTCTCTTCTTGTGGATTTGAACTCTCTCTTTTCCTTTTACGCATTAAGCTATATATATATATATATATATATATATATATATATATATATATATATATATATATATATATATTCATTCAACAAACATGTTTGTCTAAATAAAAATGAGAGTCTACGCCGAATAAAACTAGCATTAGCGAATCAATACTAAGAGCTCAAAGAATACGGGCGCACAGCAATGATCCAGTAGACAAAATTACAGCAAGCCAGCAAATATGGAAACTGAGACAGCCCATGTAAACTATGCTTGAATGAGAAGCCTGTTGTGATAAATTTTAAACAATCCAAAATTTATTAAACTTCAGTAGTTAAATAGCAAACGTTTGTACACACAATGTACATTTTACTTTAGAATTACACATAAATATAAATTCAATAAATGAGAACAACAATAACAAAAAATATAATTATAATAATAATTACCAAATAAACAAACAAATATGCTGGTATAAAATAAAATATAATCGAAAACTGTTCAGATTAAAATAGGTCACTTTTCAACAAAACCAAAAACGAAGAATAATCCCACTAATAAGGAACAGAAAAGGAGCTCAAGCAGAGATAATGTAGACCTCTGCCTGATAAGCGCGCTTAAATTGTCAGTTTAAATGGATTTGTGAATAACAAAGACTCGGATTGGGCGACTAGCAACCCCAGTCCAACAAGAATACATAAAAGCATTAAATAATACCGATTCCATGCAATAGCCTAACGAATTCTCATGGGGATGAAACGCGGAACATGCTGCGTAGCTTAATTGTCATATATATTTTCAAAACTTATTGTGTATATGTACATAACAACAGAGCATAAATAGAATTTTTAATTCGTATGTGTTTGTTCATTGTTTCGACAAATTTAAATCAATTCGATGTAAATTGAGATTATTTCTACAGTTTGTTTGCGAAACTGACAAATCTCTCGGTTTTGATTATTGTTTTCTGTGTTTAATTTGTTTTCTTTTGTTATTTTCTTTACATATAAACATATATATATATATATATATAAAATTCACTTGAAATCACCTTTTTCTCCCCCATATTCCCTCTGCTTCACTTTTTGTTATCAGATAAGATCTTTGACTTACTTGTAGTTTCATCAAATACTTTTGTATGCAAAATCCGATCCCGCATTTTATTAATTCCTACCGTCTGATGAGAAAGAAAGTATTTCTTCGAAACTTCACGGATTAAGGACTATCCACTTATTTAGTGTTTCCTTTTCAGATTAAATATATTTTTAACTCTTTTTCAAAGTGTTTTTTAATGTTTTATTAACTTTTGCTCTTATATATATATATATATATATATATATATATATATATATATATATATATATAGTCTCTATCCTTTTATATATGTGTGTGTGCGTGTGTATCTAGAGAAATGCCTTTTCTGTTATTTTTAAGTACAAAATCGATTTCTTAATGTAGTCACAGTGACCTCTTCTCAATTTTTGCGGTCCGTTTGTTACAGAAGCGACGTTGCTAGATTTTTTTCTCTACTCTCTCCTTATATCCATGGTAGCTGCTCGGCTAAGATTTCTGATTCCTATCTGTAAAATATTCATGGCAAAAACGCGTCACTTTAAGAAAAATACGATCAGTTTAAAGAAATTTATTTTCTGTCTCTCTCTACTGAAAAGCAAACGGAATTTCAACGAACAGTATTTCTTTGGAGTAAGCGATCATATATCGAACACATTACCGCAGTTGGGCTACATATAGAATACAATAAGAATACTAGTATAAAAATATTCTTCAGTAATAAAATTATTTATCAATTTAATTTATTATTTTCAGTCGCATTATAGTATCTCAGTAAATCTTATCCTCGAGAAATATCGGGCTTAGTAAGTGGTGACACGGTTGTATTACAACAAACGCACATACTTCCTAATATACATATATATATATGTATATATATATATATATATATATGTAAGTATATATAGATTTACATCTGTTTGTATAAATATATAGATGTATACATATATTAGAAGGAGGTTTATAAGAGATTGAATGATTCTTTAAAAATGGACCTATCAAAAGGTATGGTTGACGTTTCTGAATTTTTGAAATGCGGATTCGTTATTCATTGGACTACTGTTCTCATCTTGAGTACGATTTTCACAACTTGTCGGTCGATGTGATCTCTGACCTGCTCCAGGTGTATCTTGTCGAACTCGGGAATGTTTCTTTCGAACTCGGGAATTCGAACGCAAGGACTCGTGGCATAGTCGTTAGAGTACTTGGAAAAATCACTCGTAAAAAAGTTATATTCACAATCCTCAGTGTGAACGACCGAAAAGTACAATAACAAATTACTTAGGACCTCTATTCAGTCCTGACTGACTGAACGAGAGCATGCTACCCACGTGAAGTAACTCTGGTGTGTGTTGTAATAATTATAGTACTGTCCACGCTCACCGGAATTGACACCCCCCTCACCATGAATTTTTCTCTTTTTTAGAGGCGGAGTTGGGTGGGGGCATATTAAACACAAGGTTCATACTACAAAACACATTACAATGAATGAGCTGTTCATGGACAACAATGGCCAAGAATTCGAACACTGTCGATAATTAGCTGGTTTCTAAATTTTTTCAGTATATTTTGATGCATGAAACTTTTCTTTCTTGCAATAAATGTTGGTTTTATGTTCATTTAGAAATGTTTACCGATCAACAACTTGGATTATAACATGTACTATTGAACAATTTCATTTTCATTTCTATACGTACCTCCAACGCGTGCCACAGTTTTAACACCCCCCTATATGTAACACGATGTAATTGTAATTTAATTTAATATTATCATCCTAACTTTTTTAACATTTAAAATAAAAAAGCTTAAAAAAGCTGCTAATATTTTTTAAATTTTTACAGCATACAAAAATAATTAAAATACAGAAACAAAAATCGTGTTTACATTATCGACGCTTTAAAAACAACGTTCCTTTGTAGTGACATTTTTTAAGCCGTAGACACATCCATGTTTTAAAACTCTAGCAATATAGTCATATAAATCTAACAATCATAGTCATATCTTCCTTAAATTTCCAGTATTTATTCATTATGAAACAAACTTACATAATAAAAGTAGGATTCCTTAAATATATTAGAGGAAATATGCTTTTTAGATGTTCTACCCTCCGTATATCTCATGGTCCGAAAAAATTATAAAAATTAACGAAGGTCGATAAAAATGTCAACATTTTTAAAGCTGAAAAGGTAAAATAATTAATATATATATATATATATATATATATATATATATATATATATATATATATATATATATATATATACTAGCAAAAGTACTCGTCGTTGACTGGGTTCAAAAACAGCCTACAGAATATAGACTCTGATTTATGAAAGTATGATAGGTTATGAAAAGGAAGGGTGTAGAGAGATAGCTTCGAATTTGGGGGTAACAAAAAAAAAAGCAAAATATGATGAAAGCAAAAATAAAATAGATAAACCCCATAATTTATTATACCATACCCGTTCACACTGAAACACTTATCACAATATTCTGTGGATCTATATAAAAAAAAACTTGTTAAACTTTGTGACATATTTCCATTCTATGGAGGTCAGGTGCGAACAAACACTCCATAATTTTATCATACCATATTTCTTCAAACTGAAACATAATTATCAAAGTATATTTACGCAGATAGATACGAAAAGTCTTTATTAAAGTTTGATCCTATTTCCATTCTATGGATGCCAGGAGCGAACGCAGATCCCACAATTTTATCATACCATCCCTATTTAAGTTAAAACATACTTATCAAAGTATTCTTATGTACATCTATATCAAAAACACTTATAATTTTATTTTTTATTTTTTTAATTTTTTATTTCCATACTTGGTGGACCAGGCGCGAACGTAGACCCCATAATTTTAATGAACCACCGTTCTGCGAGATCAAACATATCCATTCATGTGTCTCGATACATCTTCTATCATTATATGTAATCAGTTTTTTAAAATAGTCAACCATATAGAAGCCTATTCGTTACTAGACACACACTCACACATTCAGCTTTATATTATAAAATAATATAAATATATATATATATATATATATATTATTGTTATTTATTTCACTTACCTTAAAGTTGTAAATAAAATTGGACATAAACTCAATATTATTATGTTAAAATAATAATTACGCTTTTTCTTGATAAATTTTGTTCTCAGTAATATAGTTAATTGAATAATAATAAAAAACAGAATTCTAAAAAAAATTATTATTTTTTAAAAAGCTTTAAATAATATTAAATTCAAATATTACGCGATATAAAGTTTAAACATTTTTTTAATAACAGGTTTCGAATAATAAAAATATATATTAATATAAGTTTTGATTTTATTATTTAAATTGATAGATGGTGATCCTTATGGTTTGCGCCTTTTTTCAAAAATGTACGGTGGCCTGTAAGTGACATAAGTGTCAACAGAAGACGTTAAAATTAATTTTATTTTATTAACTTTAGTCTGTGTGGTTCGCTAATAAAAATCTATTTGTTTTACAATAGGTAAGTCTTATATTGCTTTTATCCATAGCAAAAACGTTGCTTCCATTAACAAGTATAACGCGAATGCCCATCCATAGAAATTGGCACAGACACACGAAATGATGATGTCACTATTAATGTGTACAATCTTGACATTTTACATATCGCCGTAGAGATGCCTCCATTTCTACAACGAACTAATTAACATATTCATCAGATTTTCTTTAGATTATGCGATTTGAAAAACTTTTCTTCATTGATTCTGGACTTCATCTGGAATATCCTTTAAGCCTATACATTTCTGCATTGTTATCAACTTTTATATTAATATGAGTTCGCTTATAATCTGTAGTTTTCAATTGATATGCTAACCAGAAACATTATAGCTTGCCTATCAGAGAGGCGGTAGCACTCTCTATATAGGGATGGCCCGTACACGCCTATATACGCCCACAAAACAAAACTATCCAAATCTCAACTAAAACCAACTTATAAGTTTCAAAAAGCACATATTCTTACAGAGAAGCGTCTTACGAATCCAGCGAGTGTCAGAACGTCGGTTAAAATGTCAAAAGAGAGCAACAAAAAAGGGTACAAAAATGGCCAATTGTTCTTCTTTCTTTTTTCTTCTTCTTTCTTCTTTCTTTTGAGACGATGTATCTCGGTGTACGAACGGTCTCTGACAACAGTTCAAGCATCAATCGACTGCTCTTTACACGGAGAAGTGCAGTGACCCATCGCTTTTTAGCTAACTCCATAATTAAATAAGATTACGTGTAATAACAAGTTTTAAACACTATATACCCAATGTAGACAGACCACTTCGAACACGGAACTTCTCTCAAAAGGGACAGCTCCAAATAATACACCAGATGCTCACAGACGTTCCAGTTTGCCAGTGGCCTATATTTCTTGGACGTTGAATATTTGAGGTGAACGTTAAGGTTTTTTCTTTAAACAGTAACCCACCAGCGTTAATGAAACCACGAAATCTTTATCTCAGTTGATCAAAATTGTTATAAGAGTAAGCAAGTACGACGTCAAAAAACAATGTTATAAAAACAGATAATTCTTCAGATTTTGGACTGTAAAATATGTACAAAATGTCAATGCTGTGACCAGGATTCGAACCTAGGTTAGCATGGCCACAACGTGGGGTCCTAACCTCTAGACGATCACGGCTAACACTGACGTCTGTCGCTCTTGGCAGAAACACACATGACTACTGTCAAACTATTGAAAAATAAGGAGGAAACTTGAAATTCTCACGCATGCGCAAAAATAAACTATAGCAACCATTGTTAAATGCAGCTGAATCTCTTCGTTCGCTAAGAAAAGTAGATCAGACCAATTCTTCTAAGAACTAACCAAATGCCAAAGGAAATAAGTTAAATATACCGCAAAAGAAACTGCAAGAAAGTCATCTTCTAAGAACTCACTGGAAGCTGACCAAAAAGAATCAAAATCCAAGCCCTAGCCACAAAAATAACTAGATATTGTGGCTACTATACAAAATCTACTAATAAAAACAAATAAGTTTTCAAAAATAAACTACAATAAATTAACCAAGTAACCTCACACTGTCACTGATTAGGACTTCATATAAAGATAACAACTACACTATTGGTGTATATACCGTTCCACATTTTAACTATTGGTGACGGGGCAGTATCTCAATTCTACGAGAGTTGTCTTGCTATAAGATAAGTGATATTATAGTAAGATACACATAAGTGTTATATGTTTACATTTAATAAAAAATGCCAAAGTCAGCACGTAGTAAAAATCTCAGAGAAATATAGACTATGAAAAAAACAAAGTCAAGGTATTATCTGAGCAAAAAGAATACTATCAGAAAAATGCTGCAATAATAAAAATTAAGTATCATGCAAATCCTGAGGCAAAGAAGGCTGCCTTACGTGCTGACTCAAAAGCACGGTATAACAGGGAATCTGAGGAGAAAAAAGCTGCCTCACGTGCTCTTTATAACAAAGAACCAGAAAAAATGAAGGCTGCCTCACGTGCTCTTTATAACAAAGAACCAGAAAAAAGAAGTTTTCCTCACGTGCTCTTTATAACAAAGAACCAGAAAAAAAGAAGGCTGCCTCACGTGCTGACTCAAAAGCATGGTATAACAGGGATCCCGAGGGGAAAAAGCTGCCTCATGCACAAACTATTATAAATATAAATATCAAAAACTGCCAAATCTTTGCCAAAACGCCAAAGAATGAACCAAGAAAAATTTAATAGTGAAGGTATGAACATTTTAGAACTTTATAATACTCTAACTGTTTTATCAGAGAGGCGGTAGCACTCTCTATGTAATATAGAACCGATGGAGGACCAAGAGGCAACTCCTAAGGCCCAAAACCCAAAGACCTAAAACCCAGCAGGAAGCGACCTGCTACTAATGGAGGCGGCAATGAGCCGCCTCCTAAAAAAGACAATACTACCATGAATGTAAGTTTAAAAATAAGACTGCAAGTAAAAATACTAATTAACAAGAATAAAAAAGCATTGGAAATGCAAAAGGATATAGGGATGGTATGCCAAAAAGTATACAAACAAGATAGCTATGAATGGCTAGGCACATGGAAATAGAATTGCATCCAAAGTATAGCCCTATAGCTTTTTACAACCGTAATGATGGCACGGAATGAAGATTGGAGAAAAGCTATAGGGCTATACTTTGGATGCAATTCTATTTCCATGTGCCTAGCCATTCATAGCTATCTTGTTTGTATACTTTTTAGCATACCATCCCTATATCCTTTTGCATTTCCAATGCTTTTTTATTCTTGTATATATTGTTTTGCTAATTACTTTTCCCTGAGGACCCTTATTTGAAACCCTATGGGTTGAGGAAATTTGTAACTTTTTAACTTTTTATTTTTGTGGAATAATAAATTGCTGTAAGTTCTAACGTACAGAGTTTCAATTGAATTTCTTATATCTATCTATCTATCTATATATATATATATATATATATATATATATATATATATATATATATATATATATATATATATATATATATGAAACTTGACACCAGTGTCCAAATCATCAAATGCATGTTTCAGCATTAGTGAAAAGAAGAGCGCAAAGAGGGCTGGCGCCATTACACATCCCTGTTTGGTCCCATTCGTAACATCAAATGGATCAGACATCATACCATCTGAGACAACACTGGCCTTCATTCCTTCGTGAAAGGAAATGATCACGTTCAGCATGTTTTCTCGAATACCAAGCCTTCTTAAAACTTGCCAAAGAGTATCACGATTCACAGTGTCGAAGGCCTTCGTCAGGTCAACAAACACCATATACAATTCCTGATTTTTCTCACGGACCTTTTCTGCCACCTGACGTAAGGAAAATATCATGTCAATGGTGCCGCGACCCGACCGAAACCCACACTGTGACTCTGGATACACCTTATCAACGAGACGATTTATGATTCGGTTTAGAATGAGCCTAGCCAGAATCTTTCCTGCAATTGAAAGCAGAGATATCCCCCGATGGTTGTCACAGACATTCTTGACTCCCTTATTTTTGTAGAGATGTTTGATGCAGGCATCTTTGTAGTCCTGTGGAACTCGGCCTGGTTTCCATATCTTTACAAAGAGAGCGTGGAGCTTTTTTACCAGCATATGCCCACCATGCTTGTACACTTCAGGCGGAATTGGATCCTTTGGTGATGGGTACTTGCCAGAAGCAATTTGTTTGATGGATTCCCATACCTCCTGATAAGCAGATTCCAATGACAATTCTGGAATATCTGGATTCTGAGGAATAGAGGACACAACATCGCTGTCAATGACAGATGAGGTGTTTAAGACAGTTTCAAAGTGCTCCTTCCAACGATTGAGAATATCTGATTTATCAGTCAGCAATGCCTCTCCATCGGATGTGCTTAATGGGGAAGCACCACTTTTCTGAGGGCCAAATACCTCTTTTAGACCATCATAGAAGGCTTTCGTGTTCTTGCTGTAAGCAGCTCCCTGCAGTGCAATTACCTTATTGTACCACCATTGTTCTTTCAATTTGAGGGTGGTAAAAGAATTGTCGGACGTCCTTGGCTTAGGTACAAGGACAAGTTGAAGAGTAACTTGTCTGCAGTGAACATACCATACAGGAGTCTTGAAGATGAGGTGAATGACCGAAAAGGATGGAGATAAAGGTGTTTTGAAGGTCTCCAGAGGTTTCAATCTGAAAGCTTAAGGCAACTGAAAGAAAACAGAGTAAGAGCAAAACGACTACCAGCCGAACAAATATCTGCAGCATTAAATACACATTCATGCTCTATTTGTGGCCTTGTCTGAAAGTCCCTTGCTGGACTAAAAAGTCATCAGAGGCAAAAGCATAAATGAGTTTTAGAAATATGGGTTGTCTGAACCTCATACGTCGAAATCGACGGGAGAGTCCATCATATATATATATATATATATATATATATATATATATATATATATATATATATATATATATATATATATATATATATAGCGTGTCCAGGGGTGATGAAAAAAATCCAATAAAGTGCTCGATCGTAGATGTGAGAGCTGAAGATACAATATTTATTATGACACTATATATACATATTTCAAGGTCGTACCATTGGTTTCGATACACCGAACACAGTAATAATATACTGTGGAAAATCGGTATAATCTCTTCGGCGACAAAGAAAAATCTGAAACTAATGCAAAATGAACGAACATAGAAGAAACGCTAGACGAGCGTTTAAGACTCAGAATTTCATATTTAAAAAAATATCGTTTTAAAACTGACGTTAATAGATTATTATAGAAGAAAGAAAGGAAGAATGTGTGTGTGTATATATATATATATATATATATATATATATATATATATATATATATATATAAAAGAATTTCTCGTGGAATAATAAATTAAATTGTAAGTTCTAACGTACGGAGTTTCAATTGAATTTCGGATATCTATCTATCTATCTATCTATCTATCAATCTATCTATCTATCTTTCTATCAATCTATCTATCTATCTATATATATATATATATATATATCTTTATATATACATAAGAAATTCACTTTATTATATATATATATATATATATATATATATATATACATTATATTTATTATATATATACATTTTATATATATATGTATATATATATATGTAAAATGTATATATATATATATATATATATATATATGCGTGTGTGTATACTATATGCGTCTGAGAGACTTGTATGTGTTGAACATGTAGGACTGACAAGGTAGCATATATGAGTTTAATGTAAAGCATTTCCTGCTTACACAAGAAAATGTCTGCGTGGAATTAAACAATGTCAAAACTCTTCAAATTACCGAAGATGTCCGCCAGCGGTCTCCGTTATACCTGCGGCTATTGTCAAAGGTACAAAGAATTCGTTGTTGTACATGTGATTTAATCTAAAATTACCCGTGTTTATGATGACCTACAAAGTAATTAGGAGCAGTCTCTCGTTTATCCGATGTTTCGATTGTCTTTTAACTTTTATAAAATCTGTTGATCTAATAAAATCTCGTTAAGAACAATTGCAATGCTTACTAAAAATATACGCGTATGTTTTCCCGGTCATACATTATAAGAATAGAGATATGAATTCATCATTCATCAATCCTAAACTTCAAGTTTCTCATGAGTGTCCTTAACATTATTTTTAATGACGGCAATACATTATATATATATATATATATATATATTGTTTTTATTTATGTAGACAAATATTACATAGTCGCTACACTTAACATGCTAATGTTTCAGACAAATGATTGACAAGTGTAGCGACTATGTAATATTTGTCTATATAAAGAAAAATAATATATTTTGTACTTTTTGTTGAGCACTCTTAACAACGTCGGTTTAATTCACGAGTTTTCTCTCTTGAATACCTTGTATTTGGTTGATACACGCACACATGTTGAGATCCAGCAACAAGCAAGAGCAAGATATCTAGCAAAAAGTTAATCTGCTGCAGACCAGCTTAATGCGGGTACTGGTCTCCGCTTTATGGATTTTTAAATCGAAGATTTGCTTCTCCTAGAACGGTTGCATTCACCACGACTTACAGGAGCCCTCTCCGCCCCAACACAGACATGCATGAACACAAACACACACGGTGCTAGTTAGCCGTTGACCCTGAAACGGATTCATTCGCCTGTTGGAAGGTCTTGTTTTTAATCCTTCAGGGAGACTAGCCACCCTCCTCACCAAACAAGTTTAGTCGCCGGTGGCCCGACCATGAGGCAGATAGAACTTGGTTACATGATACCAGTAGTATATAACATGATCTGACATGCATACATACATACATACATACACACATTGTTTTGTTTTTTCTTGTAAATATTCTAGGAGTGATGTTTTTCAGGTTTTTAGCAGGATCGACAATAATATTATATAGTATGATACCAAATATACTTTATTTGTCTGATGCTCACTTATGTTCAGAATATATATATATATATATATATATATATATATATATATGAACGTGTCTGTGTGTCTGTCTGTGTGTCTGTGTACATTTCTCTACGCAATAACTCTCTCAATTTTTAATCTACAGACTCGAAATTTGATATACAGGGTACTGAGATTTTGGAAAATCCTTGTGATCGGTTTTCGACCAGAAATTTGGTTGTTAAGGGGTCAAAGTTCAACGGTTTGACCTTTGAAAACTCTACCAAACTCCTCCGGCAATTTGAGGTATAAACACTTGAAATTTTGATATAGGTTCCTTGGACATGGATCTAACTTTATAACTTGATTTGAGCCCAAAACAATAACTGTTAAGGGGTCATAATAGGGGTCAAAATTTAAAAAATTGATCGTTTTTGGTTTTTTTTATTTTTGCTAAGCATACAGCTCCAAACACCCGGGCAACGCCGGGCCAAAATGCTAGTATATATATATATATATATATATATATATATATATATATATATATATATATATATATATATATATATATACTAGCAAAAGTACCCGTCGTTGACTGGGTTCAAAAACAGCCTACAGAATATAGACTCTGATTTATGAAAGTATGATAGGTTATGAAAAGGAAGGGTTGTAGCTTCGAATTTGGGGGTAACAAAACAAAAGCAAAATATGATAAAAAAAATAATAAAATAGATAAACCCCATAATTTATTATACCATACCTGTTCACACTGAAACACTTATCACAATATACTGTGGATCTATATTAAAAAAAAACTTGTTAAACTTTGTGACATATTTCTATTCTATGGAGGTCAGTTGCGAACAAAAGCTCCATAATTTTATTATACCATATTTCTTCAAACTGAAACATAATTATCAAAGTATACTTACGCAGATAGATATGAAAAGTCTTTATTAAAGTGTGTGGCTATTTCCATTCTATGGATGCCAGGCGCGAATGCAGACCCCACAATTTTATTATACCACCCCTATTTATGTTAAAACATTCTTCTCAAAGTATTATTATGCACATCTATATCAAAAACATTTGTAAACGTTTTCTTTTTGTTTGTTTTTTTAATTTTTTAAGACCCACACAATTTTAATGAATCATCATTATGTCAGATCAAACATACCCATTCCTGTGTTTCGATACTATTTCTATCATTATATTTGATCAGTTTTCTATAATAGTCACCCATATAGGAGCCTATTCGTGACCAGACACATACACACAGACGTTCAGCTTCATATTTTAGATATATGCATTTTTAAAGTTCAATTCATATATGGGCGGGCACTTTATTGCTTAAATCATATATTTTTTGTAGATGATATTTTAGGGCTTTGTTTTCTTCTTTTGGTGTATTTGTTGGTGAATTCGTGATTCTCTTCATTTTCTTCCACAAACTCATAATGGTAGACTCTCGAACGTATCATCTTAACAAAAGACCGTCAAATGCAATACTATATAATACACACCGTCGAATGTTATATCATATAATTCACAAAGCAAGCAAGTCTTCAATAGAAATGACGAATACTATAACCAAGAATTAGTAAGATCCGAATACAACAGGCAAATTAGTGGGACGACCAAGAAATAAAATGGGAAAAATTAATAGAACGTAGAATATCATATCATATAATATGGCTATAAATGAAACCAGTCATGAATATACTAGCGACTTCATAAAGGTTAACTAATTTGTATATTCATATATATATATATATATATGTGTGTGTGTGTGTGTGTGTGTGTGTGTGTGTGTGTGTGTGTGTGTGTGTGAAAGCAACCTTGTCGGTGTGTTTGCAAATCTTCTCTACCAAAATCTTCTCCGAATATTTGGTGTACAAACTTAAAACTTGATATATAGGGTAATGTAATTTTGAATACACTTTTAATGTCGCTGTTTTGTCTATAGAGTTGTCTGCTAAGAGGTCAAAATTAAAAAAAATAGTTGATTTTGGCAATAAATCGACTAACTTCTGAGCATGCGTACATATACATTGTTTAGTTAAACTCGCTAATTTGTTACCTATTTTATCCATGCCTCAGATGGTAACGACGAAGGCTGAATCGCTTAATAACGGTTATCGCTGAATGTTTTGTTTTCTGTTCCTGCTGATGGCATCGAAATCAAACTTTTAAAATCATAAATATATATATTATGTAGAATATAATAATCAATAAAGAATTTGCTCTATAATAATAAATACGAAATATTCATAAGTTAAAATATCATATTTCTAGGGGATTTTACGACGAGCGACATGCGTGTATATATATATATATATATATATATATATATATATATATATATATATATATATATATATATATATATATATACAGCAAATATTATTGGGCGACACTTTGCTTTATGATTCTTTGTTTTAATTTTGCGATTTTCCGTTCAATCTTTTTTTATCAAAACCAAAAATATTAATAAAAGTTCCATAATTGTTGCTGTCACGAGCACTTTCGATTCGTCCACGAATCATCATCGTGAATCACCATTGAAGTAAAAGTGCGAAGGGGCGAAAATGAGAATTAAAAGTGAAAATTAAAATACACAGTAAACGGCGATCAGTTAAAATATATAGAGTCAATGAAAAGTCGATGATATATATATATATATATATATATATATATATATAAAAACAGAGATGTGTGTGCCACAGACGATTTCTGATTGGTTAATCCAATAATCACATCTCCTAAAAAAGTATAGTTCTTACGCTCTTAACTTTACCATAAAATATTTTGGTCTTATTTATTGTCCATCTTGGAAGGGTTTAATTTTTTTCTAACTTGCCATTTACAAATTACAAAAATACGAAACTTCACAATCCAACCTCCGACTCAACGTCCGCCATTCACACAACAAGAAAGCAAACGCTGGAGAGATTATTAGTACTACTACTACTACAAACATTACAGCAGGAAAACACGCGCACACACGCACACACACTCACGTCCACTACCGTCCTTGGCTACGTCACGTTGTTATGGCAACACGATAAATACACAGTAAATTTGATTTTCTTCATTTCTACGCAAATATTACGCAAATATAAATCATATAGAATATCTGTATGAATATAATTACACGTAATAGTTAAATAAAGATGATCATCGTATAAGAGAACCGAAAAAGAAACTAATAGGGAATTTGTATAAAGTTGTATTTTCTTTTTAAATAAATAGAAAAAAGAGGTGTTGATAAGACTATCGATACTTATACAGTTTAGTGACGACATTAAAAAATGGAAATATTGAAAAAAAATTTTATTGTACGTAACTGTTATAGACTGAAGTTCTCCGAAAAAAAATTTCACTTCATTTGATCAAGTAGTTTTGTTCTTACAGCGAAAAACAATTATTTATCACGACGACGTCAACGTGGCCATTTTGGAAATGTACCTAGCAGAATATCTCCATTTTAGGCCAAATTTCGCAATCTAGCCTTTTTTTTTCTCGCCATATTGAGATGCGCACAACACATCTGCAATTTTTTTACGTTTTTTTTCTTTTATTTTTTTAAAATCTGCAATTTTTTTGCGTTTTTTTTAAAAATAAGAATACTATTGAATATGCAAAGAAATTGAAGAATGCAAAGAATTGAAGAATTTTTATACGAGATTATTTTCGAAACATGCTCAGTTGGACACGCATGGATAACTTCGAAACTTCGTTTATTTACTTCTGTTACAAATTAGAAAAAAAAAAAAACACCCCAAAAATGGCATCTGTCTTCGCAAAAAAAAAAAAAATCTCATTCTGGTGGGGGGAAAAAGGGCTAGATTGGCCTAAAATGGAGGTATTCTGCTATGTACGGCAGTTACCTGCCCTTGGGGAATTCCTGGGCCTGCAATAACATTTCCAAAATGGCCACGTTGACGTAGCCGTGATAAATCATTGTTTTTCGCTGTAAAAAAAAAACTACTTGATCAAATGAAGTGAAATTTTTTTTCGGAGAACTTCAGTCTATAACAGTTACGTACAATAAAATTTTTTTTTCAATATTTCCATTTTTTAATGTCGTCACTAAACTGTATAAGTACCAGACTATCAATACACACAAAAAAATATAGATTTATTTTGGGGTAAAGTTCCCCCGGGTTTTCCTTTCACTTCAGTAAATAATGGTCTTTTGTTATATATATGGCGTACTATTATCCTTATATATATGATGTTTATGTTTATATATATGTATAAGTGATAGTATCTGTGTGTGTCTGTGCGTCTGTGTGCATTTCCCTGCGCTAAAACTGTCAATTTTAAGCCTACAGATTCGAAATTTGATATATAGGGTACTGAGATTTGGGAAAATCGATGTGATAGGTTTTCGACAGAAATTTGGCGATTAAGTGGTCAATATTCAACAATTAGACCTTTGAGCACTCTACCAAACTCCTCCTACAATTTAAGGTCTGAACACGTGATATTTTATATATAGATTCCTTGGACATGGATCTAACTTATTAACTTTACTTGATCCCAAACAATAAATGTTAAGAGGTCATAATAGGGGTCAAAGTTTAAAAAAATTGACCGTTTTTTTTTCCTCAGCATACACTTCAAAACACCTGGGCAACGCCGGGCACCGATTGCTAGTATATATATATATATATATATATATATATATATATATATATATATATATATATATATATATATATATATATATATATATATATATGTATATATTTCATCGAGTTTTCGTCCGCTCTATATATTTTAACTAATATATAAATAAACGTGCATTTTGGGGAAGTAAATAAAGTTATAGTAAAACAGAATTACCGTGTCTGAGGTCATTTTCTGAAGATCTTATCGCAAAAGCAGTAAACAACTCATTCTACCTATCGGTTTTCACATGTGTCTGTTTGTGAGTGTGTGCGCGTGACCATGTGTGTCTGTGCGTTACAGTGTGTGTGTCTGTGCATATAAAAAGGAAATAAAAATATAGATATAGCAAGAAAGACATGGTGTGTTTCGGTATGTATATGTACGTGTGTGAACGTGTGTGACAGTGTGCTTGTGTGGTCGTGTTATATGTGCGTGCATGTTTTGATATGCTCGATTTAGTCCGTGTAAGTGTGTGGGTTTGCCGTGTTGTGTTGACTTATGTGTTCCTATTTCCTGTCTCATCAGGGAGCCTAGGTAAGCGCAAGGTCAGTCCAAAATATAAACACACACACACACGCATACACACACACACACACACACACACATATATATATATATATATATATATATTTATTTATACATATGCATGAATATGTATGAATAAGATGGAAAATAAATGATAATAATATAAAAATAAGAACCAGACTATACACATATATACACACACAAACCCACCCACACATATATATACACACACAAACATTTATATATATATATATATATATGCATACATAAATATGAACATATATAAATACACACAAGCATATACATATACATTGATTGATTAAAATAGTTTTAGTCTAGGGAGATTTTCTTTTATTCAATGTGGGTAGAATAGTACATTATGTTTCTAGTCTTTTGCTTAGTTTAAGGAATCGGTATTATACTGAATGTGGGTGTGTGTGCCCGTGCAGAGAACGTGCCGTGAGTGCGTGCGTGTGTCTAATTGTTCTCGTTTTGATTCGTTTGTGGGAGTGCACATTGCACAAGCATGTGTGCGCATAAGTGTATTTTGTGTTTCACTTATTTATATATGTTGTTATTGGGATTTGTTTAATGCGGTAGTGAAGTTTGTTATGACGTTTTTTTATTGTGTTAGTAAGTTACAGTAGTTGTCTCTTTGGAAAATAGGCATTATCCAAAATTGTCCTCAGCTGCGTGTATGCATGTATTGTTAAACATACAAGTATCTGTTTTCTGCGATTTTGTATCTTGAATCGATACAAAACTACTCTATTAATGAAGGTTTTTGTGGCGCCTATGTAGGATTACTCATGTTGCAAATTTTATTACATAGACCACATTTTGAAGGTGCAGCACATTCATTTGCAATATTTGTGTATAAACCAATTTAAAAATGAACAATTGAATCGTGTATTTATTACTGAATAAGCGGCAACATTTTCGTCGTTACCATCTGAGGCATGGATAAAATAGGTAACAAATTTACGAGTTTAACTAAACAATGTATATGTACGCATGCTTAGAAGTTAGTCGATTTGTTGCCAAAATCAACTGTTTTTTTTTAATTTTGACCCCTTAGCAGCGAACTCTATTGACAAAATAGCGACATCAAAAATGTATTCAAAATTACATTACCCTATATATCAAGTTTTAAGTTTGTACACCAAATATTTAGAGAAGATTTTGGTAGAGAATATTTGCAAACACACCCACAAGGTTGCTTTCACACACACACACACACGCACACACACACATACATATATATATATATATATATATATATATATATATATAGGTATACACAAATTAGTTAACCTTTATGAAGTAGCTCGTATATTCATGACTGATTATGAAATTCGTTTTAATAATTTATAAATAAAAAGATCGGCTTTTGCTATCAATGTTAGCGCGAGCAAAAACTCAATTTCATAAGTATATTCTCAATCAAAGATTTTTATCCATCAACACACGTATACACGCATACACACGCATACACACATACACACACATACACACACATACACATGCACAACGCACAACCTCTCACCCTTACACACAAACGCCCACTCACCGACACGCACATCAATAAGGAAAAAAAATCATAAAAATATTCACCAAATATACTAAACACTTCCGACCCACCAAATTCACTTTACACTGACCATTTGAACTCTTAAGCTATCACAATGGAGACACCAATCTCATATTTGCATTTATTTCAAAAGCACAATCGTGCTAGCTGAACTAAAATGATTTCCAAAAGGGAGCCCCTAAAACTTTTCATCAAAAAGCAAACTTTTAACTAAAAACCTTTTAACTAAAATATATCTGAAGTAAGCTAAATAATGCTCGAAACGCGTTATGTAAATATTTTAAATTATTAAAAATTATTAAAGTCTTCAAAACCGAGAATTGTTGCTGGCTACACTTATAGGAAATTTTATTCTTAGTTGTAATTTCACATAGTACTTACCGCTTTGTCTGGCACAGAGCTATTAATTCGAAAACCTGTCATGACGGCCACCGTGTCATACATAAATGACAAGTCTGATTAAATGAAAGGTATTTTTATAAGCCGAACATTTTATCCGATCAAATGCAATTACTCGAAATTGATTAAGGGAATTTCTTATCTTTCATGTTAAATCAGGAAAAAACACAAATGTTTGTGAATGGAGAAATAGTGTTCAAAACAGCCACTGTCACGCGAACAGTTGACATTAAGCCAGAGTTGAACATATTGGAACGACAGAACCTGGTATAAGTAATGTGCGTTTATATTCATCTTCCGTCTGAGAGATCGAGAAGAGTGATAGCTTAAGCCTGATTAATCACAGAAAATATTTTGAACAAGTTCAACAGACCGACGAAATTGTCATTGCTAGCTTACGAATGACAGACCAATAAGAATATCTAAAACTTTTCCTGAGACGTTTAAAAGAATGATCACAAACACTTATGTCTAAAATATAATGGTGCATATTTATTGTATATTTGTTTCGCGTGTCGACAAGTAATTTGACACTCTCTAGTGTATTGTCGTTTGTCTTTTGACGGTGTTGGTGATGGTAGTCTAGTTGTAATCTGCCTCTCTAGTCCACCGTGCGGACTTGCTGTAAATCTGTTAGTAATAGGTTCAAAGAAACAAGAACAACTGTTATTTATTGTGTACCTGTTTATTGGGGTTCTTTGGAAAACAAAGCTATAAACTGTTGTTCTACTGAAAGTATATGAGAGGAGGCGCATGGCATTCCCCAGCGTCCTAGACACCATACCTGGCAAACGCGTACGACTGAAACGTGAATCTCTTAACGTATATACCATTCACTGGACAAAGAAGAAGCGGGTAGAGCAGTATCTCTAGATATATCTAAGGCTTTTTGGCAGGGTATGGCATAAAGGTCTTCTCAGGAAAATCAGATCATACTGTATCACTGGAAGAATACTTAACATAATTAAATCCTTCTTAGATAAGAGAAAACCCCAGGTTGTCCTCGCCGGTCGTATATCTAAAGAATATGATATAAATGCGGTAGTGCCTCAAGGGTCTATCCTTGGATCTCTATTATTCCTAATATTCATAAATGACCTCCCTGACAAAATTATCTGTGAGATGGGTGCATATGCTGATGATACCACGCTCTATAACAGACACGGCAGGAAGACAAATGAACACATATCTGAAGAAATGGCAGAAACACTAGAGGATGACCTCCGATCTCTAGTAGAATGGGAACAAAAATGGATGGTCACATTCAATGCTGCCAAGACTAAATTTGTTTCCTTCAATAATTACAAGAAACCTTCTCTAACACCAATAGCAATGACCAAATACTCTTTATCTAAAAGTACATCTTTTAAACTGCTCGGCCTGACCTTCACAGGAAACATGAGTTGGAACAATTACATTGAGAGCATTGCCAGGACCGCTGCGAAGAAGGTAGGTTCTCTCTACCGCGCTAGAAAGATACTAACGCCCGAAACTATCCTGTACCTTTATAAGGCCACCATTCGCTCATGTATGGAGTATTGCTGCCATATTTGGGCTGGTGCATCTGCTACTAGTCTCTCGCTCCTAGACAAGGTTCAAAAGAGAGTCGCCAACCTGATAGGTCCTGAACTGTCATCTAAGCTTCAGCCTCTGTCCTATCGACGAAATGTTGCAACCCTCTGCCTGTTCTACAAGTACTTTAACGGTGAATGCTCTGACGAACTGCAAGTACTTGTACCCCGTCGACGTAAATACCCCAGACATCCCTAGATGTAAGAGAGCCTTCTAATCCAGTAGTTTCTTCCCCAGAACCGCTAGACTTTGACATTCCGTTCCGGTTCCCTACTTCCCCAACTGTACTGACATGCAGAAGTTCAAGTGTCACGTACACATACATCTTGCTGTCCAACTCCCTACATATACCCCTGTAGCTTATGTCCCTGATAGTAGACCCCTACATCAAAATGGCAATATTCCTTGCTTGGCGTGAAAATGTAAAAAAAAAAAAAAAAAAAAAAACTTGCATAAAACTCTGTGGGGCGTCCGGGTACTCTTACTTTCTTCTTGTCAATCAATACATTGTTGTCATGAAAACCAGATTGTATTTAATAAAATCCACACTCCTTTCGACAGTTCAACCGTATTGAGTACAAATAAACTTGTCTTTGCTTAACTTGTAAACATGGCTTCAATCGTGAAAGTATGTTTTTTTTTGGGGGGGGGGGTCGGTTTGGCTTTAAATCGTAGCTTTTTTTACTTGGGATATCAGACTATATATTGGTTACAAGATAATATAAAATAATTGACTCTATAAATAATAAATACAAAATGTGGGTAAATTAAAATATCATTTTAATGTTTATTTTACGACCAGCCAAAGCTACTTGAGTTTTTGCTCGCTCTGACATTGATCGCAAAAGCCGATCTTTTTATTTATAAATTATTAAAATGAAATTCATACTCAATCATGAATATACGAGCGACTTCATAAAGGTTAACTAATTTGTATATATATGTATGTGTGTGTGTATATATGTGTGTGTATATGTGTGTGTGTGTGTGTGTGTGTGTGTGAAAACAACCTTGTCGGTGTGTTTACAAACTTCTCTACCAAACCCTTTTCTAAATATTTCGTCTGCAAACTTAAAACTTGATATATAGGGTAATGTAATTTCGAATACATTTTTGATGTCGCTGTTTAGTCTGCAGAGTTCGTTGCTAAGGGGTCAAAATTAAAAAAAAAACAGTTTATTTTGGCAGTAAATCGACTAACTTCTGAGCATGCGTACATATACATTGTTTAGTTAAACTCGCTAATTTGTTACGTATTTTATCCATTGCTCAGATGGTAACGACGAAGACATAATCGCTTAATAACGGTTATCGCTGAATGTTTTGTTTTCTATTCCTGCTGATGACACCGAAATCAAACTTTAAAAACTTTTAAAATCATTACTATATATATTATGTAGAATATAATAATCAATAGATAATTTGCTTATAATAATAAATACGAAATATTCATAAGTAAAAATATCATATTTCTACTTGATTTTACCACTGAGCGGCCTGCTAGTATATATATATATATATATATATATATATATATATATATATATATATATATATATATATATATATATTCAAGCATTATTATTATTATTATTAAATGCAACGGAGACAATTATTTGCTTTATGATTCTTTTTTTTATTTTTCGATTTTCCGTTCAATCTTTTTGTATCAAAATAAAAGTATTTATAAAAGTTTATATAATTTTTGCTGTCACAAGCACTTTTGATTCGTCCACGAATCATCATCAGGTGCTGTAGTAAAAGTGCGACGGAGCGAAAATGAGAATTAAAAGTAAAAACAAAAATATACAGTAAACGGCGATGTTAAAATATATAGAGTCGATATATATATATATATATATATATATATATATATATATATATATATATATATATATATATCAATGAAACGTCTGTTTTTTTTTCGGCTGCACTAAAGTAGAAATATACAAGTCCGTTTTTCCTTATATTTTGCAAGAATGGTTGTATCTAACCCAACTGTGCTTTTAAATATTAAAAAGTAAAAAATATTACCATCTATTTTCGGTTCCGATTTCAGCCGAGGCGGCTTACCGGAGATACTTCTGGTTTATATTGAATCTGCTTTCATTAGTGACTTTTCATATCGATAGGTATACGATTTATCCGGTTTGTTTGTGTTTTTTATAGTAAAAATTGCATTAATGTTTTTCTTTCCTGTTTTTTTTTCTACTTTACGTGTTCCTCCCTGGCATAACAAAAGAATATTTAAAAAAAAACTACTCGCCGGGATTCGGCAATATATATATATATATACACCAGTTTTGTTGTTGTTTAAATACTTGTAAAAAAAATACACAAAAAAGTTTGTTTCAGTTTTTCTAAACTATAACAAAATATTTTAACAAGAAAGTTGCTGGTTAATTTTTACGACTTGTCCGAGCATATTATAAACACAATAACCTCCACATGTTAAAAAAAACCTTTCGGATTAAACAGCTTCCAAATCTCGAAAGTCGGTCTTAACGTGGGGATGTTGGGGGGAGGTTATTCCGAAGGCAGTTTTTTACATGGGCAGCACTGGGTGTTTATAATACACTGGGGCAAGTCGTAAAAATTAACGAATTTTACTATTATTTATTGCAAAAATAGCTTAAAATTTATTTATTTGACAAAAAAATGACATTTTCTACAAACATTTAATAAGAAATACAAATGAGTGGAAGGGTTTTTGTTTTTTTCTGTTGATGTTTTGTTTCTACATTAAAAATGTTACTTTATAATTTCTTTCACATAGCTTTGCTATTATTACATCAGCAACTCTCGACTTTATCCGGCTGTTTACGTCATGTTTTACAATATCTTTTTGTTTATTAAATTGTTAGGTGAAAGTACAGCTAACCCGGTTGGTTTCTAATGTGTGGAAACTCTAACTCCCGAAAAAAAAGGGTACTCTGGATAGAAAAAAAATAAAATTTGCCTCAGTCTCGAAGGATTTCTCCTCTACTGATCGAGAAAAAACGGTGAAGTGTAGTTCACTCTCTGTTTCTCTCTTCCTCTCTCTCTCTTCGTCTCTTAATATCCCTCTCCATTCATCTCCCCCTCTCTCTCAATCTATCACCCTTTCCATCTCTCTTTGAGCCCTTTCTCTCTCTAACTCCTCCTCTCGCTTCTCTTCTCTCCTTTCCTCTGTCTCGCTCCCTCTCTGCTTCTAACTCTTCCCTCTCTGTCTATCTCCCAGTCCCTCTATTTCTCTCTATCTCCTTCTCTTTCTCTCTTTCTCTTTTCTATCTATATATCTTCCTCTCTATCTGTCCATCTCTAATCCTTCATCCTATTTTAGTCTCCTAAATTAATTACAGTGAATAAGGCATTGTCAAAACATTGATAAATTCTATTTTAGCCAACTAATTTACTTACTGTGAGATTAGAAGTTATCTGGAAATTACTGCTACCTTGAACAGCACCAAGAGTAATTGGTAAAACCTTTTTAATTAAATTGATTTTGGCAGCCATTCGGTGACAACATGACTTAGTCTTAGCCCTTGCTGCAAGCGGAATACCTGCGACCTTGCTACCAAGAAGAAGAACTACTTATTCTACTTTAAAACTACTATTAAACATTCAATTTTAAAAAAATCTCATGTTCAACATCTCCAAAACATCCAGTATGGGAAAAATATTGCAAAAATGCAAACTTATTGTTTTCGATGAATGCACAATGGTACGCAAAAAAATCACTTGAAGCTCTTGGTCGGCCCTTGCAAGATTAGTATGGTAATGTCAGACCATTTGAGAATGCAGTAATATTGCTTGCAGGAGATTCCAGGCAAATGTTACCTGTAATTCCGCAATTAACACCAGCAGATGAAATAAATGCTTGCCTCAAATACTCCACTTTTTGTTGCTATGTGAAGACATTAAAGTTAATTCAAAATATGCGTATCTAGTTGCAGACTGCTCGATCCGCACAGAAATTTTTGCATCATTTATGGGAAATTGGATACGTAAAAGGGCGAAATTCTTTGACTCTTAACTGCTGTAATTTTATAACATCAAAAGAAGAGTTGGTTAAAAAGGGTTTTCCAGATATTCAAATTAAGTATACGGATTCCACTTGACTGAGTGAACGAGTTATTCTTTAAGCTCAATACAATGACGTCCATAAACTTAACGTTATTTTTCCACGTAAAATTCCAAGTTCGGTAGTCAAATACAAATCCATCGACACAGTTGTGGAAGTAGATAAAGTGGTTAATTATCCAACAGCCAGATTTGCTAGGGATGCCACCGCATGTACAACAACTGAAAATTGGCGTACTAATTATCATGTTTTGAAATATAAAAAAAAATCCAAGCTTTGCAATAGCACATGGCTTGCAGTAAAAAAAATTAACAAACAATGTCATAGAAAGAACAATCTTAACGGAACCTTTAACGAGTGAATATATCTTCGTTCCACGCATTCCTATGATTCCACCAGATACAACATTACACTTTGGGAAATTGCACTTTCCAATTTTATTGTTGTTTGCAATAACCATCAACAAAGCTCAGGGAACAATCTTTACAATTGTATGGCTTACAGCTACACACTGACAGTTTTTTTCACATGGACAATTTATATTACGTATTCAAGAGTCACCAAACAAGAACACCTCTATATCAGCATAGAAAATGGAACAACAAAATCTGTGTACCCATACTAAATGGGAAATTAAACCTATAAGAAACATGCATTTCTCATTTTGGAACTTTTTCCATTGCGCCATTTTGAGCCACAGCAGGTATATATATATATATATATATATATATATATATATATATATATATATATATATATATAAACGTATATCTTGGGGAAGTAAATGAAGGTATAGTAAAACATAATTAACGGCAGTCTCATCCGAGTCTGACGTCATTTTCTGAAGATCCCATCGGAAAAGGAGTACACAACTCATCCTACTTATCGGTTACAATGTTCAGCATAAATTTAAAATAATCAGTTTTACGCACTCAAGTTTGAAATAGACAAATGTGTCTTTTTAAAGTCTGTGAAACTCAAGTATAAAAAAAGTGTTCTTCGTTAACCGTGCATGTTGAATAGTCGTATGTTTACATTTTTATCAATTCTCATTCTCTCTATTTAACACGTGTTCTTTCTCAACGGTTCAATTAATTTGCGTTTACTCTTCATTTTCACGAAGTTTTTTTTTGTTTTCCCGCAGTAAAATATAACAAAATAGAACTTTCTCGCCATAAATCCCGAGGGAAATATAAACTTAAGCGAAACACAGACAAGCAGATTGCTGGAACCTTTCTTGGCGGCAAGAAGCCTTAGAAAACGTCACTCATGAAAGTGATTAATGTATAAGTCCCAGCTAATCTTGTCTTGTCTACGTTTCGTCACAGGAGATCTCATCCCAGGTGATGAGAATTTCATTTTGTTCTGCAATGTTAAGGACCAATTATAGATTTTCATCTATTCATTATTTTCTTATTTTTAGATGTGTGTTAGTTTATCGATGAGAGGATACATCTGTCCCTCAGGTCAGGTGGTTCGCGTGTTCGTTTATCTGAAACGCTTACGTTTAAAATTACATTTTCGTCATTATTTAACACGTAAAATTATCATCTTTAATGGTTTGCATTGTCTAAATCTGAAAAAAAGCATTCTTGTTGTTCTATGACGCGTTCAATGTCGTTCTCGTGCGTTTTACTATGTACGACAAATTAAGGCACGACAAACGTATGGCTACTTCTGTTGATCGTCACTTCGTGTGATATTTAGGTACATATTTCGAGCAACCGCGGATTTTTATGTCAAGAACACAAAACAACCGATTTTAATTTAGACGGACTGGAAAGCCTTTTGTTTTTCTTTTAACTAAAAATCTCCTTTTTTTTCAGACTGGTGGACGGTAATTTGTGATAAATAAATATTTTTTGATGTAGTTATTTTCATTATAATTTGTTAGAAAATATTTTCTATTAAATCCATTTACTATATAAAAAAAATGCAAAAATAATAACATTGACGATTTTCAAAGCATAAAATATATGTTTTTCTTTCTAGCTTAAGGAAACATTTTGTTCCTTTTATGTGTGACTTGTATTTATTTTAATATTCTCCCTAAATCTTGTTTATTTTTGACAAAACTTTTTAGCGAAAAAGAAATAAGTAGAAACATTTTATCGTGCTCAAATATGTCGCACTTAAATTTGTCGTGCCTGAATATCACACGAATAGAAAATCAGAAGCTTTGTCGTTCATTAATTGTGCCTTACTTTGTTGTACATGATTAGTAAAATATCCTTTCTATTGTGTGGCTAAATAGAAAATGTGTGTGTCTGTGTGTATATGAGTTCGTTCCCTATGGACTCGAAAACGGCTGGGTCGATTTTTATAAAATTTCACATGAAGGTACTTAATGTGCCTGGCATTATTCTTAGACAGGTTTGTATCAGAATATTTTCGATACGTATCGATAATCAATAATAGAAATAATACGATGAAAGAACGGACAGGCGATTTTTACTAAAGTCAACACCTTGCACAGCCTAACAAACACAAGTGCATTTGAGAAGTTTTATTATCACACAGGCTCGACATATAAAATGAAGAGTAGGTTCTTTGATATTACATGAAGTGCGTTCGATCTTAATGTTTCGGCTTTAAGTTCAATTATACTATGGTACTTTACTTTTTTATTTTAAACTTAAATTCAAGCCCTTATATATATATATATATATATATATATATATATATATATATGTGTGTGTGTGTGTGTGTGTGTGTGTGTGTGTGTGTGTGTGTGTGTGTGAATAAACTAATTTTATAAAATCATTAGTAGTTACTCTGCAAGGAAATGTAGACTATAATGTATTAGTAACTAAGTTACTGCGGGAAGGCCCCCAGTGCACTGCGATTGGTTCCCAACTAGCAAGAATCGATTTGATTGACAAATGGTTGATTTCACCGATTTCAATGCTATTAAATATATTAGAGTGAGTAACATTCGTCAATCATCACACACTGCCGGGCTACGTCGGATCTCGCTGCTAGTAAATACCTATTTGTATCTATTTGCATATAAATATATATGCATACTTTCATCCCATATCGTAAAAATTAAACTGCAAGTGTATTTGTAGTCAGATTACTACCTTAGACTTTATTCGCCACCTGAAACGAATTCGGCGTGAAAACTTCCGATCAATGATGAAAGGTCAGCGGTATGTATTATTTCTGTAAGCCATGCTAATGATATAATTGATATATGTAAATGAAATTCGTCATGTAATTTTATCATTTTTTATACTAATGTTTTCGTACTTTTACATCACTTTCTGTATGTGGAGAGGTTTTACATTTTTCATATCGCGATCAATTAAAATATATCTGTTATATAATGGGGTACCGACATGCATACAGAGATATGTACTTCTGACTGAAAGTTCATCTGAATGCGTGTACGTGTCACTTAATGTCCATAGTGGTTCTTCACTATTTGAACCCAGCTTTATTAAATTGCTCGTGATGTGTATATACTCGTTTGAATCATGTAATATGGTCTAGCTGAATGTCTGTTATGTTGTTGCGTGGGCCGGTTGTAATGCAAAGACAAAACGAATACCTTGATTTGGGACTAATCGTTTTCTGTTGGATGGTTTATTTATTGGTTCCCCCAGACGGAACAAATTACACATCTAACCGGTTACAAAATACATACATTTATTCTTTTGTTCCAGTCCAGTTGAGTCCCAAATCCTCGGAGGCTTGCGAACGCTTTCCTCCTACACCATCTCTTTAGTTGTGCTCGCTTCCCGCACGTCCATCCGTCTCCAATCTCGAGTGCTAACTCTCTTCAATCTCGGAATCTAACTCAAAGCCCCTGATCAGCTGTCTGTTGCGTCATACGCTAAACCACACGTATGCATAACTCATAAACTGTCAGGTCTAACCTAATGTTTATTCTATTCTTTCAGCTAAAATTCACAACTATAAATATAATTCTATTCGTAATATTTCCTGAAAGAATGTTGATGCTTGTTAAAATTCCTATCTAACTAACTTATCAAAACATAATTCTAAACATAATAAATTATATTATTGGTGGCATTCTGACTATCGGTGTCTAGGGCTCAGACTGCTCCATACAACATGTGCTTGTTACTGAATACAAATCAACAAAACATAAAAAGTAATCATATATCCTGTCTTCAATGCGCAAGAAGTCTTAGAGACTAAAGACATTTCATCCAAGATCATTATTTTACGGCTGTCCCTACATGGGAGTGCATTGTCGCCCTTTAATCAAAGTCGATACAAAAAAAGCAAAAATAAAAATAAAATAAAAATCAAGATAGTGACCATTTTTTATGCTGTGGATGTTGCCTCTCTCTTTGTTAGTGATGGCTGAAAAGAATATTGGGATTACATATTTCTGGTGACTGACCGTTACTTATATTTAAATTATTTCTTTTTATGTTCCGTCCTTTTAAGCTTCAAACTATCGTACTTTTATTAGATCATTTCTTCTGGCCGCGGTTATTACAGGAGACAATAATGACTCTAAGGATATTTACCTGACATTCTGTCTGACGCTTATTTCTTATTTACTCGTTAACCTTTCCCGCAAATTTAAATCATAAAATATTTAATAATGGACGTATCTTTACTATTTAACATTAATATACCGAGATCAATAACGAGTGCGAACATTCGCGAGAGGGTGTAGACTATTAATCTAATAAAGAATTAATCGATACCCACTCACACAGGGTACGCAGTATGTAAATGATTATAGACTGTGTGATTGTTAATCTAATCTACAATAACTTATTTTGGAATTGATCACTTTTGAACTCGTATTTTTTTTCTAATAATTATTTCTTTACTTGGACGTTTCTATTAAGGGGTTACTGGGGGCATCGTTATATTAAACAACTAGCAGGTCGCCCGGCGTTGCCCGTTCGTAAAATACGCATATATACTATATTTTAATCTATGCAGATTTCGTATTTTTTATTACAGAGCCAATTCTCTATCGATTATTATAGTTTGGTTAAAATATAAGTAGTGATATCAAAAGAAAAA
This sequence comes from Euprymna scolopes, assembly GCF_053919585.1. Classification (NCBI taxonomy): domain Eukaryota; kingdom Metazoa; phylum Mollusca; class Cephalopoda; order Sepiida; family Sepiolidae; genus Euprymna; species Euprymna scolopes. The sequence goes on from NC_136483.1 coordinate 82,539,368, forward strand.
AACATGACTGCGGTGCCATCAGTTAGAATCGAAACCGCCGCATACAACTCTCTAGCCTCACTCGTTAACCTCCGAGTTATGTCCATAGGCAGTAAAAAAAATAACGTTGTTTAACTTATGAATGCATATTTGTGAACGAGTACGTGTTTAGTCGACTGCACTTTCCAAGGTTAAGTGTTTTGTTTCAATTATGCATAATTTAGAAACCATGCATAGATAGATTTCTGCGTAATAGTGAAATGAAACAAATAATCTAATAAGAAACCGTACGAAATAAATAATATATGCCCGACTTTAGAAGAGAAGTCGTACTTAAAACTTATAAGAATTATGAAAATGTTTTGTGAGTATATTATATGGATGCATATTGTGTGGCGAATTTCGATTCACTTGAATTTCTTACCGTCAATTTCGCAACTGTTTTGATTTCCTTATTTTTGCAGGTGTCTGATGTTAACTGGAACGGTCAAATGACATTATCATTATTCATTAATACTCTATTCTGTCATTCCCTTATTCCATTAATATTTCTGGTCCTGGATATGACCTTAAACTATATCCAGTGGTGAGGCCCCAGCTTGCGGGCTTTGGGGAATGTGGAGCCACCCTTTAATTATCATTGCTCCCAGGTCCACTCTGACCCGGAGTGGTAGTACCTGTTAGGGTTCCAACTATGGGTTAAATAGAAACCGACTTGAAAACAACAAATATATTCTAAAAAAATTTTCTTCAAAATCTTTGGATTCGGCATTAAATAACCCGAAAAGGGTTGATATGCCGTAAAACAAAAACAACCAACCAACCATTAATATTTCGATTTTCTTAGAATTCGTTAATTATTTTCCTGACGAAAATTTTTATTAACTTAAATATGAATGCACAAAATTGTTTAAGCTAGATTCTTCTGGAAAACTCATGTTTGTCCTACAAGAGTCAAAATAGCAATGTCGGCAAATATGAAAAATTACTCTAGATTTTTTTTCTGAAAACTCACTAAATTGTGATAATAGTGGCCAGATTTATAGGGGGGCATAATAAGTGGTAGTTGTGCAGAAAGAAGTTTATCCACTTTCATTTAAATTTATGCATGTTGGTACAGTCGGGAAACAGAAAGCAATGCGAGAATTCCAATGTATAGCGATTCAAGAAAAGGGCTATTAGTGTATTACCATGAAAGGGTTAACATCTTAATACGTTTATAAGATCACTCGTTGTTTATATGAAACAAGTACGACCAACCAAGTAAAAATTCTAGAATTCGAGTATGGGTTATCAGTTGAAAATCAGTATCTTAAAAGCACACCGGTAAGTTTTTCCTTAAACATCCGACAAAAGTTTATGATTGTCGAAATTATTTAAGTAGTAGTGATCGCAGGAGAAGACAACTCATGTGTTTCATGTTCTTCATGTTTATAGTATAATTTACTCGCAAGAAGTTCTTGCACGAGCTTTAGCAATCGATCGCTCACTGGCAACAACAGCTGATGTTCCTCGAAGTTTGATTTACAAGCCTCCCCGGATGTGGAGTACCCTCCGCTTCTGACAATCGCCATTATAACTCATTTTGCGTTCTCGCAACAGCCGTTTACCATGTATTTCTTGTCGATAAACGTTCTGAGTTTCCTGTGAAATTATAGTGCCAGAAAACATTTGCAGTATTGCAGTGAGCCCATGATTTCATATAGAGATGAATTCGTAATAGCCTTCCTTTTAACAGAGTAAAAAAGCGAATGATTATCTAGAGTAGTAGTAGTAGTAGTAGCGACAGTAGTAGTAGTAGTAGTAGTAGTAGTAGTAGTAGTAGTAGTAGTAGTAGTAGTAGTAGTAACACTACATTTACTCAACAAAGAGGAATAATAAGTCGATAACCAAGTCAGTATATTCTTCGTTTTTCATTACATTAAAGAACAAAGAAAAGAGATTCTCTATATACATCATTTTAATGAAAAAGATAAGTTTCATATCGATTTCGTATAAGGTCGATAACCCCCCGAGAAAGGATTAAACTAGAAATCGATTAGAAAAGAAAAACGATAATTTTTAAGATGCGTACAGTCAATGTGCGCATCTGGCAATGAATATAAAACTTACGCGTGACAGATTGACTGAGGATAACTAAGAAAGATGGTTGGACGTATCTAAACCCGATGAAAATGCTATTAAAGCCTTAAACGGGGCAGACCAAAGAAAAGGCAATTTCAAACTTAAGCGTGACAGATTGGCTGACGTGTGAACTGGATATTTATAAATGGCCAGATCAACAACTGCTTTCTAGCGTGGCCAACTATCGAAAATATTATGTGACAGAAGAAAGGGCTACCATTTAAAAATGTGGCGTTTTGTATTATTTGGATGATTCGGATTGCTATTCTCATCTTGAGATTTATTCTCACATCGTTTCGGCCGATCTAACAATCTACCTTATTCTTGTCGGACTCTGGAATGTTTTTGTCGAACTCGGGAATCTACACCGAATTTCGAACAGAACCCTTTGTTTAATTCACAGGTGTAGCATATTCTGTTTTCGTCAGTAATACCCGGATAAAAGTATTAAGTAATTCGCAATTGTATTATCAGTATCACTCGCACTGAGGATTGAACCTTCAACCTCTAGAAGAGTGTCAGTGAGAAAAGAATTCCAGCGAGTACGTTATGCATAACGCTACGATTTCAAAATGGTAACAGTAGTCCGAACAATCACAAGAATTACAAGTTATTAATCCACATTTGAAAAATGTAAAAAACTTAACGGTGACATACCAACGGACAGAGGCTATTTTAGCGATTATTGGACACATCTAAAATAAGATGAAATACATTATTTTACCTTGTATCTTCCGATAAAAAGTGATGGGCATTGAAGAGCGATGGGCTTCAAGCTATTTAATGTTGACCAACCAAAACGAGGCTCTCACAAGTGAAAGAGTCTATTGACACTTGTGAAAAGACGATCATTTTAAAAGTAATATACCCAGTTTTCTTTTTTTTTTTTTGCTAAGTAGAAAATAAGCAATATTGCTAGTTCTTATAAAAAAATCAAGCATAGAGATTGAAAGCATTGTAAGAATCAATTTTATAATTCGACCCATAAATCGAATTGCTTTAGGATGTACTTTTATGAGCCTCTCTCTCTCTCTCTCTCTCTCTCTCTCTCTCTGTGTATATATATATATATATATATATATATATATATATATATATATATACACTCATGAGCAAAAAAATGGGCTAAGCTTGAAAGAAGTAAGACATCGATTTTTCAATATTTTTCTATGGATTTTTGTTTATTTTAAATGAAAATTTCTATTTTGCAGATCATTATTATTATACCATATAATAATAAGTGGAAAAATTAATCCTAAAAATGCTAAGACCACATCTTGACGGGATATAAAAAAAACGAATTGCAGGGTTAAGGCAATCGAAAATGATTTACAAGAATTTTTTTTATATTTTAAGAAAAGAAAATGTGAAAACATTTCTTTCTGTAGTGAAGCAAATTGGTCCAAACTTCGAAGTCGAACGCTTGGTAAAAGGGAAATCTGGATCTTGTCGCCCTAGAGCATTTACTTTGAAGGACGACCACAGGCTTTAATTAACTGTTTTGAAGGATTGAAAGGAAACTTATGTTGGCCATAGTAAAAAATTCAAAACAGGGGCTGGAAATTCTCTTTCTAGATATACAATATCTAGACGAATGAAAGAAATGGGATTTTCTTCTTAAAGGTGTGCAAAGAAGCCATTTTTATCTAAGAAGAACATTAACGATAGAAAGAGATTTTTCTCGTGTTTTGGCAAGAAAGATACAGACTGGTTCAGGAATGTTTTCTGGTTACATGAATTAAGATTTTGTCTTGTTAGTGATGCTCCCGATGCTCCCGAACGGTGCAATCGAAGAACTGAAGAAAGATTTTCGCCAAGTTGCATAAAAACGACAGTTGAATTGCCAAAGATACAGATCAAAATAAACATAAAAAACGGCATCAAAGCAAACCTGAGCAATGCCGGGAAATACTGCTAGTGTAATTATATATATATATATATATATATATATATATATATATATATATATATATATATATATATATACGTGTATGTATGTGTGCGTGTGTATACAACCAGGATTTTTATATTTGGTTCATCTTAATAAAAAGGTATACGCTTTTTAATCGGTGAAAAAGAGTTTAATTTGAATTGGAAAAAAAGCCTTTGAACAAATGACATGAAAGATTTTCAGTATTTAAACTGCTAAGCGCGTACATTGAATGGACTTATCTCATTCTGAATGCGTTAAAGTATCCGTATTAAAGCCCTTGTCCGTCAGTTTCGTAGCCTCGTTTTAATCTGAAATAGTACCCTAATCGAAAAACGCACCGGTGATTAAAGAAAGGCGCATCCTATATCCAGTTAGTCTAAGCATGTCTATTGAACCTTTGGTTGTCTCGCTTGAGCTTGAGGTAAAATTTTCATCACTAATTGTTCAGATTAAATAAATTCATATAATTTTAGATAAGCAGTTCTATTAAAGGCTCTGTTCGATATCTGTCACGCGTCAGTTTGAAATTGATTTTCATCACTCCACGTGACGATTACACGGAGATATCATTTATAGGAGTTTAAACCTGTCTATAAATGACTTTTTCGATCCGTCACACTTTAATGTTTGTCTAGTTACTATGTCTTATTAATGGCTATGATCTCTCACTGATAAATCCAAGGTGTTTCGTTGGTGGCAGTAGGCTTAAGAGAGTATTCAGTACTGTCATGTTTTAAATTATCAATGTCACTTTATGGGTGTATTCCCGCAAGTTGTTTACTAATAATGCCTGGCCAATAACGATTGGTGGCTTTGTAACATAGCGCGTACGTAAATGCATGCGAAATTGACGTCATCGTGAAGAAAAAAAAACTATATTAGAAAGAGAACAATCACGAGAGAGACGTGGATAAAGTTCGAGATCTCAGAAGAGATTAGATTACGTTCAAAATCTCGTGAGAGATGTGGATGACGTTAGAGAACATCACACTGATAAGGAGAAAATTAAAAAATGAAAGCTAAAGCTACAAAGAACAGGTAAGTTAGAGTTATTTCCCATTCTTTGTTTTGGTCTCCTTTTTGACTGAAACTGGATAAAATGTGTGTATATTATAATAAATACGAAATTTGCATACATTTTAATATCATATTTAAGTGTATTTTATGACTGGATAACGTTGATTGCCCTTCTAGTATACATATATATATATATATATATATATATATATATATATATATATATATATATATATATATATATAAACTCTCAATACTCTTGGGTCCGTTTTTTGCATTTCCGTTTCTTCTTTTTATTCCTCTAATCTAAAATAATTCTCACTTGTTGGTTGAATCCCACCGCACATTCAACATTGAACGAACTATGTTTGTTTTTTTGTTTTCTTACAAAAGCAATACACTAGCAAATGAAATAAATGCGATATTTATAAACATAACGTGAACCGATATCCTTACGATTGTTTCATTTAATCTGCGCGTTCAACGATGAAAATGCTGTTTCAGACTGGAGCGTGATAAATCGCCACAAAGACGTGTCATCTTACGGAATTTTTGGAACGCATCTAGTATAACATGATTTCATTAAATATGTACGTTTAGCGATCGAGTTGTTATTTCAAACTGAATTGTGAAAGAGCAGTCGAAATATATCTAAAATGTGCTAAAGCGAAAATATAATATAATCATGTCTTTTCCCCGGAAAATATTCTAGTCTCTTTGTCAATGCAAAGTAAATCCGTTTCTTTCTCTCTCTCTCTCTCTCTCTCTCTCTCTCTCTCTCTCTCTCTCTCTCTCTCTCTCTCTCTCTCTCTCTCTCTCTCTCCATTCAGACTATCGGAGTCAAAAGGTATCTATTTTGATTCGTAATATATATTAAGCAAACCCTAAAGTATTCCAGTTAATGTATTGAATTGTATTACTTTCATCCCAAAATCTTTCCAATTTCTATGTGCATTTTTGATATAGGTTGGAAGAGACAAATTTGATGAGTTTTTGTTTATTGTTTTATTTCAGAAATATTTGATGTATTTAATAGAAATGAAGTGCAACGAATAACTGTTTATGTGTTCTGTGCGTCTATTTATAATCTGTAATAATTTATATGTACTACTGAAAAGCACCGGGGCACTGGAAGAGCTTGACATGTATCGTGATGATTCACACCGTATTAAAAACTTCGAAAAACCGGTGCAGCTGAGTAGTCCTTGGATACGATATAGGTTGTGAGATGCGAGCTACAGATTTGCGAAAGAGGTGGGAAATTACGAGCTAGCCAGAAGCTTAACTTCGGCGATCTAACGAGAACCGATGCGTTAACATGATAGTGCAGATATATATATGTATATGTATATATATATATATGTATATATATATATATATATATATATATATATATATATATATATATATATATATATATATATAGCTTAGTGCTTTAGAGGAAAAGAGTGAGCTCAATTTTATAAGAGGAGACTTATCTGGACAATATAAAGCTCATCAAGTATCATTGGAGCTTATATAGGAGAACAATAGGAATGGGAAATGAAGTCACAGAACTATATACTTGTTAATATAGATTGGTTCATTTATTCAATAAGGGAATACAAACAATTAGTTGAGGGATAGAAGGGACTCTTTATGACAAGGCATTTCGAAGCCTAATGCTTCATATGCTTCTATAATATCATTTGATATATTTCGTTCCTAATGAATCCTACGCTAGACGCAGCATCCCAACTATGTGACCTAGCATCTTCTCTACTCTTCTGACGAGAACCATTAGGCTTCGAAATGCCTTGGTATAAAGATTCCCTTCTATAACTAATTGTTTGTATTCCCTTATTGAATAAATGAACCAATCTATATCCACCAATTTATAGTCTTGTAACTTCATTTCCCATTCCCATTGTTCTCATATATATATATATATATATATATATATATATATATATATATATATATATATATATATATAGTTCTCTTAACCGGTGATTATTTTTGTAATGTGTTTTCAGTAAACGCCAAGTTTTCGAAAAACAAACTCAATCGAAAACGTAATATTCAGTTAATAATGGGTGGAGATAATAGCTACGAGAAGGCCTTACGTGTGGAAGCATTTCACAGCTCCGCGTCACACACTTGGGAAACCTCAGAAGTGCCTGTCTGAAAATGTCCACAAAGTCACTAATCCAAAAATCCCTCAACTCGCCTTTTGCGAACCCATGGATTATTATGTGTAGGAGCAGTTGTGAAAGACATCAAGCGTATCGCCTGCAACACAAAGGGAGAGCTTATTGTAAGAATTGAACTGGTGAACAGGTACTTCAGATAAAATAATTAAAGCTGCATGCTCTAGGTTCATATCCAGTCTGGAGTCTGTGATCGAGATTATGGGCTTCAAGGCTGTATTTGATATATAAGAGATGTACGTTGAATTTTGAGAGTATATAAGTTATTGGTCAAGATATAACATTTATTCTTTCTTTTTCTAAAATGTGTTAGATTTGCCTGAAACAAACTGTATGTACAGTGACTTTTGAAATATTTTTCTATGTAGTAATTAGTCATTTGTATGCACTTCGGAGTACTATTCCTTTGAAGTACTTGAATGAGTGACATGGAAAGGTGATTGAAAGATATTTAACGCTATGGCGTGTTTGAAAGTCTCACGAGATTCATTTCAAATCACACAGACAGCAACCAATCTTACATTAAAAGCCAACTTTATTTAATGGATATGATGAGTTTGCTTGGACGACAAGCTAACGTTCGCACGCTTAATGTTTTCAATTTAGTTTTAGTTTTCCTCCTAGTTTTTTTTTTTTCATTTGTAGTTTGTGAATGTATCCGTTCTCTGCATTAACAGCCATCGTTTTTTTTTTTTAAGCAAAATATAAATTTTCTATAACAAAAATGGAAATAGAAAGAATAGGTTTAGCACAATTAAGAAACGCTAAAAATACATCCATGGGATGCTACATACGATATTATTTCATTTGCTTGATAGTTTCTCTAAAAAAAACCTTTGTCAGTGATTGCTTAACAGAGACAACAGGTCACGTTTCCTGGACTGTGATTCACAACTATTCCCAGATTTCCATTATTTTCTGATTTTTACTAGTGCGAATCATTGTGTATACTCTTAACAATCGTTAACTATTGTTTCCTTATAGATATTGACCGGTGATTTTTTTTCTTTCTCTGAAACCTGGATAGTCCTTCTCGGAATTTTCGGACCCTTCGCGGGTGCACGTTTAGATGATTTCCAAGCTCGGTAATCTATTAATCATTTTTAACTTTTCAAGGCCATTTTTTAAGTACGAACTGATTCTGCTATCAACGTATTTTGTTGTGAGTGGTCACATTACGCCACTTATCTTATACACTAATAGTTTCAGTTCTCTTAGTTTCAACCATATTATTGTGTTTCTAGTCCTGTTTGCATAATGCGATTCTATTTCAGTGTATCTCACATGTGTCGGTGTCATCTCATGGTATGCATTGGTTTGAACACTCGAGATGTTCTATTGTTATTTCGGCCATTTTTTTTTTTGTTATTCTGATTTGCATAATGGCTATTCTCTCATTTGTTCACATTTCTCGAAGTCTGTTTTCTAGGTGTTTAAGAACTATTATCATTGGTACTCCAGCGGTGTTAGTCATGTTCCATATTGCTAGTCCATGTATTTGCCTACTGCTTCTGCTTCTTTCATCTTTCCACCTGTTATCGTTTGGAACGATGATATCTACATCATTTATCATCACGCCGATTGTTTTTTCTGCTTCGGCTTGTTTCTCCATTTTTATTCCATCAGCATTTATGCACTTATTTTCAATACTTGTCCTGGTTTATTTTGTACCATTTGTTAAGATGTGAATTAGTCTGTACAATCTTCACAATCTGATCGTGTTTGTCTTTGTATTCATTTCTGACTAATTTGTTGAATTCACTTATGATGCGGTTCACTATTTCATCTATTTGTCCACCATGTCAACATTTACTATTCGATTGCATTTTGGGATTATATATTGTTCGTTCTGATCGTGATGGAATCATTATTGATAGTCACAAGACTATCAATAATGATTCCAATTTTGTGTCTAATATCCTTTTGTAACCATGCTTACTGTTTTCTTAAGTATTGGGTCAATTTTAAAATACATTTATTCAGTTTCTTCTCATTTTGCTTTTCTCACTGTATTGGTTTCTATTTTCACTCCTTATTAAATCGTTCATTTCGCTCATCGATAACAAATTTTGTTTGCTTTAGCTTATGTAATTCTTTTGTTCTTTTTATTGCAGTGCACATGCAATTTTCAATATTTGCCAGTCTTTTTACTTTTACATGGACTTCATTAGTATCATTTTTCGTGCATTGTGCATTAGTTTTCTTAGTTCGTTGTTCAGTGTACCTCAGTTGATTTTATTGTATAGTCTGTGACGTGTCCTGAATATATGGCGAGTGATATAAATATTAATTTTTTTATTATGTTTATGAAATTTTCCTTTTTCTGTCATGTATATTCCTATAATCTTCTTCGTCATCTTTTGATTTTATGACGTCGACTTTCGAGATATCTTTAAGAAATATGTTCACTAGTGTATCATTGTGTCTCGAGTTTGACGTTATATGCCCTCTGTCGTTTTTAGTTTTTCGACTCCATATCAAGTAGTGTACAGTCTTCTTTGATTAATTCCATTTGTATGACCTGGCAAAATATTCTGATTTAATGTACAACATAATTGTTTATATCTAACTTTTGAAAAAAAGTTTGTGGTGCCGATACAAGTTCGAGTGGGCTTACTAACTTAACGCGAGGTTTACAAAAACTCATGTGCTCATTTTACTGACTGTGTCGCTACGAATATTTATGACTTCATAATAACCGATTCAGAATAAAGAGAAATAAACATATACACTCGTGAGCAAAAAGAATGGGCCAAACAAATTTTATACATTTTATTGCACTAAAAGCTATATTTAACAATGAACAATTGAACAAGGAAACTTAAACGAGACTAATAACACAGAACAAGACATTTACTTTAATAAATGCTTAGTATGGAATCGCATTCCCTTGTGATTTCTTTAAAAGATCAATCCTTTTAGATATGCTCTCAACCAAAGTGGAAAACTATGAAGAGGAGATGCTATTGTAATCGCTTTGCACAGCTTCCCACAGTTTGTCATTGTTCGAAAAGGTTCTTCCATCCAATGCACAAGATATTATGGACCAAATATTCTTGATTGGTTTTAAATCGGATCTTTGACCTGGCCAAAATATCACATTAATGGAATTATCAGAAAACCATTTTTTGTGACTTTAGCAATGTGTGCAGGGGGGATTATTGTGTTGTAAAAATAATGTTCTGGGATATTTCCAGCTTCTGTACACTTGGTAACAGTCCTGTGTCTAATATTCAAATGTATTCCTTTGCATTGATTGGCTTCTCACATCTAACAAATTCCCCAACTCCTGCTGCAGTAAAAGTTCCCTATACAATTATCCACCCATTCCCGTATTTAACTGTCGTTTTTATGCAACTTGGAGAAAATCGTTCTCTAGTTCTTCGATTGCACCATTTGGGAGCATCAGGAGCATCACTCAGATTCCTCTGACTAGAAAACATTCCTGAACCAGTCTGTATCTTTCTTACTATAATACGAGAAAAATCTCTTTCTATCATTGATGTTCTTCTTAGATGAAAATGTCTTCTTTGCAAACCTGTTAGAAGAAATTTCCGTTTCTTTCATTCGTCTTGATATTGTATATCTAGAAAGAGAATTTCCAGCTCCTGTTTTGAGTTCTTTACTACTTTCAACATAAGTTTTCTTTCAGTCATTCAAAACAGTTAATTTAAGCCTGTGGTCGTCCTTAAAAGTGCATGCTCTAGGACAACCAGATTTAGATTTCCCTTTTACCAAGCATTCGACTTCGAACCTTCGACCAATTTGCTTAACTACAGAAAGATATATTTTCCCTTTTTCTTTTCTTAAAATATAAAAAAAATCTGCTTGTAAGTCATTTTGGACTACCTTAATTCTGCAATTCGATTTTTTATATCCTTGCCAAGATGCGGTCCTACCATATTTAGAATTCTTTTTTCCACTCATTATTATATGCTATAATAATAATTATCTGCAAAATAGAAATTTTCAGTTAAAATAAAAAAAAATTCATAGAATAATATTGAAAAATCGATGGCTTCCTTCTTTCATTCTTGGACCATTGTTTTACTCATGGGTGTACATAATCCTAGAGTGGATGAAACGCGGAATATTAAGTGTAGCTTAATCGCCATATATGTTTTATAAATTACTAACTAGCTCTACCTACGTATTGAGCACTTTTGAAGTAAATACTTAAAGTTTACGCATAAATCTATACTTTCGTATATTAATTTTATGTGAGTAAATGAATATATATATGTGTGTGTGTATGTGTGTGTGTGCGTATATATATATGTGTGTATAACCACGAAACTTATTGCTCTATTCTTAAATATTGAGCTTTTCCTTTTTTGCTAGGATCACCTTGAAAGTATAACTTTAAGTAATGTCTATCAGGATTTTTCATCTGAATTCTATCAGTGTCTTATCTCGCTTATATATATATATATATACACACACACACACACACACACACACATATATATATATATATATATATATATATATATATATATATATATATATATATATATATACTTCATAAATGTTATTTACAAAAAATGTGCTAATGTTACTCGAGATATTTTGAGAACATATATTCCAAATCATATAATTATCCATCCATTGGTTTGGGAGAATGCACCCTATAAACCCCCCCACACACACACACACACATATATATATATATATATATATATATATATATATATATATATATATATACATATATATACATATATATATAACTTGAATAAATGCAGATAAGGAGACGCATAAATACTAGAAAAGAAGTAACCATGCATAAATTGACAAATTCAAAGCAGGTTTGGTTCCAATTCCACCTCGTGCACCTCTTCATAAGAACATTCCAATATACTCTATTATTTACAACTCAAGAGATGTGACCAACGCGTTCTCCTTATGAAATATCAAGGTGATTATTTGAACCGAAATTCTATCGACAATTTAAATTTCAGTTCACTGTTATCGAGTGTCATTTTTCGAAGAATGCATATCACCTGTCCAATTAATCCATCGATGCAAACTAATATGTTAATCGCCTATACAAGGTTCGCTCTCCCTATTAACAGACACGCTGGTCGTCAAAATATAGGGAAGCATCTGACACAAAACTTCAGAAAGTAGACGAGAAAATAAGAACCTCCTGTGAAACCTAATCCCTTTATAGACAATTGCAACCCATACACAAGTTAATATATAAAAACCCTTTATGTAACTTTCTTCATATTTTATTGTTTATCCTGCAACATAGGTTACAGTCATTAGAGACTGTGATAATTTTATTTTTTACACTCAATATTTATTCGTTTTTCGTTTCTTTATGATTACTTTTTCTTGCTTTTCATTAAGTCATACGTTTACTACAACTGCCTTTCAGGTTTGTTTTCTTGCATTTTGCACTAATGCTGGATTTCGCAGTTCACTAGAAATTAACTAAAGACGTAAGCCTTTAATGAACACTATGATTCTGGGAATAAATGAAACTTAAGCAATTTATTATACAATACTTCTAATAAGTGCAAATTATATGACATGCAGTGGATTCTTTTTATATTTATATTTCTATAAATAATGTGTAACACAGCGCAGAGTTAAATGAATGCAAAATGACGTCACTGGTAGAGAGGAGAAGACTATAAAAAGAAGAAAGAGAGCGATCATAGCATATTTGCTTTTTTCAGTTGCCGTGCAGATAATTTCCAGATTGTTGGATAATGGGGGAATTGTTATTTTACTATAAATTTTACAACTGGGTAGAAAATATAACGCTCTTATTAATCCTCTGTGAAGTATATGAGTTCTTTATCGACCGTGGAAATTACGTAATCTTGTAACACATTCGACTATTTATTTACCTATTAAGTTGAGGTGTTTGCCCGCACGGAGATTGATATACTTTTTCTATTTAAAAATCTTTTTAATATACTCAGTCATGGATATACGAGCTATTACATAGGATTAATTAATATGCTTATTCATTTAAAAAACGAGTGTTAATTTATTATATATTTATTGTTAAGGATCCTTATCCGATCATTGGTTTCCATAATAATAAATACGAAATCTGCAAAATATAATATTTTAACGTATTTTTCGACCGGGCAACATCGGCCGACCTGCAAGTATGTATATATGTCTTTAAAAAAATCTAATTTCTTACAACTGTTATGCAATTTTAATGCGACAACGAGAAAAGCATGATGACATTGTAAATTTGATTTTCTCGCGCTTAAAAAACTGAAGCCATATAGTTAATTAATTTCTTCTTTTCCGCTGAACGAGAAAATACGTATATATATATATATGTGTGTGTGTATGCTTCCGAGTTATCTCATATAAATCCTTATAAATGCAGATGAATTCATAGAATATAAGAAATGTAAAAGTAGAGCATTTTTCCCCGATTACTTTCTCACACGCGCCTGTCAATATTTGATTATCCAGATATATAGTGAAACAATGAAATAAAATTAAAACTATCTGAATTGCCTTACCAGTTTGATAACTAGTGTTGGATTCGGTCAGGATTCGTCTAGCCTGTTATATTAATGCAAACGATTCGTCCCTTGAGAGAGAATGGAGTAAACAACGTCTTAGAAAGTCTTGCTTCCTACCAATTCATTACTACATGTCCTCGAGACGTCAGACTGCTAAATTGGACGAAAGCGTATCAAAAATGGTAGTAGGAATGGCTTCTATTCAACTAGATCGCAAATTCAACTAAAAAATCTGAGTATTAATAAGTTGTTAAGATATGATTATACTATATGTAAGAAAGTTATTGTTTTCTTTAAGTTTTGTTTATGATAAACTAGCGGGGATGCTCGGCGTTGCCCGGGTGTTTGGAGATGTGTGTTGAGCAAAATTAAAAAGATAGTAGAAAGGCGGTCTTGAACCCCTGAGGCGAAGGCGGAAATAAAAGTGCAAAAAAAATGACATCTTACCGCTACGCTATGCCCTGACAGGAAGTTAAACGCGTTCAAATTTAGTGATGTCAATCAAACGGTTGACTTACAGAAATGGATAGTTAAGTGAATGAGTTCAGGCAGGCGCATAAATGAACGTTTGACTCTGGCTGTATGCCAATTTCTGCCGTATTTATTTCCTCACGATATTGGGAAAAACCAGCTCCCCTCTAAAAGGGGGAGCTCTGGCAGCGTCCAAATGAATAGCAATTGTCTGATATGAAGGGTTTGATCAAAGCTGATTGCCTTCAAAAACTTTTAAAACTCGATCAAAAAATAAAGATAGAAACGACGCCCGTTTCCGAATCGTAGATATTATAATCTCGGAAGTATAAGGAAACTTCTCCAAAATAGTAACCTTGTTGAGAAGCCTCGCGAAAAAAGCTTTTCTTGAACATACAAAGACGCGCGTCCGTTTTGTCTTCAATATTATAGATAATAAATTAGGAACTGGTTTGAATATAATCGTTTCAGTTTTATACAAAAACCTTAGAATGTGATGGTGATTTTTTAAACATGATTTGCTTGATTTTGTTTTTGTTGAAAAAACTGTTGGACTTTTGTCCCTTAATATGGACATTGTTTCTTATCGTAATGCTTACGAGTATATGCAATCGATGTTATCTGCCTTGTAATCCATAAAATCTATATGATAGTGGGGAAAATCACATAACTGTTTTAAGCTTTAATCTGATTTAATGGAGAAAATAACACGATTAAAAGGGGAATATGAGTACATGTGGATCAACATTGCTCAATATCGATTTACAAGTTTAATTATAACTAATTAATTCTATTATAAACTTTATAATGTAACGAATTATTGCTCTTTTGTTTGCTTCATTTCACTTTAATCAAAGTTCTCAAAAATCAACGGGAGCCCCCCTCCTGGGGCTAACACTTTATCTTTTTGTGAGATACATGGATATTCGAATATTGAATTACAGTTCGCTTTTATCTCTAAAACATTCAAGTAACATTAATTTACCTCTCACTTAATGACCAGTAAACTACGTTATAGTATATCTCTTTCGTTTGGTCTTTTAATTTTAGTTTCTCATCTAGTCTGGTTGAGTATCTAGCTTAGTGCTTTTACTATGGATAACATCAGTTGAAGAAGCTGCACCATTTCTTGCTAGTGTAGGAAACCATATAACCCAGATCTTATTTGGGCTTGGAAAAGTGTTATTTTATTATATTTAGTTAACGTTTACTTGTAGGGGGGAAGTAACTTCAGGACAGGTTGGCCTGACAAGCCCCTGTACACAGGCAGCTTAGACACTCGAAAATAGGTTTTAGTAAGCATTCAAATTCTCTTCATCATGCATATATATGTGTGTGTGTGTGTGTGTGTATGTGTGTGTGTGTACATATATTCCACACCTTACAAGTATAACAGTTGGATAGAATGTGACAATTTTGAAGATTGTAAATTAAAAAATTCAATCGGCCATTCACGATAGCTTTCACATTCCGTGATATGTCTATCGACTTTCCTGTGTGCAGCAGTTAATAAAGTCGTATCCTTAAATACAGGTTACCTTGTCTTTGAGCCCAGGGTTCTGATGTGTCCTACCAAAGAACCTAAACTGAGGGCTAAACTGAAGTCTGTTTTAGGTTTCGTTTTTGGTTTTAGTTTTGATACTAGTTTGTGATGTTTTTTACAAAGATTTCACCACTTATCAAGGTCCGGAGGCCACTCGAGGATAAAGGTTAATGAATGTACGGTAATCAATGAGACAATGCCGTAGTAATCGTTAGTCGTGGAAATTTGGTAAATTTAATTACTTAAGCGGATGGCTCATTAAAAACTTGACAACGTTGGACTTAAAAGCGACCACATTGTAGTCTGTTGGAAACGGAAGTGAGTTCCACAGGCGTTAAGTTCTAAGAAAGAAGCTTTGTTCATGGAATCTACATTTAGGTTTAGGCACATATATAGAGTAGATGATATTATTTATAATGGGGGCATAGATTGGTGCCCAGACGAGCACTTGCTATGAAAATAACGATAACGTAGAGACAGACTCGCAGCACCTCTTCTGTGGAAATAGTTTGCAAGGAAGAGAAAAGGGAATCCTCCGTTTGGCTATGAATTTTATTTTTTTTTATTCTTTCAAAACAGCATAAGGTGCTTTGAGCGGCGTCTGCCCAGATGTGGCAACAATACAACATCCTCAGGCGTACTTGGCTTTTATACAGATAGATAATTACATCAGTCGTAAGATATCTATTGGAGCGGTAAAATGACCCCACAATTTTTCCAGCAACCTTGGCAACAGATTTAATGCACTTGCTCCATTTCAGATCAGAAGTAAAGGTCAGACCTAGAAGCTTGTCAAAACAAGGCGCATCCCCCAAACGAATGTCATTCAGTTCAATTGATGCCAGACGGGGCTCAGAGCGTTGATGATGTAAAAATAGAAGCTTGATTGCAGATACATTTGACATTGTTTGTCTAATCGTGGAAAAATATATAGGGATAAAATATATGACTTATAAATTTAAAGCTCCTAGAAATGTAATGTGCGAAAAACAGGAATTAAACACCATTAAACACAAATAAATAAATAAAAATACGAGATATTTATCTGTTTTATTAAATATTTCGTTGGTTTTTATTTTTCCTGTGTTGAATTGTTTTCCTTTCTGTTATGTATATATATATATATATATATATATATATATATATATATATATATATATATATATATATATACGCGTTTTATTTTTTATTACCGTATCTTTCTGTTAAGTTACATTATTGTTTCAGCTGGCCAGGTAGCTGAAACAATAATGTAACTTAACAGAAAGATACGATAATAAAAAATAAAACGCATATTTGCTCTACAATAGTATTGATAACTTTCTTCGTTTTTTATTAATTACCATTTCTACTAAAAAAACTATATATATATATATATATATATATATATATATATATATATATATATATATATATATATATATATATATATATGCATATATATATAATATTCAATTATTATCTGTATTTTTACATGTTTCATCATTGCTATGTCATCGGTGTCAGCATAACTAATTAAGCCAATTGCATGAATATAACATTGGAAACACGAATTACCTTGAATTCCAGTTACGTGTAGTGTGTGTGTGTGTGTGTGTGTGTGTGTGTGTGTGTATGTGTGTGTGTGTGTGTGTGTGTGTGTGTGTGAACCAACATAATTAAATGGGAATACATTGGGATAGATATGAGCAAACAACGCCAGATAGATAAGACAATTTGTTTTTACTGTAAACAGTAACTAATATGATGGTGAAAAATAAAATAAAAGATCATCAACCGTTATTTTTATCATCATTTGATTTTTGCATGAAACAAGAAAATATACAAAATACAATATGCGGCAATCTAACCTTCTGATACCATGAGATGATATATTAAAAAAAATGATGGTTATCAATATATAAACGCGTCTATCAAAGGCGATTGGGATTAGCTAACATGTTTTTATTATAGCGAATATGGAATTTTACAAAAATGACCTTAGTGCGACTTTTCTCATTTTAATGTTGTCAACAATAACAACAAATACCGAATGAAATATATGATCAAATCGAAGACAGGAAAAGAAGGGGTTAATAATCTTGCAGATGCAACACAGCAAATACAAAATTCCACCAAGAAGAACATCGGGTAGATACTCCACCCGGATTTTATTAAGATGCTCATCTTCAGACTTTTTTGCGGACATGATTATATTTAAAAATTCAACGTGACAGACTAAAATATCTAAATTTTAGCCTGACAGACGAAAGAAAATGTTATTAACACACAGAAATATTCATTGTCTTCCGACTGAGATCAAAGTGCAGTGTCTGTTCTGTCTTTAGTAATAGGAGGAGTAATCGGTTTTAACTCAGCTGGCTTTTATTTTTGCCTCATCCAGGATTACCCCTTCTAGGGATGTTCTTATAGGAAAAAAGTATATAGTGACTTCACACATGTTGAACCCAAAACTACGGAATAGCTAGTATCTACTTCTGTCCCTTCGCAGAAAGATATAGCGCAAGGCTGAAAGGTAGAGACAGCTCAAACTAGTGTCCCTAAAGAAAGAGCACTCAAGCCATTTAAACATATAGTTTGAAGTACCCCATTAACATCCCAAGGTCGTAATGTGTCAGGCAGTAATTAATAAACTTACTCTACTGCAACGAGAGGCAACATAATCTAGGAGGGTGAACCTTACAGGATTATAGAGGACAACCACCACAGCCTGACAGATTAAACGCCACCAAAATGATCTAGTTCCCGTCAGACTGAATGTTAAGAACGAATACCTGACTCATACGTACCAGTCCAAAATCTCAAAACAATTGAAGTTGCGGAGAAACAGCTTCAGTTACCCTGCTTACTGCAACATGATCGGCTTCAATTTTGATGTCAACAAATACTTTTCTTTTAGTAATTTAATTCTATTCTTCCAACTCGTCGCTTCCAAATCTCTCATATTAATGTTTATCATCCAACAATACTGCTATCTCTTTTTCTCAAGTGTTGTTTTCCTTCGTGATTAGTGAATATTCAGCAAATAAACGCGATAAATATATGACCATATTCACGTTGATATACAAGTTCTTGTTTGTATTTTTTCTTTACAAAGAGATCACCGCATATCAAGTCCCGAAGGTCACTCGAGGGTAAGGGTTAATACGTATATTGTAATCATTGGGACAACAGCGTAGCAATCGCTTATGGTGGAAATTTGGTATAATTAGATTACTTATGAGGACGGTTCAATAAGAACTTTTTTACGTTGGATTTAAAGACGACAATATTGCAGTCAGCAAGAAAGAAGACGACCAGAACTAGGTTTAACAGACGGGTAGTTATAGGAAAAAAAACTTTGTTCATGGAATCCACGTTTAGGTTTAGACACTGATTGAGTGGGGGAATTTATTGATAGTGATTTTGATTAGACCAGTGTTTTTTTCTGAAATATTGGCGAGGGGGGGGCAAAGATTGGAACTCAGTCGAACACTTACCATGAAAATAACGACAGATCAGAGACCAGAGACACGCTTGCAGCGTCTTGTCTGTGGGAAAGAGGCTGCAAGAAAGAGAAAAAGGCTTTATTTACTAGATTATGAAATCAGTTTTTAACTCTGCAAAAGTAGGATAGGGTACTCCGAGCAGCTCCTGCCCAGATGTGGCAAGAGTACTTCATCCTAGGAGGCACTTGGCTCTTATACAGGTAGAGAATTTCATCGGCAGTGAGTTATCTACTTGGGCGATGGAATGATCCAACCATTTTCCCAGCGACCTTTGCAACGGATTTGATGTATGTGTTCAATTTCAGATCAACAGTGAATGTCAGACCAAGAAACTTGTATAAACATGAAGCGTCCTCGAGACGAGAGCCGTTTATTTCAATAGTGGTCAGATGTGGCAAGAGCGTTTATGATAGAAAGAGAGAAGCTTGATTTCCGATTAATCAAAATTAACCAGACATCTTTTTTTTTCATTGCACCACGTGCCCAAGATTAAAGAAGAGAGAGACTCAAAAGTATATTGACCATTTTCAGCCTTTGAAGTGTTGCCATAGATGGTTGTGCCGTCTGCATATCTGTCTACGAATGATCTAGGAAATTGATTTGGGAGAGTGTTGATGAAGATAAAGAGGAGAGTTAGGGCCAGGAAGGAATTTGCGGGACGTCAACATTAATGTTGTGAACTTCTGATTTCTGCCCATCAACCACTACTCTTATAAATCTTTCAGAGACGAATGATTTAATAATATAGAAGGCATTTCTATCTATATTGTAGCTGGAGATCCTGTGTAGTAGGCATTTGTGCCACACTCATTCAAAATTAATTGCCCTAGAAACGAAGCCGTTGTTGTGAACTTCCCTAATCTTTGGAGATATTAATGTTAACACATCAACTGTAGATCTAGCAGAATGGAAACTATATTGCATGTCACTGAGTAGGTTCTTTTTGCTGAGGGTGTTGACTATTTCTCTGTTTAACACAGATTTCAGTAACTTACTCATGGCGCATAGAAAACTGATTGGTCTGTACTGAGAGACAAATGACCGATCAGCTGATAGCCCGGTTGGCGACGTTGATCATGGTCATTATTAAATGAGTAATATTTTT
Organism: Euprymna scolopes; assembly: GCF_053919585.1. Taxonomy (NCBI): domain Eukaryota; kingdom Metazoa; phylum Mollusca; class Cephalopoda; order Sepiida; family Sepiolidae; genus Euprymna; species Euprymna scolopes. The sequence continues at coordinate 82,559,720 of NC_136483.1, forward strand.
GGGTAAGATCAGTTGCTGTATATTACGAAAAACTCTTCAAATTCGAATTATGCAACAAATCGATCGCATAATTAAAACATGTACGATATCGCTATAAAGTGACGCAACGATGGCTGATATGCCTAAAAAAAAACCGCCATCATCACCACCAACAATAATAACAACAACAATATAAACGTTATAAATCGACCCACACACACAAAGCTCTTATAAAGAGGGTTAGGCACCTCTTAAGTGAGATTCTGCGTTCAATAAGTGCATTTAGCAAAGGAAATTCGGTTTCAAGCTTTCATCGTTAGAGAGCATGAGTTTACAGCGGCGCATCTCCGATCTCGCTCGTTAAACATTGTGTCACTTTCAGACATGATAGAAGACTCCTGTCGCTCTCAGGATTTGTACACAACTGGTCAACTAGTAGATAGTCTGCAACAAAAACAACAACAAAAAAAGAAAACCGATTTCTGTCAAAGGGAAATGGAATTGTGTCGCCCTTTCTATGTCGACAATTTTATCGTTCCATCCCATATTTTTTAATCGCAATTGCAACTCGATTTAGCTCCTTTGATCGAGGTGAGATATCGGTCAGTTGGATCTTTAATATTTTATTTTTTCTCATCTTTATATTAATATTTGGTCTTTAATTAGCTATTATAAAATTCCGTACGCCCCGAAAATATAAAATTATTAATACATTGGATGAGAAAAGGTTGATTTATGAAAACTACGACTCACTAGTTAAACGAGCCGTTGACAGACAATAAATAAAACAATTTTCAATAAGGTATGATAAGAACTTGCTGATATTGGATCTTAAGGTGGCTGTGTTGTAATTCGCAGTAATACAATCCCGTAAGTAATTCATTTCCTAGATTGGAAACTCTAGCGTAGAAATTCTATCATGTCTAACTTAGAAATGATAGAAAAACGATAGTCTTAACTACGACATATAACAAAAAATACTATTTCAAACTCAAGCGTTGCAAGCCAAAGTAACTGTTGTTTCAAAATAGGGTGCAGTTAAACTTAAATGCACATATATTCTCCGCAGGTTTTAAAGTGTAACGTGACCGACCGACAAAATCTCACATCGAGATAAGAGGACGTATCTCATAATCACATCCCTTTTTTTCTTATCTGAATCCTATAAAATGGAATAAATGTTCATAGGCAAATACAAAGAAGAATGGCTTTAAATATATCGAAGCTGCAACAACGCGAATCGATATTACCGATGAAGATACGATTATCATCAACGTGGATCTCTCGGTCAGCATCCCTAACACAGATTACTATCACAAGGTTCCGGCTGTCGAGCGGAATTAAATGAAAATCCCTCCTCAAATAAACATTACCGTCATATACTAATTTTAATAATATTGGAGCATTCTTTTCTGTCGTGCCAGAGTAGAAAATTTACATCAAACCCTAGTTGCATTATTCTCTTCTCTCCAACCTCTTACATAAAAGAAGAGACATTACTTACTGTATCACAAGCATCAGAGTAGATACTCAAATCAACTACAACTTCTGCTTCCCTCTCGAAAGCATTCACAGCAAAAACTTGTTTATCTACAATCGTTGTGAATAATTTTACTTTACTTCCTTTCTGCAACTAAAACTAAACCGAACTTCCACGAGGAGAGTTGCATTTCAAGTACAGCAAGCCTATGGAATACAATGCGACGGGACAGTTTCCAAGCTGCATAAAATATGATGTTATTTTTAGTCCAAATTCTTGTCGAGTCGTCTTCTTAAATAACATTTTGCGAATTTTAAACCATCATTTCCAATCCTCAAGGCGTTACCTCACCATCTACCTTGCACTCATAATTTTTATTCTTGAATGGCTATCTGGCCTTGATAAGAGCGATTCATTGTTATGAAAAGAATCTTCCATGAAGGAGGGTAGAATTCATAATACACTAGAAAATCGTATGTGTTTTACAGAAGATTGGTAAACATCAAACAATCTTGGAACCAGAAATATCATTTTTCAAGTTATCATTATAAATACGTTTACTAATTCGGCACTTATACAGTATGGTGAACATATAGAAAATCGCGTTCAAAGTAAAAAATTTTTGGTATAATTACGTATAAGACCAATAAAAAATCCTAAAAGAATTAGGACATATGATCCAATGGAATTTTAATTGAAAATAAAAAATCAGTTTTATCTTATTTTGTCGACCCGCCATTGATATGAGTTAAAATACCCGTAAACCAGGGGGAGATAATCTGTTTGTCATTTAAAATTTAATAACGAATCACAGACCAGTAAAATACGATAAAATTGATATTCATTTTTAATTAAGATTTTACCCGACCATTTCTCCTAGTTTTTGCTGAATATACTTTTTTTGCTTAATACTTAAGTATATTAAAAAATTTTCTACTTGGAATGTGATCTTCACATTTGCACAATACTATATAAGTGCCAGTAAATATATAAATGTAAAGAAAAACATCCCTAAGATTAGGTATAACAGTTCGCGTATTTGCCCATAGGCCGATCGAATTGGGTTCACTCATATGTCGAGTCATATCAAAGACTCCCAAAATGGTACTTGATGCGATCTTGCTTAACATTCAGCATTATAATATAAGGATCAAGGATCAAGGATCAAGTTGAACGTTCAGAGAAATGAATAAAGATCTCCACATTTCTCAGCGCAATAGCCAACAAAAAAGAAACCTTTAACACTCACCTAATTACTCTAGACCCATTTGTTTATTTCAATTTAAATGACAAACTAAAAGTAGCCTTATAAGTTTTATTTGGTGGCGTTGAGTTCCTTTCTATTTTTTTCGTACTGTCTTTGACACAAAATATCCCAAAACGATTCATGTCTACAAATCCATCATGTTAGTCTGACTTCACGTTCCAAGCAGACAATTTTCTGTCGCCGATTCTAGCTGAACACAAGACAATTAGTATGTAAGGACAATTCTAAGTTTGCCAAATACCCGAATGTATCAACTTTAAAACTTTATCAATCGGTTAAATAACTGAATTACATTGACTGACACGACTCAAACCGGAAAGCCAATGATCAGCGCAGTGATGTACTCTTAGTCTGCTTAATTTATTGTAACTCTAATCGACAAATCGTTTATTGATATCAAAGGATTATGTTCAAGAGAAAGCAGTTCCCGCAAAAACATGTCCAAACAAATACCAACTACGTGGGTCGTTTAAAAAGTAAAGCTTCCTATTTTTTTACTTACAAACTAAAATGTTGAAGAGCTACGAAGAGGAACCTGGTACCATTAAAATGAACGACCTTTTGTGCTCCAGAATTTATTTTTCTCTGTAGTCACCCCATTACCAATGCACTTTTGCCAGTCTCTTCTGATGCCTCGCTCGTAAAAGTCCAGAGTACGCTTTACTACTCACATCTCTGTCGCAACACTAAAATCGACGAACCTATCCCCTAAACGTGCTGGCATCAACTGTATCGGCCTTATAAACGTTCAACAGGCGTTAATAAATGTTTATCGGTTTAATTTTTCTTAGTGGAAGAATTCAATGACGCATCTTTGCTTCTGACACACGTCCATGATAGAGGTTGCTTTCTTAGAGGCTCACACTGCAAATATCTGCACCAGATAGATGAAAATATTAAACCCTGAATGCATAAGTCGAGTCATTATAACAATGCAACTTGCAAACCTCTCTCATCCATTCGAATGGGATGGAAAAACTACTTTTGGAACATCTCTTATTAAAGAAACAAGGCCGATAGCCATTACTCGCGTGCTCTCGTATAATGAATGAAGGCGTGATAAACTAAAATGGCCGAAAAATGGGCTGAAATGACTTTAAAAAATAAAAAGTAAATGACTTAAAATGACTTTAATGAACTTCAAGATGAATTGAATGAACTTAAAAATGACTTGAATGTTTAAAAATAACTGGAATCCTTCAAAAACTTGAATGATCTGGAGAATGACTTGAATGGCTTTGAGACTGACTGGTTGTAAAGTGGATGATCATTTCACATTAAATTAATAAAGAAAAGTGATCCCCCACTTTATATAACAAAAATTATTTGATTTAGGGAATTTGAAACGTGATATTAGCTATGTGGCCAAGGAAAAGTTACAAACATAAGTACAGCATGTAGTAAGAACAGATACTACACTTTGATCTTGGCCAAAAAGCCAAGAAAAGGATATTTATTTGCTCCACCCACCGAGCAAATTAAGCACAAGGCCGATTTTTTATGTGAGGAGTGAAGGGGAAATGGGGACCAGCTCCCCGGGGAGTAGTGGAGCTGGATAGTAACAATTGGTAGGTCTTATATGTGGGGTTGGTATTTATTTGCTCCCCCACCGGGCAAATTAGGCACAAGTTCGATTTTTAATGTGAGGAGTGAAGGGGAAATGGGGACCAATTCCACGGGGAGTAGGGGAGCTGGATAGTGACAATTAGTATGAAGGCTTGTCTCTACATTGACCAAGGTCTTATATGTGGGGTTGGTATTTATTTGCTCCCCCACCGAGCAAATTAGGCACAAGGCCGATTTTTAATGTGAGGAGTGAAGGGGAAATGGGGACCAACTCCCCAGGGAGTAGAGGAGTTGGATAGTGACAATTGGTATGAAGGATTGCCCCTACATTTATACTTATTGCCCCTACAAAAATACTTATAAAAAAACCCGTTTGGCTCTTTTATTTGTTAATAATTTCACAAAATGTTAAAAACAAATTATTAAATTTGACGACTTATACAACTTGAGAAGGTCGGAGGTTACATCAACTTAAACGTTGCGCAAATAATATTGAAGATCAGAACATTAATTCGATTTATTCAAATAATACGACAAATTATTATTTGATAAAAAAAAGCATAAATATAACGGGCAATTATTTTTTAGATTAACATCGGTTGAAATTTCCGCTTTCAGATTTTTCAGCTATGGCAGAGTGTGAATTCTCTATTTAACCCGAGAAAATAACTAAAATCCGGTATCAAATATTATCGGCAATGTCTATAGAACGTCGAAGATGTCAAATGTGGATGTGATAAGAGCAGGCGGGATCTCAAATGGATACTTGTCACCTCTTTATTCTCCTCCACAATTCAACTACCTATAATAGTTTCTAGCGGTGAAAACAATCGAATGATCTTCCAATCTTTTATTTAGAAAATAAAGACGTGACACCACATAAATAGCTTCCAAAGTAACGTGTCGTGAAATGTCTAGGATTATGCTGAACAAAAACACGAAACGAAAACACTAACCAGATTTTCACGAGAAGAGCATGGAGACTACTGGGATCCTTAAAGGGTGTACTGCATCTCCATAATTCCAGAATTATCAAAAATACAAAAAAGATAAACAACTGCTGCGAGAATGCAAAGTTATCGAACCAAGAAAATACTAGAGATTTCGGAAACCGTGTCACGCAGACTCCAGGGTACACCCTCTGTTTTATGGTAGTGAAGCATCGCTTGTAATCAGACGTGCAATAATACTTAGTTACTAAGATATTATTTGGAGTATGCGGACTACTGATCACATCTTTATATTATTCTTACAGCATTTCGACTAGTGTGACATTTTACATTGTCTATGCATCACTTGAACTTCAGTAAAGGTCATTGGTTTTTCTCAGCTCGTAATCATAAGTGTTAAACAGTAAAGGGCATATTCCTAGTATATATCTGATGATTTAAATTCGCAAGCCAACCTTGAAACCATACACAGGAAACTGTGGTCATGGAGTCAGCAAGTATGTACTGAAATGTCACCTCAACCTGCCGTAAGTAGATGCACACGTGACGTCACATGAACCGAAAAGAGGGAAAGGGGGAGTGGTAATTTAGTTCGTTATAAAGCTAAGAATCGATTAGAACCTGTATATAAGGTAAGGGTTAAGGCTTTAGACATCCCGGAATCTCGAATGCTACCCTCGACTATAATAGACAAAAATAGGTGACGTCAACCAGTTAATGTGTCTTTCTCCAAATTAAATATATTCATTTTTTCTTTCTTTTTTTTTTTAATTAAATTCTAGGTGTAAAAATTAAACTCTAGAGTAAGGTTGACAATAAGATAAACAGCTTGTGAATTGAAGACGATGGTTGTAACTGCAGAATTTAATTATTAATGAAGCAAGCTGAACAAGATTTCAACACGGAACTTGTAGTGTGATAGGAAGCAACCTTGTAGTGTCATGTTCAACAGATAGGTAGTTCATAGAAAGAAAATCAAAACTATCCTTATGTTAAATACAATACCACGGGGCTGTTTCCCAGCTGACTAAAATTGCCAATAGTTTATATATATATATATATATATATATATATATATATATATATATATATATATATATATATATGTATATATATATATATATATATATATTTTACACAGTGATCACCACTTATCAAGGCCCGGAAGCCACTCAGGGATAAGGGTTATTGTAAGTACATCACGTTAGTGAGGAGATTTTATGAAGTGTTTAATAAGGGGGCGGTTCATTAGGAATTTGTTAACATTAGACTTGAAGACATCCAAGTTGTAGTCCGGAGGGAAGCAGGCAGACGGAACAGAGTTCCACAGGCGTGCAGTTCTAAGAAAGAAGCTTTGCTCATGAAATCCGCGTTTTGATTTAGGCACAGATATAGAGTGGGGGAAATTTTTCCCACTGGATTCAGCTAGACGGGTGTTTTTCGTGAAAGATTGGCGAGGGGGGACCAGGGATTGGAGTTCAGACGAGCACCTGCCATGAAAATAACGATAAAACAAGGATAGGCTCGCAATGTCTCTTCTGTGGGAGAGGGGTTGCAGGGTAGAGAAAAGGGCATCCCCCACTAAACCACGAAGTCTATTTTGTACTCTGTCAAGGCATGATAGGCTGTTTTTGGCAGCTCCTGCCCAGATATGGCAACAGTATTCCATCCTTGGCCGTACTTGGCTTTTATAGAGATAGAGAATTGCATCAGTAGTGAGATATCTTCTGGAGCGGTAGAAGGATCCCACCATCTTTCCTGCGACCTTGGACCCAGACGAGAGCCATCCATCACAATTGATGCCAGCTGGGGATCAGAGCGTTGATGATGTAAGGATAGGAGTTTGGTTTTGGATGCATTAAAGGTAACTAGCCACATCTTCCCCCACTGAACCACGCGCTCGAGATCAGAGGAGAGAGAATCCGAGAGAACTTCGTCATTTACAGCCTTTGATGTGTTGCCATAGATGGTCGTGTCATCAGCATAGATGTCAACGAATGATTTAAGTATGTGTTTAGGGAGGTCATTGATGTAGATCAGGAAGAGAGTTGGGCCCAGGATTGACCCCTGAGGGACTCCAGCATTTATATTGCAGGCCTCCGATTTTTGTCCATCTACCACTACTCTTATGAGCCTATCAGAGAGAAATGATTTAATGATTGAGAAAACATTTCCAGTTATACCGTAGCTGGAAATCTTGTGAAGTAAACCCTTATGCCATACTTTGTCAAAGGCCTTTGATATGTCGAGAGCAATTGCCCTAGAAAGGAAGCCTTTGTCAAGAGATTCACTAATCCTGTGGGATATAACCGTCAGCACATCTGCGGTAGATCTTGCAGAGCGGAAACCATATTGTGTGTCACTAAGAAGGTTATTCCTGCTGAGGTGGTTGACTATTTCTCTATTTAATATTGATTCCACTAACTTACTCATAACACAGAGAAGACTTATTGGTCTGTATTGAGAGGGAGATGACTTATCACCTGAATTCTTAAATACAGGGCAAACTGAGGAGGTCTTCCAGGGGGTCGGAAAGCACTTCTCCTTAAGGCAGCGCTTAAATAGTTTCGTAAGTATGGGAGCAAGTTCTGGTTGAAGCTTTTTTAACACTATAATTGGGATGCTATCAGGGCCAGTTGCTTTACTGGAATCTAGGTTTTTTATTAGCTTGGCGACCTCATGCACGGATATTTGTATGTTACCTAGCTTGTTCTGTGTTATAGGAGGAAATATGGGGAGTTGATGGCCTTCGTCGCATAGGGTAGAATTAGCTGCAAAGTTCTTTGCAAATAGTTTGGCCTTGTCTGACGCTGACGAGATAACCTCTGGTCCATTGATAATGGTTGGGATAGAACGCACACTTCTGTTCAGGATCCTATTTGTTATTCGCCAAAACTGGTGGGAACCAAGCCGCTGATCAGCTACCTTGGATTTAACAGACTGGGCATATAGCTCTCTTGCATTTTTTATTACTCTTTTACAGTGGTTGCTGGCAGTCCTGAAAGCAGCTTTAGTCTCAGTGCATCTATTACGTTGGTAGTTATGGAAAAAGTGATTTCTGTGCGCGATAGCAGCAGCACATTCTGGGGAGAACCATGGCTGGCTGTTAGGTTTTTTTTTGAATTTTTTAGATGGTATGAATTGGTATATGCCTACAATTAACCATTCGGTCAGATCTGATACTATAGAGGACACTTCCTTTTTAAACATGGAGTGCAGAGGTAAATCAGATATGAATGTACGGAAGCTATCCCAGTCAGCCATAGAGTATCGGTATACAGTACGGTGGAGGGGTACGTCTGATGGCTTCTTACATTTTGTTTTTATCTTAACTGATACGACAGAGTGGTCGGAGGATCCTAAAGGAGAATGAACGGTACATGAACATAGCTCAGGGAAGTTGAAAGAAAAAGGTCTAAGAGGCTTGCATATTGATTGGGTGTATCGGGCACACGGGTGGGTTCGCGAACAATCTGAGTGAGGTCATAAGCAATGGCAAAATCATGACAAAACCTCCCCTCATCATCTGTCTTATTTGAATGGGTCAGCCATTCCACGTTATGGACGTTCAAGTCACCACAGATGTGGATGTTAGCCGAAGGATGTGAAGACAGTATGTGGTCTATTTTCTCAGATATGCTCTTAAAGATAGTAACTCCGCTGTTGTGGGGCCTATAGAGGGCAAATATAAATGCAGTGGTGTTAGCAAGTGCAACCCTGAAGCACATATAGGGTAAATTAGGATCTTCTCTAGAGATATCCCTGCCACATGGGAAGCCATCCTTAATGTAGGCACATATTCCATGCCCATGGCGATCTTGGGAGTCAGATTTAGCTGTTAAATTGGAGTATCCATTAATTATGAACTCATCTAGGGAAGTGGTCGGCCCTATTCCAGTTTCACATAGAAATAATATGTCCGGTTTCGTCTCCTGTAATTGGGTTTCAACCTCTGGAAGGTTGGAACGTAGACCCCTGATATTGGAGAAGGAGACCTGGTAGTAGGGGTCTACGCTGGAAGATGGGGTTCTAGGTTTAATCGAGTTTTTATTCTGGAGATATTTCATATTGAGGTTTTGGGATTTGTGGAATAGGTCGGCATACTTGGTTAGAGCAGTACAGAGAGGGAAAGTAAGAGAGAAAAAGACAGGAATTTTTTTTTTTTATTTGTAGCACACGAAAAGGTAAAGCCGTAACAATTACCCACTAGTATGGCATCGAGAGGCCCCACCAGAGACTACTGCATGGTCCAGATCCACTCACCAAATGGCAATACAGCAGTCCCAGTACTTTGCGCCTGCTGATAGGACAGCCTCCTTAGTGGTTAATCCAAGGTTCGGGTCCCTGACTATCAGGCGGATAACGTCAGCCCAGACAAAACGTTTACCTCCAGCACCCTTACTAGTGACATGGCAACAAGGACAGACAAAGACAGAAAAATATCCGACATCTCAGACTACTGGTCACCAAGTAGTACCGACCTTTAAGCAGCTTTTTCTTCACCCTTTGTCAGAAACATCACTCATTGAATGAGGACTGAATGACAAAATAGGAGAAGCGAGAGTTACTGGAGCTGCCGATAACACATCCACTGTATTATCTACTCTCCATAAATATATATATATATTTATTTATTTATATGTATATATATGAGTTGATGTTTATGTTTTTAGCTGCACTTCTTTCATTCCTCCTTTTCCCTTTTTTCTTTCTCCCCTTGTTTTGTCTTTTTCTTTCCATCTTTTTCTCTCTTTATGCCTTTTTCTCCGTTTCTTTTTCTTTTTCTATTTCGAGACAAGCCTTAATCCCCACATTTTCTTTTCCATCTATTAAACACCGTTTCTTATACTTAAGGACATGTAATGTGGCCATCTGATAATTTTTTTTGTAGTTGCTGAATCCGTGTATGGTTCTTATTACGGACTAAGCTTTTGAATAGGCAACATTGCCTGAAGAAATCTCTAGTTACTAGTAAATGGCTGACCGAAACATGATCATGAATGTGCACCGACAAATTAATGCTTATGTAAAACAAATAAATAAATATATATATGTATTTACATATGTATATATGTGTATATATGTAAATATATGTATATGTATATATATGTATTTATGTATATATATATATGTATATGTATATATATGTATATATATATGTATATATATACAAGACACACACACATATATATACATATATATATATAACTACTTAATTTACTCACATAAAATTAATATACGAAAGTATAGATTCATGCGTAAACTTTAATTATTTACTTCAAAAGTGCTCAATACGTAGGTAGAGCTAGTTAATAAGTTATAAAATGTATATGGCGATTAAGCTACACTGAATATTCCGCGTTTCATCCACTCTAGGATTCTTCAGGCATATGGCTTATGGCTGAAGAATCCTAGAGTGGATGAAACACGGAATATTCAGTGTAGCTTAATCGCCATATATATTTTATAACTTACTATATATATATATATATATATATATATATATATATATATATATATATATATATATATATACAATAGTCGAGTGTGGAGATAGACCACGACTCCAAAATGAATAAACAAATTAAACTCTTCACTGATACCAATCGCTCATACTGATAAACACCCAAAATGCTTCTTTTTCAACTTCTAAAAGATTTATTTATATATTAATGTTGTAAGGTTGTTTGCTTCTGTCGTAGTATATAAATAGAAAATCGTGACCTTTTGTCGATTTTTATCAATCTTTTCCCGCCACTTTCACCCTGTCATCTGCATGCAAAACAAAGTTAACCTTTTAGCGGTACATTCCGTCGCCATCTTTGATTTCTTTAGTTAACACCCCGAGCAGACATTCTTTTGCCGCCTGTTTATCAACCGGTACGAAACACTGATTATAATTCCGTTACCATTCGCCGCGATTACTCTTTAATTTATCACCAAGAATAACACGATTTTTATGAAAGGAAAACAATAAATACGTGCGAAACAAGAAAAAAATATTCCGTCAACTTAAAGGAATGAATAAATTAGCAAGTGTTAAAACAACGAAACAATCAATGTGTCAAAAGGTTGTAGATAATGAGCGGTGAGATTAAAAAAAGAATAACAATGAAAACAAAATGGACGAAGAGAAGAAATAGCTTTGATCGAATTGGGAATAAAGATTCAATTCTCTTTGTTCTCTCCTTTATTTTTATTCACGTAGAAATCCGTCTAATTAGACACGTCGTCTATTAATTATCGAAAGCCATACAAGAACGCAAGTGACAGCGATAATGCAACATATACATCTATCTATCAACATGTACATCTATCTATCTATCTATTTATCTATCTAGCTATCTCTCTCTTTCTTTCTTTCTCTCTCTCTCTCTCTCTCTCTCTCTCTATATATATATATATATATATATATTTATTTATTTATTTATATATATCTATGACTACAAATATTTTAAGCTTGCCTCTTTAGGTAGAGCACTGTCGTAAGTAATCTCACCCGCTACTTAATTGGCCTAAAAATGAGTCGCTCGCCCTTTGTTTATAATCAAAGCGATTAGAGGTAACAGTGGTGGATGGATCTTTGTTTAAATAGAAATTTGTCGAGATTATTTCGGTAGAACTGTTTACTGTCAATGCGATGGTTCTAGGTTCAATCTTCGGCTTGGGAGAGGTGCTATCTAGCGAAACTGGACTGTATGTCGATGACTACAAATATATATATATATATATATATATATATATATATATTTATATATATATATATATATATAATGTTTGTTAAAATAAGAATAAGATTATTCCTCTTCTCTTTTCTATCCATGACAATCTCAGCAGTCCTGTGGGTAAAAGTGTTAGATAAAAATCTAAAGTGATTTAGTCTGGTGTCCGAATCATGCGACCATAGATTTTTTTATTAATAAAAATAGCATTGATATATGTCTGTCTGTATAATTATGCAAATACATATGTATATTAGCGAGAAGATACAGCTCATATGTATTTACCTTTATTTAAGTCATATAAATAAGTCAAGAAATCTGTTCAACTAAAAGTTAATTCAACCATATGGACATATGGGCATATATCTTACAACTAAATAAATAAATGATTCGAAAACTAGGAACAAATGAACGGATAAAATACGATGAATACAAGAAAAAATAAATAAACAAATAAAATAAATAAACAAAACGTGTCAATAGGAAAATGAAATTGCCATCAGAAAAGAAAACAAACCATAAAAACCTAGATAGGAGAGTAGCGATGGTAAGAGTATAATATAACTACAGGTTAAAGCGAAAACTAAACCGCCACGTTAAAAAAAAATACTTACACCTCCCCACTGCGACAGCTTAATCACGCGAAATTTTACTTCGCCGTCCTCTCTCACATGCGCCTTTCCTTCAACCCACCACCCTCAAAAACTCCTACTGCTCACATTAACAAAGTATACACCCACTTTCTTCCAGAACGTAAACCACATCCTAATATCTTATAAAAACTAATATAATTTTCACTATCGATTCTTTCTTAGTCTGATGAAGTGCTATCTCTGAATTGGGATTTTACTGAAACATGTATGCACCTATGTAACCAATAATGTGTGTATAATAAACAAACTATATATATATATATATATATATGTGTGTATGTGTGTGTGTATTTAGTTACAACATATCTGTGCTCGTGATCTATCACTAATCTCTTGTTCTACGACAGGGTCTTAAAAAGAGTATCCAATATAATAATCTCCGCACTATCAACTAAACTCAAATCCCTGTTCTATCGCCGAAATATTGTATCCCAATTCCCATTTTTAAAGTATTTTAATGAGATGAGCTCTGACTAACTAGCAGTACTTGTACACCCTCGACGTAAATACCCTGACAAACCTGACAAGCAGCAAAATATCACCCTTACAATGGTGTGATCCGAAGATGTCGGAAAACCGTCTACTCTATTAGTTTCTTCTGTCGAACTACTGGATTTTGCAATTCCCTCTTGGTTCCCAGTTTCCCTAGCTGTGCTGACATACGGAAGTTCAAGTGTAATGTGAACAGACATCTCGCTGTTCAACTCTCTATATAGGATCCCTATAAACTTGGTTCCAAACAGTAGTAGCCCTTTACGTCCAAGTGGTACTGTGCCTTGTTTGGGGTGAATAACAGTAAAAAGAAACGTCGATGATTTAACGAGAACCAGAGTGTTAGTACGTAATTTGCATATGCTTCGAAAACACTCAGGCATCATATTTATAAAGCATTTGTTCTCATAATATTGTTATAAATGTGTGAAACCCGACGTGCCTTAAATAAGTTTCCAGACTTTATTCGTATGGGCAGTTTTATTGATAATACACATCTTTAAAGTAATCTAATCCGGCTACTGTTATAACTTTCCAACAACTTTTGCAAGGTCCCATTGAAATCCTCTTGTGTTAGCATGTCAATGACCCTCGTTACAGCGTTAAACCTTTAGAGGCTTTACCTTTACCTTTAGAGGCGTTACCTTTAGAGGCTTTAGAGGCGTTACAGCGTTAAACCTTTAGAGGCTTTCGTTATGGGAATTGAGGAGATAAATCTCAATTCCCATAAAGGTTTCCTTGAGCTTAGGGAATAACCAAAAGTTACAGTAAGCAAGGTATGGACTATAGGAAGGGTGAGAAACTGTCTTGATGCCCATCTTGGTCAAATAGTCTGTGATGAGGATGAAGTTGTGGACTGCACCTTTGGGACAAACTTCGCGTAAATCTTTCGCATCTTCAGTTCCTCGTGTGTACAGTCCCCACACTAACATACAACTGTGCACTCATTGCCTCTATATATCCTTATCTATGATTGTTTTTGTTTTTTTACAAATCAACTGTGGAGTTCTGACTTACTCCTCTCACACCGTTGATCATCCCTCACTGACTCACTGACTTACTTGAATTTCTTATGCCACTCAAAAACTAATGCTCGATTCATAAAAGATGGCCCAAAAGCAGCCTGCATCATTCCATGCATTTCGGTGGTATTTTTTTAAGTTTTCACGTCAAGATTGCTCTTTTTAAATTCGCTAGCTACGACAATCAGGCTTTAATAAGGTGTATTTCAATTTCTGCCGTAGCTGTTCATTTGAACCTGAAATTATAAAAGTTGTCAGTCACCTCATAACACGTATAGCAATAACATACTCAATCTTCAAGAATCTACAATTTAAAATCCTGTACAAAATAATAAAAAAAAAGTCTGGGAACTTATTGAAAGCACCTTGTATAAACAACAGATAGTGGCAAGGTTCTACGCGCAAAATAGTTCTTACGAGAAATCATGAACACTTTAGAGATTTCATGGCTAGTAGATTAAGTTATTGCAATGAGATAATAAATACAAAAAATAGTCATGACAAATTAGGTGCTATTCTCATATGCCGAATCTTGATACTCTAGCTAAGTCTGT
>NC_136483.1:82579404-82659404 GCF_053919585.1 Euprymna scolopes
TAACGGGAGCTTTTTCCGAAGAGTTTTGGCCTAGCTTGAATTAAAATAAGAAAATTGTGTGAATTTACTTATTTCCATCTTGTATTCAACGTTCCGTAAATAAGACATCATTGTTTTAAAACGATTGTAATTTAAATGGTTAGATAAAGCGAAAACGATCTAAAAATTATATATATATATATAGTAAAGATATTGTAACGAAACCTAATTTGAAAATACATCATTTGAAATCAAAATTAAAAATTCCGCAAGAAACTTCTTGTCAACATAATACAATTACTTTTTTGTTACTTGGGAGTAACCACTTATGAAGGCTCGAAGGCCACTGGAGGATACGGGTTAATGAATGTAAGGTGGAGTAAAGTAAGCTTCATGAGAATAACTTGAGAAGGACTTGTTTACATTAGATTTGAAAGCTACCATGTTGTATTTATCCGGGAAGCATGCCAGCGGAACAGTGTTCCTAAGGCGGGCAATTTTAGGAAAGAAGCTGTGTTCATAAAATGTGCCTTTACATTTAGGCACAGATAGAGAGTGGGGAAAATTAAGTGGTTTTAGCTAGTCGAGTGTTTTTTGTGAAGGTTTGGCAGGTGGGGACAATAGATTGGAGTTCTGACGAGCACTTTCCATGAAAATAATGATATAACAGAGATAGGCTCGCGGCGTCTCTTCTGTGGGAAGACGTTGCAGGGAAGGAAAAAAGAGCATCACTTATAAGGCTTCGAAGCTGGTGTTGAACTCTATCAAAGCAGGATAGGCGTGCCGAACAGCCTCCGCCCGGATGTGGCATCTGACTCTTATACAGATAGAGAATCACATCAGCATTGAGATACTTACTGGAGCGGTAGAGTGATCCATCCATTTTTCCAGCCATCTTGGTAACCGATTTGATGTATGCGTTGCATTTCAGATAAGGAATGAAAGTCAGTCCCAGAAGCTTGTCAAGACACGGAGCTTCCCCCAAAACTAAGGCTATTCATTTCAGTTGGGGCGTGGTGGGGATCAGAGCGATTATGAAAAAGGAGAGAAGCTTGGTTTTCGATGCTTTAAAATTAACCAACCACCTTTTCCGCATTGTACCACGTTCTCAAGATCAGAAAAGAGAGAGCCAGAAAGATCTTTTTCATTGCTGGCCTTTGAAATGTCGCCATAGATTGTCGTGTCGTATGCATAGATATGTACAAATGCCTGTCAATAGCTTTTGATATGTCAAGCTATTGCTCTAGAGACAGAGCCTTCGTCGAGCTTCGCTAATTTAAATTTGACGCACTGAGCGTATGAATCTCTTGAATTTTTTATTACTCTTTTCCAATGGTTGCTAGTAGTCCTAAATGTGGCTTTAGTTTCACATGCATTATGCTGGAAACAATGGAAATAGTGATTTCTGCGCGCAATGGCGGCGGCACATTCTTTCTAGCTTAGCTGGAATTTTTGGAGGACATGAAGCGGTTTTATCCTACAGTTAACCATTCAGTCAGGTTTGATACTATAGAGGTCACATTCTTTTTACACATAGAGTGCAGAGATGTATCTGATATGAATGTTCAAAATTAATCCCAGTAAAGCCATAGAGTATCGATACACAGTACGATGGAGAGGTACATCAGATGACTTATTACATTTTGGTTTTATTTTAACTGAGACAACCGAGTGATCGGAAGATCGCAATGGAGACAGAACGGAAGATGACTACATGTCAGGGTAAGTAAGAAACAGGTCAAGGAGACTTGTATATTGTCTACCGAAATCGGGCATACGGGTCGTTTCGTGAACAATTTGCGTTAAGTCATAGGCAATCGAGAAATCATAACAGTACCTCCTCTCATCATCCGTTTTATTTGAGTGAACTAGCCATTCAACGTTGTTAGCACTGAAGTCTCCACAGACGTGTATGTTAGTCGAAGGATCGATAGACAGAATATGGTCAATTTTTCAGAGGTACTTTCAATGATAGAAACTTTCGCTGTTATGGAGTCGATAGAGAGCAAATATGAATGCTGTAGTGTGAGCAAGTGCTACCCTGAAGCTCATGTAAAGCAAATTAGGATCTTCTCTACGACATGGAAAATCATCTCTAATATAGGCACATAGCTTATGCCACAGACGATTTTGGGAGTCAGATTTGGATGTCAAATTTGATTATCTGGTAATCGTGAACTCATTTAAGGAAGTGGTAGGTCTTATGCCAGTTTCGCACAGGAACAATGAGACTGATTTCGACTCCTGTAATTGGATTTCAACCTCTGGAAGGTTGAAACATAGACTCCTAATTGACACCATTTGTAACCCATAACATAAATACAATAGAATAACCAGAGTATAGTAAGTATTTATTGTAAGGGGCACAAAATGCCAAATAACTTTTCTAGTCTGATAGTTTCATTCCTGGGATCGCTTACATCTGGAATTTTCTCCTTGCTTCCTATTTCATCGGCCCTACAAAACTGCAGTAATTTTTATGTAATGTAAATAAACAACATAACTTTTCTTTTCTTACTATAAATCAGGACCTAAAGTAAAACGGAAGCTACTTACGTGCCTGCTTAATATTTGCTTTGTTGCGGCTGAATTAAACATTAATCAATCAAAAAATTAAAGAAAAGTAGATAAATATGTGATTTAGAAGGAAACTTTAATCATAACTTTGAAATGTAATTTAAAAGGAAAATTTAATCATAACGTTGAAATGTGAATTAGAAGGAAACTAATCATAAACTTGAAATGTAATTATTAGTTAAAATATGAAATAAACCAAATATAGTTTTAATTTAAAAACTGAATAGGAAGAAGAACTAAGAGGATTTCTAAACATTTCCAGCATTCCTTCTATAAAATTGAACTTGTATAGCATTGCCTGAGGATTCGTATTATTTAGATTCTTTGGGCTATTGTTCTCATCTTGAGTGTCATTTTCGCAACGTTTTGGTCGATGTAACGTCCGACCTTATTCAGATGTATCTTGCAAAATTCGGGAATTTCTGTCGAACTCTAGAATCAAAACGGAATTTCCAACGGAACCCTTTACTTAATTCATTTGGATAGCATGCTCTTTTTCCGTTAGCCAGGACTGGATAGAGGTTCTATGTAATTCGTAATTGTATTTTTTGCTCGCCCACACCGAGAATTGAACTTTCAACCTTCGATAGTATATCACTTTTACCATTGATTTTCCAATTACTTTCACCACTGCGCCACTAGTTGTTGTGAAAATGGTACTCAAGATGAAAATAGTAGTTCGAATAATCCAAATAATACAAATAACCAATCCTAATCTCAAACATTCAGAAAAGCATCGCCTGAGAAGTTCATTGTTTCTACTAAACAACTCTTAATCTACTCGTTAACAGTAAACAACTGAATTACACGTTGGACCGTTGTAAATAGTTAGCCAAACTTCGTCCTGTCTAGTTGTAAGTGTAGCTATATCTGTTATGCAGTAGTACAGGTTTTTTGTCTTGTTTTCATCTTATGTAATAATGTTCAAATAAAAAGGAACATGTAAACCCATTATTTACTTTAAGCTTTGATTCACTTTTCACAAAATATTATTGCAAATACGTATAAATGAACTACTTGTTCTCAACTAATTCGTGATATAATAGAGATTCTCAAAAAATGTACGACTTGATGCCAAACGCCAAAGAATCAGATTCGATCTTATATCTCTGTCACGTATTTCCTCTCATGACGTAACTTCCATTTACATATTAGCCTAATCTCTAATAAAAAAAGTCTCGTGGAAGAATGCGTCTTCTTATTTTAATTTTACATTTAAATTTCCGAGTTCTTTTTCCAATATTTTAAACCATTGTATTCAAAATCGTTACACTTGATACAATTTAAATATTTTCGAATGTTTCTTTTTCCTTATTTGTCGAGCTTCACGTAATTAAAAATAACATATTTTATCGAACCTAATGAACACGTCATTAATGGTAGCTGTTTTCTATATTTTCATAATCAATAATTATCTGTTTTCACTTCCTGTTGCAATATTGATTTTTTGTTTCATTTCAGGTAGAAACGCTGATTCTTAACAATTAACTATTTTTTGCTTTCTTTCGAACGCTAACAAACACCACAGATTATTTGGAATCTTCCATTATCCTCTCAGTCGGAAGATAAAGATTGGCTTCCTCGATTTCAAATCCGAATCATTATGTAGAATTCACTTTTAAATTGTTCGTCCTATATGATAACAAAAACTAATATTAAACTGATGTAAACATAAAATAAGATTATGAACATCCGTTTAAAAATTACGTTGCTAAAAGGTAAAACTGCATTTGATTCAATAAAGACTGTTTTAATATAATTATTCCAACAGTAAGATGTTTGTAGTCGATAACGCTGTAAACATTTTAATAGTATATCTTTGATTGCTCAAAGTCGTAAGCGGCACATAAATGAAAATATTTTCAAATTTCATTTTTGTAAGAATTACAAAGTGATTTCATAATTTTATAAATACATATGGTTCTTTATTATTTCACACTCAATCTAATTATTTTTATACGTCATTTCTATAAGAAGTCAGATTTATAGCAAGGATAAAATTTCCTGGAGTTGTTCACATTTAATCAATCAATGCAGAAAACAGTACACAAATGAAATATATTTTAATACCCATAATGGTTATATTACAGGAATGTTTGTTTTTTTTTACATCCTACAACCGAAGATTTAAAAAATATTACATTTTTTCAAATATTTTACGATTCTAAACTTTTTGCGTTCAATTGATTTAAATTCATTAAAAAAATATAATACAAAATATAAAATAGGACAATATCTGCAAAAACCGATCATAATCGGTTTTCATGATGTCTAATACGTTTTCTTTACAAAGGAGTCATGAATTATCAAGGACAGAGGTCACTCGGGGATAAGGGTAAATTAGTGTATGATAGTATATAGGACAATATTGTAGTAATCATTATTAGTGGAAATTCGGTAAATTAGATTACTTAAGGGGGCGGCTCATCAAGAACTTGATTACGTTGAACTATAAGACGACCATATTGTAATCGGCTAGAAAGAAGGCAAACGGAATAATGTTCTTCGGGCGTGCAGTTATAACATTTTTTATGGAATCTACGTTTAAGTTTAAGCACAGATAAAGAGTAGGGTAAATTGTTGGTAGTGGTTTCTGTTAGACGACTGTTTTTCGTGAAAGTTTGGCAAAGGGGACATAGACTGGCGCTCAGACGAGCACTGGCCATAAAAATAACTATAGAGCAGAGACAAACGCGCAACGTCTCTTCTGTGGGAACGAGGTTGCAGAGATGAGACAAGGGCATCCCCTACTACGAAGTCTTTATTTAACTCTGTCGAAGCAGGATAAAGTTCTTCTAGCAGCTCCTGTTCAGAAGTGACAACATTCTTTTATTCTAAGGCGTACTTGACTCTTATACTAGTAGATAAACTCGTTTTTTAGTAGTAAAGTATTGTTGTTTTTTTTGTTTTGTTTTTGGTGTTTTTATGCGAACTTTACTAATAATCGAGTCTGCAAAGATAGAGGCGTTTAAAATCTTGTGATTCTATCTGCACACATTGTTTACTTCAATATACTGGCACATTGCTACTTAGCTGAAGGGACGACTATGAATTTGGAGCCATAACTATAGTAGTAAGCTACTATAGAAATGGTTTCAAATTCATAGTCGTCCCAAAGTGTTGATTTGTTTGTTCACATTATATTTAAATGTGTGCATATTGTTACAGTCATGAAATCAGAATGCAGGGGGATAATTTATTGGAGTTGAAATATTTCTCGCATCTGTAAACCTCGACAGTAAAGGGGTGAGATTCAGCTGAATATTTGATTACTTAGGAGTATCACAGCAGCAATTTCATTAGAGAACATTCTATTAAAGTTCTTGTAAGCAAACACAGATTTGTAGACAAAGTGGGACTTATTAGATTTTGAAAACTAAGAGGGAACGACTGTGGCAGGTTCACCAGATATAAGAATAATTCATACATGGCTTAATAGTAGCTTCATAGCGATGAAGGTTACTGGCAGGTAAGCAAATCCACTTTCTTTGCGGCAGCCTTGAAAGTGGTTTCTATGTCTTTGTTCCAATTCGTGAATGTTAGGCCAGGAATTTTAAATGATGGACCCATAGATGGGATACTATCAGACATAGTAATAAGTGGTTAGAAAAAAATCAATTACAGATTGGAGATCACCTTTAAGGATTTGGTCACTGCTATATATATATATATATATATATATATATATATATATATATATATATATATATATATATATATATATAGTAAGTTATAAAATGTATATGGCGATTAAGCTACACTGAATATTCCGCGTTTCATCCACTCTAAGATTCTTCAGGCTTATGCGCGAATTCTGTGGTTGTTTGTCGTTTTTATATAGAAGATGCGTATATAAAAACGACAAACAACCACAGAATTCGCGCATAAGCTTGAAGAATCCTAGAGTGGATTAAACGCGGAATATTCAGTGTAGCTTAATCGCCATATACATTTTATAACTTACTAACTAGCTCTACCTACGTATTGAGCACTTTTGAAATAATTACTTAAAATTTACGCATAAATTTATACTTTCGTATATTAATTCTATGTGAGTAAATTAAGTAGTTATATATATATGTATGTGTGTGTGTGTGTGTGTGTGTGTGTGTGTGTGTGTGTGTGTGTGTGTGTGTGTGTGTGTGTGTGTGTTGAGAATAGAACATGGTGTTATCAGCAAGTATTCCCATCTCGGACATAATTTCATTAGGAATAATAACGGTCGAAAGATCATGCTCTGGGGTACAATCTTATTAATGACATGTTTGGATATACGAAGATTTAGGGCAACGTGGGTCATCCTTTTTACTGGCGAGGATATGATTATATTAAATATTGGTCCAGTAATACCAGAAGAATTTATTTCTATTATAAGGCTTCATGCTAAACCATGTCAAATGTTTTAATAAGCGTTAGCTTTATAGCATCACTTGTCTTGCTCAAAAGCAACATCCAGGTAAGGCCATTGGTTCAAGATTGTGAAAATATTACCTCCGTCTCTGATGTGATTCATCAACTCGTCCGAGATAAAAACTATTCAGACTACTTTCCTACTTCGTCAGCACTCGTCCGAAGAGGTAATAAACACACATAGACCCACGTTATTAAAAGGTAATACAACATACGTACACGTTTGATACACGTTTTTGTGGAACGATCGAAAGAAAGGGGACATTTAAATGTGTCTCTCATATGCAATAACAACATGTACTCGGATACAATTTAGTTGTTTTGGAATATTTCAATTATTTTTCATTTATTTTGTTTTTCGATTTTCAAATATTTTCATCGGCTAATGAGCACTTCATTAATCGCAGCTTTTCTGTATTTTTTTATAATCGATGATAATCTCGGTCTTCGCGTCCCGCTGAAAATATTGATTTTTCATTTCCGCTGGAAGCGACAGGAAGATGCTTAACAATTATCTCTTTGTTGATTTCTACGTTAGAGAACACCACGTGTTGCTTCTTTTCTTTCGATGTCTTCGAAGTCGGAAGATAAAGATTGGCTTTCCCGGTTTTAATTTCGAATTATTCTCGAGGAAGTGTAAGGAAAGAAACAATAACAACCTTCGTAAGATGCGTCCATCCAATGTAAACGTTTTAGAAATGCTATTTCAAAATTCAGCGTAGAAAGACAAAAGAAAATCCATTTTAGACTTAAGAAAATGTTATTTTAGACCATAGAAAATGTTATTTTAAACTTAAGAGAAAAAAAACAGACAAACACACTATGTTAAGCGTAGAATGCGCACAAATAATAACAAATACCCTACTTTGATGTAATTGCGCCAACTAGCTAAAAGTGCTCTTTTTGACAACCACGCATATAAAGAGCACTTTTTTTTGTTTACGAAATTACCCTTACTTACGGGAAGGACCAGGAGAAGGTTTCCAACCTCCTAAGTGATTTTGTGGACTGAACTGGATTCAAATTTGAAACACGGAGGTCGTCAATCCGTGTTAGTAAGCATTTGGCCTCCTTTGCCTTCCAATTTCTTAGATGAAACCCTTGAACTTCTTCAGGTGTATCTTGTTGAACTCGTGGATCTTTCTGTCGAACTCAGGAATCTTCACAGAGTTTTAAACGGAACACTTTATTTATATGTTACATTGGTAGGATGCGCTTCTTCCGTATGCGAAAACTCTAAAGAAGTGTGTTGTCACTCAGACTTTAAGCGAACATCATTTGTTATTAAGAGTTGGCACCAATTGGTAAAGACTTGCGTTAAAATTACTAGCGAATGAGCGATAACATGCAAAGCTTACAACGTGTTTATGGATTAGTAGAAATTATTTGACTGTCTTCCGCCTTTCTGCTATTTCGAAATTAAGTTTGGCAGATTGACTAATATAGAAAAATGGTATGTTGCATAACCGTGATGAAAGGTTCTGAAAATGATACATCAGATTTACTGGTGACAGACTACAAAAAAAAACATGATATTTAAACCTTAATCGTGAGCCACTAAAAGACAGACGGATAGAACCTTTTATAAATATCCGTAGACGCATCTATAATTGACATTTCAAATTTGATAGTGTCAGAATGAGCGATGAGCCGCGAAGACTCTTAAAGAAATGTATGGTCACATTTAACACCTTATGTTAGATATTAGTGTGACAGATAAAATGGTACACTTTTTAAGATTTACGTGTGACAAATGAATTACTATGCGATTTCCAGTTTAAGCGGAGCCGGATGGTAGATAGGGAGAGCATGGTATACGTAGGAGTGAACGTATCTAAAACAGTTATCTGACATGTAAGCGTGAGGGACAAACGCTTGTTTGATTGACAGACAATATCTCGTATCTAGATGATTGGACGCATATCAAAAGTAATTTTTCGATCGAAGTAAATCCTCTCCTTCCCCATGTTTCATCGCCTTGTTTGTATGGTTTAATTCAATTTTGGTAATTACGTTTCAATTTCCTTTTAACACCACTGTTTGATTAAGAGGATTATGATTATTACATTTAAAACCATAAAGAGTTGAGCATAACACGAGATGTAATGTGCAAAATCAATACATACACAAAATTATAAATATATATGTGTGTAATTTTCCAAATAAATATAGAAAAAATCATGTATATATATATGTGTGTGTATGTGTGTGTGAGAGAGTATGTGTGTGTGTTTGTGGGTTTCGGTGTGTAGTATGAGTGTATGTGTATTATAAATAGGAACAACATCGGTATCATCTGTTTCAAATCTAAACAAAGGAGACCTTTATTTGATCTTGTACTGGACTTCTAGTTTTCCTCAATAACTTTTCTGTCGATTTCTTCCACTAACCTTCCCCATTATATATATATATATATATATACTAGTTGGGCGCCCGCCGTTGCTCGGTCGTACACTACGCTTCTACATGATAGTTTAATTTATACAGATTGCGTACGTAATTGATTCTATAATAAATCAATCCTTTATTGAATTTTATCTATTACGATGAATAATTTGCCCGCTTTACTAATTCGCAAAAAAATAAAATAAATAAATGAATAGAAATAAAATAAATTATAATGATAATGTAATCATCAAATACCGTCTGTTTGTTTACAATATCACGTCAGCTGATATTTGGGCTTAACGATGAATCGCCTGGAAACTCATTTCTGATTAATGTTTACTTTTAAAATATGCAAACGACGAAATTATTCACAGCGAGTTTAAATGGTACCTCTTGTTTTATCTTAAATTGAATTCATTAATACGAAAAACAATTAAAATAAAATGGTGAGGTACACCCAGGTTTGAACAGGGGATCATTCGATCTGAAGTCGAATGATTTACTACTGAGCTAAGTTTCCAGATGTCAACAAATGTTTTTTTTTTCTAAGAAGAAATTATTTGTTGTGATTTTATTATCTCCCTTGCAGGCGCAACTTAAAATATTCTCCAGTAAAAATCTGTTTTATCCATAAGAAATAAAGAAGACTCTTTTAGGATCAGATGTTTTCGATTTTCGATACTTATCGGACAAACCTCTGCATAAAACATATCTAAGAACACTGCCAGACATATGAATTACCTTTGTGTGAAATTTGCAAAATATAGTCACAGCCGTTTCAGAACCTATAAGGACGGAACTCTCTCACACAAAGTTACGTTTATATAATAGTAGAGATTGAGATAGAGATAAACTTATATATACAGGGTGGCCCAAAGAAAACGAACCCCAACTCTAATTAGGCCCCGTTTCTTAGTGTTTCGGCCGAAAGAAATGAAACTTTAGTCATAACTAGTTTATTATATTCAAAACATCACATCAAAACATTAGGGTATTTGGCCTTTTTTTCTCCGTTCTACAGCATATGTTCTAGATGGCCTCCATTTAGCTCCGTGCATTTCTGGGGGCGCAGCACGAAGTTGTCCATGACGGTATTACAGACCGAATCGGTAATGGCTCTCATCTCCTCCGTGATTGCTTTCTTGAGGTCCGTGATTTGCGTAAATATTCGACTGGAAATTAAAACCTTGCCAGTGAAGGCATTTTTGGCATAGAGGATTTTGAAAAATATCCGCAGATTTTAAGGACCACGGAATAATCCATCTAGAAACTTATATTTTACTTTCATCAAGATATTTGTCAAGTTCATTCAGTGTTGTGCTTGGGTTTGGTCTAACAAGTTGCACCAGTATCCTTTTTACCCTTTCGTTCAACTTTTTTTTTTTTTGTCTGACAGACCTTTGCTTTGGTGAGGTTGCTTTATCTATTTTCCATGATGGTATTCTTTTAACCGAAGAAATAGGAACTTTGAGAGATTTTTCGATAGCGTACAAGTTCTTGATGATGTGTGTATTTATTTGTATATGTGTGTATATATGTGTATGCATATGTATGTATATGTGTGCATGTGTGTATACATATGTATGTATATGTTTGTATTATGTGTGTGTATTATGTATTATGTATGTATGAACGGATGGATGTGAGCATGTGTGTATTTTTATGGGTATGTATGTGTATGTATGTGTGTATATGTATGTATGTATGTATATGTACGTATGCCAACGACCGACTTCAATGTCATGTCTGCTTGAGCGTGTGAATTCGTTGGCAGGACTAAAAAGAAAAAAAGGTCATCTTCAGGCTCATGGACTTTCAGTGACTGCGGGAGTGGCACTCGTCTGACAAGACGTTGCAATCATCACATATATATATATATATATATATATATATATATATATATATATATAGGGTGGGGGAATATCTGTGTACGTGTTTACTTGTTTTTTGTTTGTTTGTTTTTTTTCTGGAAGACAAAGTAAATATATCCACCGACACAAAATGTCGTAAATATTTAAAAAGGTCAAAATTCGTGACATTTCTTTTCTCAATTCTGACGCCAAAATGTTGTTTATGTTTATTGTTTTTATCCATTAGTCTAAAATAACTCCCAACGACTGATAAAATACGTGAATTGTTGTCAGTGCCAATTCACGCACGGTGGAAAGTTCGTGAAATTAAAGGAGGCCGGTTTGTAATAGCCCTGTTTTCGTATTTTATCCAAAATCAAAATAAATGTAAAATACATTTTAAAAAAAGTTGCTTAACTTTTTAGATAAACATTGATAATGTGGATCATTTGGATTATTCAGACTACTGTTCTCATCGGGAGGATTATTCGCACAACGTTTCGGGTATTGTGACTGCCAGCCTGTTTCAGGTGTATTTTGTCAAACTCCAGACTTTTTCTGTGGAACTCAGAAATTTTTCTTTCGAATTCGAGAATCTGCACGGACTTTCGAACAGAACCCTTTATTGAATCGACCGTTTTTGTATGCTCTCGTTTCTTCAGCCATGACCGGGTAGAAACATTAAGCAATTCGCGATTGAACCCTTCGTGTCTCCTGCACAAAGGATTAAACCTTCAATGTCTAGAAGATTAAGATTAAAATTGAAAAACCTAATACTTTATCCGTAACGCATCGGGTTCCGAGTTCGACATAAAGATTCACGAGTTCGACAAGAAACACTTGAAGAAGGTCGGAGGATACTTCGGTCGGAATTTTGTGTATATACATTACACTCAAGATAAGACCAGTACTGCAACTAATCCAAATAATTCATAAAAACATATATGTGTGTCTTTTTTATTCATATAAACAGTCAATATGTTGGCCTATGCGATCTCTTCAAAGCCAGTATCCTATTCAACTAAAAACATATTTTCCACTAGTGGAGGGAGGGGCATCTAGCTTGATCCGATCGTAAAATACACTAAAATGTGATATTTTAATCCGTCCAGTTTTCGTATATATTCTTATAGAGTCGTGATTTCAAAAGTAAAAAAAAATATTTGAGTGGCATCAGCAAGAATCGAAACCGAAAGCAAAACTGCAGCATTCAAAGTTGGTGACGTTGCCACTATACCAATGTGACACGCCTATGAACTGATTAAAAATAAACTAAGATGAATGTACTAAATGCATAACGATTTTTCTTTCATTTTTTACCCCTTTTTTTACTTCTTAAAAATTATTTGAACTGCCTAAAGACATATAGAGGAACGGTTCATGAAAAATCCAATCATTTTAGGTCCCTAGCGTCGCTATGCGACTTTTAGTTTTTAAAAAGATGGTTTGAAAATATATAGAGAGACAGACGGACAGACAGACAGACAAACATACATATATAGCCTTTTATATATTAGATTTTTGAGAGCCTGTATGCAAGAAATGGATTTATGATTGTTTTGTTTTTTCAATTGGGAGTAAATGTGTGAATGTAGGGGCATTAAAATATTACTAATCGCTTTCTTGTTAAATATTTTTACTAGCAGCGAGACCAGACGTTGCTCGGGGTTTAATAATGATCAACGAATGTTTCACACTCTCGTATTTTTATTATCATTGAATTCGGTTAAATCGATTATTTTTAATCGAAACTATTGATTGTTTTCTCTAGTTATGGACCCATCATGGTGCACCGGTAGTAAGCTTCACATGCCTCTCTGCAATGACTTAGTTCACAATACATTGTTGTCCACATTGTACTAGAGAGAATCAACTGTGTATTTTATAATATATATATATATATATATATATATATAATGGTATAATTGTTCCATTTTGCTATAAACAGAAACATTCATTTCGAACGTGTCACTGTCATATCAAAGAACTTACGGTTGATTTTGACATGCTTAGCTTACTGCTGGTGCATTCATAATGGCTTGAATTTACGTTTTAAATGAAAAAGTCAAGTATCATGGTGTAATTGTGCTTTAAAAAGAAGACTTTATTTCGAACGTTTCATATCATATCAACGAACTTACTGAAAATTTTATAGGTCGAGCCTTTTTGCTTGTGTGGTATAAAACTTCTGAAATGCACTTGTGGTTTTAGGCTGTCTTAGGTGTTAAATTTGGTAAAAAATAACGCCTGTTCCTTTTTTCATCGGATTATTTCGATTATCGATACTTATAAAAGACATTCTGACACAAAACCTATCTACGAACACTGCCAGGAACATAAAATATCTTCGTGTGAAATTCCATAAAAATCAGCCCAGCCGTTTTCGAGCACATAGAAAACGAACTCACACACACGTACACACAAACAAACAGTCAAATCTCGTTTTATTTAATAGTAGAGACATCGGTTATTAAACCAAGTGTTTAATTTTTATTACTTTTTTTGTTTGTATGGAGCTATAAAAAAGAAACATAAATACCATTAAAACAATTGATTTTATATAGAATATTTGTTTGTTTTTTTCTGAAAATGCGTGAACCTGTTTTGTGTAAGGAGCTAAGAGTAACAAAATATGTTTATGGCAAAGACAAGAGATGCTTTTGAAAAGACCAAGGTTATAGAGAGGAAGAAAAGAGTCAACCAGGATAGAGTTCTACGTGCCTGCAGTTCTTCGAAAAATAAAACATTGGAATTTGAAGTTGCATTAGAATGAAGTAACCAAACAGCGAATTAATAGAGAATTACAATAAAAACTTGACCAACGAGCAACATAAGCTAGAACAAAGCAAGCAATGGATAGATCAGACAATTCTGAAGAGCATACACCATAATAGTATTCAGAATTGAGTCTAGTAACCACGCGTGTGTGCGAGAAAGGGAGAGAGAGATAATTGAAGAGAAGAAGAAATAACGGAGGCAATCAAATTACATATACGTTTCTGCGCCGTATTAACAACCCTCAAATAGGACAGAAAATTCAACCATAAATGCATCTGTTCTGATAGTAGATTTGTAAAAATAGAAAATAGTTGTGAAAGTCCATAGGACGATAGAGTGCATCCATTTTACGAGAAACACAAAACCTAATGGATTGCAACCATCTCTAACATTCCGGCTTTCGAATAACCGCAAGGCGGACGTTTAAATCGACACTACCTTCAGGTCGTCTTCCCTCACCGTTACAGTATCAAATTCTGGTTAGGTGCTAGTTTTCCCTTTGTGAATTATTTATGCTGCTCTGCCGTGTATATACGTATACATCGTTTAACTTAATGACAGTATTACGCCATAAACACGCTCATGTTCGTGGGACAAGAAGGAATAAATTTGAAGCCGGCATACGGCATTAACTCTGCTTCTGCTTTGTACACCCATTGTAGATACGGCTATTGATTAGCATTCATGTATTCTCTTAAATGAAAACGATATTTACTGGCGTTTTCAAACCAGGCTGTCCGAAGATACCGGCTTTCTGACCTAAACTGCACCAAATACTGATGTTACTATTTTGACCTTTTTCTTTACAAATCCCAATCATGTTTTGTAAATCCAAAAACAAAAGCAACAGTTTTTTTCTACAAAACAACCAAAACCAAAACAATCCGAATGAATGTTTGAATATACAAAGAGCTTAAAGCATATAAATCAAACTGATTCGATTCAGCATTAAATAACCATAAAAAGGTTTATAAATATAAAATATATTGAAGCATAACGTTTCCTGCGAAAATAACTGGATTCGACAATAAATTACTGTAAATAGTTGATATGCCATAAAACAAAACAAATCGAACACCAGAAACAAGCATTTGTAAAATATACAGAACTTGAAGCGTAAATACTTTTACTAAAATGAATGGATTCGTCATTAAATTACCTGAAAATGGTTGATAAAAAAACTGCATAAATACATGTTTTTTACAAGAGAATCACCACTTGTTACGTTGTGTCATAAAATGAGCGTTTGTTGTATATTGGTTGAAATTGGAATGGAGATGATATATTAAAACGTGTCTATTTATAAAGGATTGAGTGTTTAATTATCTTACCAGAGTAAATGTCGTTGTGTGTGTGATCTCTAGTGGTCTTTCTATTACATATGTTCATATGCTGTTAAGTGTGAATATGTGTGACATGCATTTTCACATACCTCTGCTTCTTCGTTAGTCCATCTGGAAATTCTCGTCTGGGAGGGAGACTTTATACCTGTTTTTGGGGACGAAGATTTATTTCACACCAAGACAAGAAATTGGTTCTATAGTTTATTTCACTTTCCCAGATGTCTTGCAGAAGGTGGAAAGTGAATTTGGCCTGTGGTTTCTTCTTCTAGGTCTTATTTCTACTACGTCAGCGTTCGTTCCCCACCCCCAGCGAAGGGGAGGAGACAACGGCAAAGCCGTCCGCTATCGTCCAAGTCGCAACCAAATCTCCTCGATTCAGCTAACCTGATCACATGACTCACACGCAATCCAATCAGCTGATCTTAACTTCCTGTCAACATGTCTACACTGTAATTCACACTCTCCTTCCCCTCTCTCTCTCTCTCTCTCTCTCTCTCTAACTCTATCCATTCTCTAACACACTTATCAAGGCTTGAAGGCCACTCAAGGATAAAGGTAAATAAGTGTGCGGCAGTCATCGGTAGAATAGCGCAGTAATCGTTAGTTATAGAAATTTGGTATGATTTGATTATTTAAGGGGACGGCTCAACAATAACTTGTTTATATTGGACTTGTAGATGACAATAGCCGGAAAGCAGGAGAGTGGAACAGATTTCCACAGATGGGCAGTTGATTTGACTATATAAGGAACTTGAAGCATTTATATTTTACCAAATTGACTGGATTAAAAATGAAAAAAATTGATATACCGTAAAAGAAAACATTAAACAACCACACCAAAACGCAATTCGTATGGAATGGTCAGATGGATCGAACATTATGCATAGGTAGTGCCGCCCTGGAACCGACACGAATACTTATTAACTAGCGCGCGCCTGTATCCATTTCACCCCCATGTCCTATTCATTCATTGTCACGATACGAAAGTTATACTCGCATAATGCTAAACCGGTTTACCTGTTCAGACTTTTCCGGTTGATATGCAATTCCAACCGAAATCAAAGGTGCCTGAATCTTAATGCTCAACGTAAGAAAACGGGCGAAAGAAGACGCGCAGCTTTGGAAGCCTTACAATTTAAATATTACCAATTTTAGTCGTGTTCATCTTCCACAGATTCAAAACTTGTAACTCTCATTACAGACGAGAATATTGATTCGCACTTTTATAGTTTCAAGTTTTCAAGAATACTTAGTAATAAATGGTGGCTGCAAGTAATTATTCTCAATATAAATGCCCAGTACAATTACACAGTTTTATGTATTCAGATCTAATAATGATAATGCTAAAACCAGTGTATTACGTTGAGGTTTTGTAAAACCATAACGAATGACAAAAAGATTACAAATGTTTTACAGGAACATTTATTTACAGATATATATATATATATATATATATATATATATATATATATATATATATATATATATATATACATATATGTTTGTACGCGCGAGCAACTGACACTTCCCTTCTCATTGTTTTAATAGTATTTGCGAGTGGGTATGCTGACAACAAATATCACAGTTAAATTTGGGTCGAATATTTTTAACCCCACGCAAAATAGATGTTAATTCCGAAAGCTGTTCTTAGCATGGAGAGGTTATGGTGTCTATTCTGAAAGTCGTTCTTTACATGGGGATGTTGTGGGTGCTTATTCTGAAAGCCGTTCTTAACATCGGGACGTTAGGGTGTCTATTCCGAAAGCCGTTCTTTACATGGTGAGGTTGGGAGTTTTTATTCCGAAAGCTGTTTTTAACATGAGATTACTCAAGAAAGTGAAAAAAGTCGTAATTGTTTTGTTTTACACGCATGCGCATTACTAATTTCTCGGTTGTGAAAAAAAACTTGATTTGTCCGTGGATGGCAGTGTCGGTTGCAGAGAAGTATTTTTTTATCGCATACGCGTACAAAAATGGCGGCCAGTGCATAATACAGGTTTTTATATCACGAAAACTACTTGTTTCTGCAGAATTTAAATGTGATTTTCTTATTCAGCATAGTCGAAAACTTACAAAAGTCGTCATTTTGAAGAAAATTTTGAAGGTTGACCTAATGTAAAAAAAATACCAATATTTCTATCAGGTAATCAATATATATTGTTTACAAAACATTTTTCTCTTACTAGCATATTTATAATACGTGTTGATATTTAAGATGATATGTATTGACAAAAATCAGCTGATAATACCGCAAAAATGTAATCAGATTTGTCACTAGAGTTGACATTTTTAAAATCCCCCTTGCACTAAAACCTGATGTGATGGAAATAAGCGGATGTCATTTCCTAATTAAGCAGTGCAAAAATACCCTAAATCAGTTATACAGGGTGGCTCACTTAAAAGTAGCCCAGTTCAACTTACACCACAAGACAAAATGCAATTTTTTTCTCAACAAAATGGCGCTACATGCTACATGTCTCACAGACCACTGACATGAGTTCATGACATGACGTTTACGGAAGAGAGAACAATAAACAACGGGTTATGGCCACCACGTTCCCCGGACTTGTCATTATGTGATTTTTATCATTGAGGAACTTTAAAACAAGATCTTTATGTAAACAATCCTCACAATCTAGACCAACAAAAGGAGAACATTACGAACGCTATCAGGAGAATCACCAGAGAAGATCTACAGTTAAACGTGCCCAGACATGTATAGATGTAAGCGGGAAGCACTTTCATCATCTTTTATAACACTACAGGTAATTTAAATAACACTACAGGTAATTTAAATAACACTACAGGTTATTTAAATAACACTGCAGGTAATGTAAATAATAAAAGAATGTTTCTCCTCTCTACTACATTTTCTGGGCTACCCTGTAGAAATCTAAACAATATTTAAAAAGTAAAATATTGTTGTGATTGTTATTTTTTTTTCATTTTTATGAGTTATTGGACCATGTTCATTTGACCGGAACTTCTATACTGTTATTTAGAAATAAGATAGAGTTGGAGAGCGGAGGGAGGGAGGGAGGGCGAATCGAACATATATTTTCACTTCATTATTCTTAACACTCAAACACTTTATTATTTTCATAATAGATTTCATCGCAAATTACTAAAAAGCGTTTGAATAAAATAAGTATTACTATGATTGGATTTCTCTGAAAATATAATGCTACAAATGATGTTATGTGGATTTGTTATAAATAAAATAAAAAGGAAAGAAATCGCTATCTTTGCTGTTTCTAGATGCCCGGCGAAAGTGACTACCCAAATGCCTCATCGTAAAAAGTTTGTACTTTAAAATAAATACGTGGTTGTGATGTTTAATATAAACCTTTATTTTTCAATGTAATTCTCTCACAGACAGCCAGCTAAATGCTTTAGTTTATAAGTCCTCTTCTTGTAATAGAGCGCGTGTGAAAATATCAGTACGAGCCCTACGATAGCTGGCTTGCAGAATATTAGCAGCAGAAGTCGTTAAAGCACATAGGCAAATAAGAAAGCATGCGTATGCTTGCGTCACAAGAAAAAGAAAAACTATTCCATGTGGTCGAGGAGAGAAGAAAAGTTCGCGTCGAAAAAAATGCACGTGTAAAGTCGACAGCTAGATATGGCTAACTAGGGCCAGCATAAAGAGGGGAAGAAAAGTGTGTCGGGCGAGATGCACTTGTGGCTTTTTGGTGGCGACGAGAGACTTTTAAGTTGGTGTCGAGCCGGCGTAGGGGTTTGCTAATCTTATAGCAGACGAAATGAACATTCAAATAAAGAAGCAGGCATTGTTTGGAGAGTAACTGTAATAAGTTTCTCTTGCTAAAACAGGAAAAAGCCGAGTTGTAATCATGTTTTTTTGGGGTTTTTTTTCCTGGGATGTTGCATCTTCTACCTATATAAGAATTAGATGCATCCTAACATGAAATACGCTTGCCAGAATATGGGGAAGTATCGCTCAAAAAACTATTCTTGCTTTGACATAATACAGGGTGAGCTACGGCAAAGGCGTGTTTTTAAGGAAAACAAAACCCTGCGAATATTTTAACAAGCATTTTATAATGTACATAAAGGCTACTTTCCTCACTCCCTATCCCTTACTTGAGGAGAGAAAGGATCGTTCTAAAAACATCCGTTTACCGTGACTCACCGTATAAAAAATCGACTATTACTGGATGGATATCCTCTACGTCTCAAAGTTCATTTTTTACACAAAAGACATTACTAATTTCTCTCTGATTTGTCGTCATTTTTCTTGAAGGTGCTGAACTGAGTTTCAACCTCTGGTTTATCGTTGTACAACTTTCACAGCAAGGAATCGATTTCTATCAACACGGAAAAATATTTCCTAACTTTTTCTATGTACCTAGTGTCAAGTTGATTTTTTTTGCGATGGCTTCCTATTCGTGAAACACGCTGCTGCGGAATTACTCCCCTGCAGGTTACAACATGGGTAATAAATACTTGTCATAAACCGTCCTCATACCTTATCGAACTCAGTTATTTCCCCTAATCCTTTTTAATACAGCCATAATATTCTTCATCTTTCGATAGTAAATGATTCAATCTCATTAACCGTTATCCTTGAAAGGTTTTTGGCCTTGATAAGTGATGGCCATATAGTAAAAATACAAAATATGATTTGTGCCATATTTTGTGGTAATCATTAAATTCGGAGTAAATTATTTGCTGTATAATTTTTTAATATTTATTTAAATACACATAGTTATTTTAATTAATATATTGATTTAAATATAAATATTTTTTACTGCGTATTAACTTGTTTATTACACAATATTTTAAATTAGAAAATGTCTCCTTATATATTGTTTCAAATGTAATGTTATCTATTGTAGTTTAACGGGTAGTAAGAAATTAACAGCAAAATTGATGTTATCAGATTGATTCTTCCCCAACTGAGAAATGTATACGTATTTTAAAATAACATGTAAGAAATGTATACGTATTATATAAAATAACATGTAAGAAATGTATACGCATTTTAAAATAACATTGATAATTAAATTTCTATTTCATATTCTTGGAAAAGATACACGCAGAACCACGGAGTTCGCTATTTTGTAGCATAGCGCGGATACGCGAATGTAAATGCATGCGAAATGACGTCACAAGTGGAGAGAAAAAAACTATAAAAGAGAGAATGAAAACGATCTTGAAAGAGACGCGGTAAAGAGAAAGACAACGAGATAAAGAGAAAGAGAACGATCACGAAAAAGAAAGGAGATAACGTTCGAGATCTCATGAGAGACGTGGGTGACGTCACGGCTGTGCCAATGAAGAAATAAATGCTGTTGCTACAAAGAACAAGTGAGTTGGAGTTATTTCCTGTTATTTGTCTTGGTCTCCTTTGCGACTAAAACTGAACATAATGTGTGCTGGTCCGCGGACAACGTTACAATATTAGCGAAAGAAAGAATACTCTATTTGCATGAAAGCATTGATTTGTTGGCGTTTTTATGATCTTGCTTTACGCTAAGTTGAAATCATAATTTTCTTTACGTTCTTTTGCGTTAACCATATTAAAGCGTATATTCATTCACCGACAGCTGTTCCGCTATCTTCAGATGCAGATTCATGTTGTTTTCTGCCAGGTTTTTCCGTTCGAAAATCTCATTTCACTTACGATTTTTTCTTCTAAATTTATGTTTATTTCCTGTTTCTTTTATCAATTTATTCTTTCAAGTCTACAGCATACTAAAAGCTTTCCGTCGTTGAACCCACTTCTTTCTCAATACATTTTTGACTCTGCACATTTTTTTTAATGACATTTGATACATACTCGCATCAGTGCAAGGGGCTCCGACGGTAGGGCTGTTCATTTCGTTATCATCCGACGTTTGCGAAATATTATTTTCATCGTTAAACGTGTAGTCTAGCTTGGCTCATCTTATTTTACGTACATTCAAGCATTTCTATAAAAGTTCTGTTCGTTTATGTTTAGAATGATAATTTCTTAAGGTAAACGCGTCGATTAAATGTTAGCGTCATATTACACAGGTATCCAAGTGCTGTATACCTATTGTTATTAAGGGGATGACAACAAGGTTAATGTAGAACGATGATTAGACGTTTATTTTAGTTTCGGAGTATTTTCGTATATTTCTTTTTTTTAAGAGCATCACTTTCGCGAGTGATTTTCACGCAATCAACAATTATTTTATTTCCGACAATCAACCGAGTTTTGTTTATTCTGGCCTGGGTGGCATTTCTAATACACCTGACCCAGATATTAAACTCAAGTAGTGGGGTATAAGAGTTTCTTTGATATTGTTTCAATGTTGATTTTTAATGACAATGTATTTACATATGTCATCCGTGTTTAAATTTTAAAATTTCACGTTATGTCATGCTAAAGTTAAATATAATATGTTAATTTCTTTGTTATGCTTGTGTTAGAAATAGCATATTTTTATGCATACACTTTATGTAGTAATTGCACGTTCGTTTGTCTGTCACACTTTACATAGAAATAGAATATCCATTTGCCTGTCACGCTTCAATTTAAAATAAGACACTTAACGATAGGTTACACGTAAATTTTTAATATTTATTTTAATATGCATGAATTGTATGAATGTGTTTTATTATAGATGCGTCCAATTGTGGTTATAAGAAGCCCCATCTGTCGGTCTGTATGTTTAGCTTAAATTCGAAATAAAATTAACGTTGGTCTGTCACGCGTACGTTTGTAATATCATTAAAATCTTTTTCACATTTGTATTTTTAAACAGTTGTACGTATTGGTCTCTCATAGACACAACATTATTTTCTTCTGTGTGTAATCCTTACGTTGAAAACTTTCGTCGATCCGTCACGTTTAATTTTTAAACCTTATTTTAGCGTTATTAAATGCGTTGATTAAATGGACGTATCTTAAGAATACCCATTCTTCGTTTTATCTTGAACAGATTTCTTTTTTTGTTGTACTTTTTTACTCGATTAGCAATTTTATTTTCTATAACTTTTCTGCTGCCAACATATAAACGAATTATTTTCATCGGTCGTCGTCCCACACTGACTATTTCTAGTAACAAACTGCCTGCCATTGACGATCTTTGTGAAGCTAACCAAATTATAATATAGACTTGGCAGCAAATTTGAAAAAGTGTCCCCCAAATCGACAGAATTTCTACAATTGAAACCGAATTATATATTATTATGTATATTTCTCTCCAATATATTCGATGACTGAACACCAAGCAAATATTTTACAAATAATATTAGTCGTTATTAGTGACTGTTTAAAAAAGAATGTCCATGTAATGACACCGCCTGGGTTTTTAATTTGTTTTGATTTATATCTTTTTCGACAAATAAACAGTTTGGGGATATTTAATGTCCAAACAGAATATCTATCAGAAATTATATATTGCACGGTGCGTAATCGCTGTGAGAAAAAATAGTGAATGTTTCGATTAATGCGTGTTTTCAAATAACAAAGACGTGGGACGCTCAACCTTTAAACGTTTTATTTGTTTCGTTTTTATAGAACAGTTAATTTAGTCGATAATTCGAATGCGGTACAGAAAATGCAGTCTGACATCAGTGAGGGGAAGAATGATACGCGAAAATGCGGTCGATAGAAAGTCTCTGAAACAAAACGTATTGTCTCCTCGTGATCCCAGAGGCCACCAGTAAAACAGTTAATAAAACATGACTAATTCTCGGCCTCCAAAGTCAACAAAGATTATACCATTCCTGTAACGATCTGGTCCCTGTTAATTGCGATATAATGCTGGTTCCGTGCAGTCCAAGGAGGTCCATTCTCCCAGGTTTTTCCTTCTCTTTTGAGGTAGGAGTTAGTTTATTGCTGATAGCGTAAGGCGCCCTAACCGGGAAATGTCGACAGTGGCTGCCCAGGTACTTTTTGCAGGTCAAGGTGCCCTTTCTTTGGGAGCTGACTTTTCAATCCCACTTTTCGACATTCGTGTTACAGTTCTCGCAGTTGGAGAGAAATAAATACTCTCAAACAACAATGGCTCCTGTAATCTGTTTGTTTCGTGGCAAGTTTTTATTGCTATTCCGGTAACAAGTGTTCTCATGTATAAATAAAGCTTCTTTTTGTATCTTTGTTTCTATCTTCAAAATTCCAATTTTAAAGTAATGCAATGAAAACTTATATTTGTAATCTATATAACTATAAAACTGTGTGGACCCTCGTTGCTGGCTTGAATCTTTTTCTTTTATTAATTATTATTTATTTTATTAATGAAGTTGTATTCTTGCCTGTCTGTTCACAATTAAATTAATATATACAAAAGTACACTTTTTTACAAATTCATTTTCCTACTAAAAACGGATATTTATACATTTATATTCCAGCATAATGTTTATATATACTACGCATTTAAAAGGAAATGACATTCAAGGAATAAAGTAACGTGCATATTACATTAAAGAAAATCTATTATAAAAATTAACTCTATGTTATTAATTATTTGTGGTTATAAAAATTGTTTACATTGTTCCTTTCAGAAATACGAGGTGC
Source organism: Euprymna scolopes (assembly GCF_053919585.1). NCBI lineage: Eukaryota > Metazoa > Mollusca > Cephalopoda > Sepiida > Sepiolidae > Euprymna > Euprymna scolopes. The sequence continues at coordinate 82,603,239 of NC_136483.1, forward strand.
CTTAAATAAGTTTCTAGACATTTTTGTACGGACATTCAAAATTGTCCTGGACTCTTGAAAATTCATTAGGTTATTGCTATATATTTTATGAGATGACAGACTAATTCTTATTATTTTAGGTTAAAATGAACCACTACAGCAGGAAGTGGAATACACCCTACTAAAGCCCCATTGTCACATCTGATGAATTTCAGAAGTCAGAGTTGATTGGTTAGAAAAAAGAATCTCATAGATAAGGATCGGCGTAAATCTATAGATACAATAAGTTCACAGTTGGACGTGAGTGTGAAAGCTGTACGCCCAATTATTAACTTAACTAGAAATACGGAAGATTTGCACGAAGTCTGTCCCAAGTCTACTTCGTCCTTGTCACAGACTATTTGATTTAACTAGGATAGGCATCAAAACAGTTCCTCACCCTCCCTATAGTCCAGACCTTGCTCCCTGTGACTTTTGTTTATCCCCTAAGACCAAGAAAAACTTTAAAAGCTGTCGTTATGAGACAATTAATAAGATCAAAGAGGTTGTAACTAGGGGCATTGACACGCTCGCGCAACAGGACGTTTATGGGGCCTTCCAGAAGATGTTGCAACGATACAACTAGTGCCTTGCGGCAAGAAGAAATTACTTGGAAGGTGACTAGAGTTTCATGTGTGTACTATCAATAAAACTGTCCATACGAAAAAATCTGGAAACTTAAGGCACCTCATATTATTTAAAGTTGATTTATTGAATTTATTTTTAATTTAATTTTAATTTAATTGATATTTCATTTCATTTCAATGGTTAACAGATAACACCAGTTGCCTTTAAAAACGAAAGCAAGATTATTTGTTTAAGTTGTGAGAGTTATTTCTCTTTTAAGACGAAAGTTGACATATTTTATGTTTCCATAAATACAAAATGTGATCTACTTTCAGAAAAATTGTAAGAAGTTAAGATATTCCGGGTTAAATCCTCTGCCCGCCAATATGTTTCAACTTAGCAACGCCGGGTATGTAAAGCTAGTGCAATATGAATATTAAGATAAAGTTCTGAGAAAAATATTTTATTTTAAAATTCCAGCTTCATTCTGATTTTACGCTTATTTCTGAATTCATATGATGCGATCCTAAAATGTTCTTACGTTATCGGTAATGTTAGTCAGATCAAACAAATTGTTTCAACATATATTATTAAAATAACTCAAACAAGTAATAGATATTTTTTATTTTGAAATCTGGAAAGTAGCGATGGAGTTGTTATAGACGTGGATTGACGATCAGAGTTAAGTTTGAATCCAACTGATGCTTGTTATCTTCTTTAAGTAGCTTATTCTTAAAATGTTAAAACAATATCAACCACAGAAAGAGATGATAGTGGCTAAGTGGTTAACGACACGAACTGATATCTCAGTTTGTCAAGTTCGTATACAGTTAATTCCACATACTTTGACTTAGGGATGTTAGCAACCTTCACCTGACCCCTCCCATGAGTACTGAATGTCTATCTAGAAAGAATTCTAACTAGAAAGATATTGGGGAAATGAATGCCAACAATAATCATCTGAATGATTCAAAATAAATAAATAAGTGATGATGATTAGTTACAACAACAACAGCATCAGCATCAGCAATAACAAATAGAGTCTGTCAGAAAAAGACGTACTTTTATATCAATTCACTTTCATTTAAAGATATAAGAGAAATTAAAAATACCGTTTTACCCACTTTGCTATTTTATTACTCAGCATGGGGAAATTAAGGGTTCATACCTTTACTAATGAGTTGTTAAGTACATGACTCATGCAATACGTGATTGGCGCAATTTAATTGGTGAAGCTCAATAGAATTTGATCTTTCCATATCAGTTTCCTAGATAACACTGCTATTCGTTACACACACCATCTATTCTCCGTGGAGTCATTTAAACACTAATAGGTAGAGTGACAGACCAACAGCTATGCTATTTTCAATGTAAGTGTAAAACACACTGATTCAGAACTTCCTCTATATAGATTGTTGACGCACATAACGCCAGATGCGATTATTCAATCTACACTTTTAGCGATGATTATTTTTTTATTCAGTGTTTAATAACTGTAAAAATGATGGACATGCTGATTTTCCCCCTAGACAAAAATGGCCTTTTGTCTAACTAACTCTGTACTTGTGGGCAGGCAAGTAAGTAGAAAAAATGTTATTTCAAACTGAAACTTTGCAGATTGACTGGCGATTAGCCGACTGACTGCTTGACCTCTTATTGAGTTTCCAAGACATCTCTACAAAAACGTCGCCATTTTTGTTTTAATGTCGTCAAATATGCTTCAGGATGTTTTGCGTGATCAAATGAAATCTGGGATAATATTTCCCGCACAAAGTAATTTTTATTTTTTATATTTTTCTAAAATTTTGATCGATCTGTTTCCAAGTCAGAAAACCATTCTTTTGCCGTTTATAAATTCAGACATGATTTTTTTTTTTCGCAAAAAATACACAAAACAAAAGTTTTCAAGTAAAAGGTGGTCCTTCGGTTTATACAAAAATAAATTCGGTTGAAATTGAGAGGGCAAATATTTTGTAATTCGATCATTTATTAACCTAGCTTATACATGCCTCACGCATTGAGTAGCACGGGAGGATTGTATCATGGGTATCGAACATATAATACACTAACAATTCACAGGAGCAGATAATATTTGAGTGAATAGTCTCAGAGCAACATTATAGATGCTACAGTACATCCTGTACAAGGAGGAGGAAATGCCCAGGATGATAAATCATTACCCCAGAATAGATACTACTCTTCCTTCTCTCAAATAAAGAACGAATATCTACTACAATGGTAATTTAATGCAAGTAACAGTACAGTTTCGGCTTCAGTATGGCTGTTACAAAATCTCCATTAGTAAGAGATAATTTGTGCATCTCTGTGAAATTCTTTTTGTTTTTCTCTCTGTTGGAATAGCAGTCTTAATATTGAGAAAACTTCATGGATATGGTTTCTGTTAATTACTGTGTCGATTTTAACAGCGATTCTGAACACGTGCCAAAAATGTACGTTGAATTAACTGAAGAGTTTGAAGCTATTAAAAATTGTTTTATTTTCTTTATTTAGTAACATTAAAGTTTTCAAGATCAATCTCATCGCTAACCGCGCAGATGTAATCGACGTATCTTAAGACCTACTGTACAAATTAACGGATCAGTTATACGCAACATGCGTCAGTCTAATTTTCATCCTGACTATAAAGTTATTTTATTTTCTTGATAAAAATAGTGGGTCAGACAGCAACACACATTTTGAAATATGATTTGTTTATGAGTAAGAAAAAAAATGTGAGAATTATGTGTAGAAGTAAATATTAAAGTATGTTGTGTTAAACCTCGTTCTTTGCTGATTCCATAATGCAGCAAAACTAATATATATATATATATATATATGAATATTTATATATATAAATATTTATATATATGTATATATATGTATATATACATATATATATATATACATATATATATATATAAATATTTATATATATGTATATATATGTATATATACATATATATATATATATACATATATATATATATAAATATTTATATATATGTATATATATGTATATATACATATATATATATATATATATATATATATTCCAATTTAATTTCTTTATTATTATTGACATATTCTTTGTACATTGCTGCTTTAAAAATACTGCGGACTTCCAGCTCTCGCTGGAGTGAGTAAAAGGAAGAACGCCTGCTCACTCGATTGCAAGTCTTTTTTCTCGGATTTTTTTCAGTCAGTAACGTATGTCTGTAATTGTTTTAACACATTCCTAAAATCGACACAGCTTAAAATACAAATAATAAAATATGTACACTGTCATTATTTTCTTAATCTTGAAAGTATCAAAAGATTCATAGTCGCATTCCAAACTCTATTCGTCTATCCACATTACTCTTTACTTTACTACTTTACTATTACCTTTATTCACTACTATGCTTTTCATTCACCCTAGAACAATTTCGTCAGAAGAACAGAATATATCTTTTTGGTAAGTGTTGTTTTTCTTAAATAAAATTCTTTTCGAAACGTTAGTAGTCTTAACCAAGGCTTTTCAAAAATGGATTGGATCTAATATATTCAATAGTAAACTGAATTTCTCACATCAAGACTTATGAATGATGACGTTAACTGTATTGACGTTTACTTATAATAAAATCGTAAGGGTTGTGTTCGCGCCAAAGATGATATCTTATTTATTTTTTAATTAGAAAATTATAGGAATTAAAAAAGTAACATGGGATTTTCGACTGTGAATAGGAATACATAGAGGCGTTAGTTCATTATTAGGTTTGGTCCAGTCGTTATACTAATCAATAATATAAAGAGCAGTTGTCTCTGTGTATGTGAATATGGTTGTATGTCCGGCTGAAAGAAAAAAACTAACAAAACAAATACGCGCAAAGTTGGTATTTTCTGATCGGGGCTGACCCTAATGAATAATGTAAAACCTTTAGAACATAAATATTTTTGTATTGATTTTAAACTAATGCAAATTAAAGAGAAGTAACTTTGATTTTTATGACGAAGTTAATTGCATCATTACGACTCATTACTCGAAGAATCTATAAAACGAGTGTGTCTATGTGTGGGTATGTGTGTGTAAACTTAGAAAGAAAAATGCGTTGGCAGATAAGAAAACAAGGTATAAGAGAAAAGGTAACCGAAGGAGAGGGAAGAAGCAGATAGATTTTTAATAGAAATATATCATACTTTTGCGTTGGAAGATGTGCTAGTTAAATATAAGCCGATAGTTTTATTTTCGCGCAAAAGTAGCCACATATAAATTCTGGAGGAGTTTGTATACACTTGGAAAATATGAATATTTTCTTTATATACGTTATTGTACAAGCAGATACAATGAAACAACAGAACCAAACGAAAGCGTCTGTGCTTCAAGCAACATTTATTTATCGTAACACAAACGGGTTAACTCTTATGAAATGTACTCGTAAAAACATACTTTCAATAGCAAATCTGAACAGGACATGTGCAAGGGTGTATGAAGAGAAGTTGAGAGAAACTGTAACACACACACATATGTATATATATATATACATATATATATATATATATATATATATATATATATATATATATATATATATATATAACGCGTTCCCCTGTCAAATGAGAAGGGAAATAATGGGGAACGTTTCCCCTCTGTCAAATTTTATATCAAGCGATTTCAAGGCCACCTATCATCGCGAAAAGGGAGATAATTAGGTTCGAAACGCCCTTTAGTTAATGTACGTGTAAATAAGTGTGCTAACGGTAGGTAATTCTACAATGCTTTACGTATATATATATATATATATATATATATATATATATATATATATATATATTACAACTGTACATGTACATTTCTCTTTCTCTCTCTCTCTCTCTCTCTCTTTCTCTCACCACATGTATTGTGTATGTGTGTGAGAGAGAGACAATATTGCGAATCTTTTATTTTCAGACGCCAATATTGTCGATATAATCGGTAGCCAGACTAAGCGTGATTAAAAATAAGTCATTAAATCGAAGTTTGTATTGCAATACTTACCTTAATCTTCTCGTCAATATAACCTATAGACTGATTTCCTGTAAGAAGAGAGGATTGGGTCTAGTAAAACACAATTACATATATTTCGAGGCATAAAAAAGACGCATGAAATTGCAATATTCCAGTGAATTATATTTTCATGAAAATATGTGACACACTTACTCTATTATCTATTTTTCCGAACTAGCGGGACCTGTGGAAATTGTAATGTTGCATCCTTCATCTGTTTATATTACTGCCGTGGTTCAGAGTATTGCCATTCTGTGGAATTATTATGGTATTATTGAATTATGATTGTATTTTAGTATTGTTGTGCCACTTTTATTAAAAATAAAATAGACTTATCTAAAATGCTCTGGTTAATCTAGTTTCAAAATATATCCGATTATGAAGGTCTATGTATAAAACCATCCGGGAGATCGTTGACATATTCCTATTAATCGACATCCTGCGCGAACGCTGACTCCATGATGGTAATGAATCATCTTTGGGCTGGACAGATAATAAATTTTGATCTGAGCTCGAGCTTTTAGTTTATCTTTTATGCTTGACACAAAAGCGACATCAGAGGCATCGTTGTCAAGTTACGTTTAGAGATGACATTGCCGTAAAGCATAGATACCAATTTTTTAATCCGTTTAAAACAAGCAAAAATAGCTCGTTGCCTTAGAGTGATTGTTTTATGCAAGATTGATGGTTGAATATGGTTAATTCTGTGCTGATTTTTGCCTTAAATACTAATCTCTATTAATGCTTAATACTTTCTAACTGTACGACGAACAGATACCATAATCGTTAGTTCTCTGCCCCCTATCATAACGAAAGTCCATACAAACTTTCAACCAGATCGATCAGTAGTGTTCGAGAAAACATCTAGAGTGAACGTAGTATTGTAGTGATTAATCTTTATTCCTAACTGTACATCGAGCGGATGCCATAATACGTAGTCTGCTGCACCTTATCTTAACAAAGGTCCTTTAATATATCAACTAAACTGGCCCAGTAGTTTTCTAAAAAAAACCGTGGAACAGATAGACAGACAGACAAACAAAGAGAATTATAATAGTTTTGTGAAAACAAATATTGCATAATTATATCATCAATGTTGCCGCCGAAAAAATATTAGAGTTGGTTTCTTGTTAGTACTCAAAATGTTTTTAAAGGATAGAGGATTGAAACTTGAAGGAAATTCTCAAGTTGCCATATGCTCAGGTATTTTGGCGTTGGCTTTAGTTTATGTGATTTTTTATTTATAAACAAGTACTAACAGAATGGTCTTCCTTAAAATTACTAACTTTCTTTAGTAAATACTATCATGGTTAATCGGCGTTGCCCGGGGGCATTAATAAGAACATAGAAGTACATTAACTGTTTCTTCTAAAAAATATTTCTCCTCTCTCTCTTCCTCTCCCCCTCTCTCTCCCTCTTTACCTATATATATCACACTCCACTCCCTTCACTCCTCTCCTCCTCTCTTACGCTCACTTTCTCGCATATCCTTCTGCGCACTCTCATCTTTCTACCATATACCACTTATCAAATGTAAAACTGCTCTGTCTATGATATTCAGCACTGTTGGATTCAACACATATCACTCAAGGCGTTGCATACTGTATTATTATAAACACCTTCTCTATCTATGGTATTGAGCCTGGTCGGATTCAGCTTCTACCATTTATAAATGTCATACTGTAATATTACACAAGCATGGTCTATGTAAGATATTGAGCACTTTTAGATCATGCATCTTGTAATTCCACAAATAGTAAATAAAAATATTTTAGTCTTATTACATTCACAGCCTCGCTAGTATACGACCAAATTCTGTTACACACCGGTTCTCGCCAAATCACCAAAATTTAACGCTGTTGTGACTGATTAGTTCTTTCAATGATTGAACACGTGCTTTATCTAAATACTGTACCCGGATATGTAAGTGGGTAGATACATGCTGGAAGAATAACTGACGACAGGCTAACACCATATTACCATATTAGTGCGTGGCAATCATTCAACATAACACTATATAATCAAGAATACGTACTAATCGAAAACGTCTTTAGGCTTCGAAAAGAACTCTTAAAACTGTATTTTTTGTAGCTACGAGTACCGATGTTACCAGAAACGAATTACTAACCCTTTCTACTTTTAAATCAAGTCTTGAACACTATATTACTATTCTTGTTTTTTCTTTTTTTTTTTCATTTTCATAATTTACAATATTTAAGTTAATTTAACTAAAATATATTTGCTTTTTATACCGATATCCAGCATGAAAGCAAACCTCATAATATTATGGGAAAAAACTGTAAGACAAAATTGAATCACCCATAAAAAATGTTTTGACCTTAGTATAGGTCTTTAAATTCCCATGCTCCAATGTCTCTGGTTCTGTTGCTTTTGCTTTAGGTATTTCTGTTTTTGTAGTGATTAAAGCATTAGTGTTTGAGGTTGAAGTGCCCTATATGTTTCAGGGTCTACTGGCTCAGTTTATTAAGTCTTAAGTGATATAATCTCCCTTTATAATTATTGTTATCTCATCACTTATCAAGGATTAGGTTGACTCGAGGATAAAGGTTAATGAGATGAGAATGATTATCAGCCGAAATTTATCAAATCTATTAACTATGTGTGCTTACTTATAAGACGATATATAATAAATAGTTGTTGACGTTGGATTTAAAGACAATTGTTTTAGTTTTCACGGAAGTAGTCGCGCGATAATGTGTTTGACAGAGGCGAATATATTACCAAAATGGCGATATCCATGAAAATTCCGACTGATGTTTTGCACATAAAGGAAGAAAAAACGTGTATTTATGGTAGCAGGACGAGTTCTCGTTTTAGAAGGAGAGAAAGCAGAGATTGGGGATCAATCGAAGACCTTCCATGAACATAACGATAAGATACGGGATGTTCATTCGATGAAAAAAAGGTTGCAACGGACAGACGATCTCACCTCCTACTACATTTCGGAATCGATTTTGGACTTTATTTAGCCAATAAATAATTTTGTCAACGTCCATCCTAAGATATATTATGGGTTTGATTGTTACGTCTCTTATGTTTTGGATTCTAATGTTAACAGTCTAGTGGTTATGATTTTATGTTTCACACTTTGAAAAGTAATTTTCGAATATATTTTAGATATTATTATTATTATTATTATTATTATTATTATTATTTAGATGTATTATTATTATTATTATTATTTAGATTTATTATTATTATTATTATTATTATTATTATTATTATTATTATTATTATTATTATTATTATTGGCTCACATGGAGGTTTCACACAAGTCAACAAACGATCTGATTCGAAACCTGTGATGTTCTCTGGAAGCTGAGTGACAACAACTCTCCCCAAACGTCCAGCTCTCTCCACCTCCTTCGATAGCATTTGCAAACGAATTTGCATCATTGCAACAACCTCTTACCATTGATTTCTCGCTGGTAGGTTCAATTGGTTTATACGGGAATTTGAGTGGCACTCAGCCTCCCCAAGGTCCCAGTTCTCTTTGCACTTTTCCAGCCGAGGTCTGGCTAGCGCTCGCTCCTCGATCTTTCAGTCCTTATTTGCCCTTCTCGGCTCTTTGGTATCACTTTTTTATTGGGGAACGGTGATGAAACAATGGGGGGGGGATGCATGATGGGGGTGTAGAACTTGTAGATATGCAGCTTCGGTGTTCTTCATTCTCTGTAATGCTTATTCGTTATTATTGTCTTCTTGTATTATTCTCCGCATTCTAGGGTTTTCCTTAATATTTCAGTCGTTTTCATTATCATTAGTCGTTGTACTTTTGCAGCTATTCCTCTGATTCCAATTTCTGACATGCTTTTTTCGAAGTTTTTCGGAATTGTTCCTAGGGCTCCTACTATTATTAGTACTATTTGATTTTCCTCGTCGTGCAAATGGCTAGCTCTGTGTATTTGCTTCGTTTCTCCTTTTCTTTCATACTCACGCTGTGGTTAGCTAGGACAGCAAAGTGTACGATTTGATAGGATTTTTCTTTCTTGTTAATTATTACATCTGATCTTCTTGCTTGGGTGGGTTTGTTCGTCTGTGTGTCCATGTCCTATAGGATTTTGTGGTTCTCGTTTTCGAGTGCTGTTGCGGGTTTATGATTGTACCATTTGTCTGTACGCTCAAAATGCAGTCGTTTGCACAATTCTTAGGGCACCGCCCTCCCCACTTGGTCATGCCTGTTTAGTATTCCTTTTGTGCCAGTTTGCTGCATTCACTTACTATGTGGTTTATCGTTTTGTCTCTTTGTCCACATAGTCTGCATTTGCTGTTTTCTTGTTTTATCGATTCTTGCTTTGGTTGGTTCTTATCGAGTTATCTTGTACTGCAGTTATAAGAGATTCAATTTCTCGGTTTATATGTCGTTTTCGCATTCATATCCAGGTGTTTCCGTTATTCTCATCTTTTGTGATTCTTATGAATCTTTAGTGGAGTTGTTTCTCTTCCCATTTCTCTTTTCTCGTTTTATCGTTTGTCTCTCTGTTTTCTGTTTTGTTGTTTTTTTCTATTATTATTATTATTATTATTATTATTATTATTATTATTATTATTATTATTATTAACTAGGAGTTTTCACACAAGCCATCAAAGATTTCTCCTTGAGGACAATCTGCGGTGTTCCCCGGAGTCTAACTGACAACAATCTCCGCAGATTTCGTGTACTCCCCATCTCTTTCGATAACCTTTGCAAATTGATTTGCGTTATCGCAAGAACCGTTTACTATTAATTCCTCGATAGTACCGACCATTGATCTTTATTGGAATATGGGTGGCAACAAGCCTCCCCAAGGTCACAGTCCTGCTCACATTCCTCCAATGGAAGGCCCGGTTAGGACTTTCTCTTCTCAGTCTTTCCATCTTCCTTGGCCTTTCTTGACTATTTGGTGCAGTATCAATTAATGCTGACACTTTTTGCGAAGAGTTCTAACTTACAATTATATTTTTCAGTTATTTTCATTCCATGTGTTTCACTTTCAATTTCTATACGCACCATTAGCACCTGTAAGTTCATGTGTATCGGTTTACTTATTGTTATCCGTTGTATTTTCTAAGCATTTCCTCTGTTTCCAATTTCTCTCAGTTTTGGGGGACTGTCCTTAATGCTCCTACTATTATTGGCGTTATCTTGACTTTGTTCAACTTCTATACCTTCTTCGGCTCTTTGGCCAGTTCCATGTATTTGCTCCGCATTTCTGTCTCCTATTATAATTACTATTAATATTTTTATTATTATTATTATTATTATTGGTAGTAGTAGTAGTAGTAGTAGTAGTAGTAGTAGTAGTAGTAGTAGTCGTTAAATGTAACAAACATGATATAATTATCTTGAATATCTTTGGGGATACAATTATTATGATCCGCTTGAGACAGTTTTTGATTACACTGGTCAACAAAAAGAAACTTTTTAAAACGTGTCTGATATTTTTTAACTGATTTACTATATTTTTGCCATGCTAAATCTAGAAATAACATCCATTTTGCTCTCGGAGGTCAAATTTTTTTGTAAATTTGAATTTAAAATTATGCGAGGTATATTTTTTAAAACAATGTTTACAAGATTCACTAATGATGTTTCAATGGCAAAATGTCAGTTTTTATGATAAAATTGCTGTATTCTAACAAAGAATCATGTACAGTACATGTAACTAAAAATGAAAATGTTTGCATTATTACGGTCTAAATTTTTTTGATTGTCGCGAATGTTTTGGTGCTTGCACATCTCTTTTTAAATTCCAACAGTAGTCCGCCATCATTATCATGTTCCACCTTCCCTGATAGCTTGATTCCATTTCTCTCAAGTCCTGGTGAAAGCGCTCAGCGCTCAAAGAGCCAAGATTTTCGGGAAAGCGGTCCATGTGCGAGTACAGGTAGTGCATTTTTATGCTCATATTGCAGCCAAAGTTCCTAAAGGTCACTAACATGTTTGCTACTAGATCGTTATAGTTCTCTGCTTTTGCGTTGCCTAGGAAATTCATCACGACCTGAACAAAGCAATTCCACGCTTGTTGCTCAACAGGATTCATGGTCTCCTCAAACGCGGGAGAGTTTTTGATCAGCTGCCTAATTTGAGGACCATCAAAAATACCAGTTTTTAATTTTTCAGTTGAAAAATTAGGGAGGTTTTACACAGAAACTGAAAACACCGTCCATCTTCATCCAGGGCTTTTGTGAATTGCTTCATCAAACTGAGCTTTATGTGCAGTGGAGGAAATAAAATACGTTCCCTTTCAACTAGAGGCTTGTTTATCAGATTTTTTGCTCTACAAATTGCAAGCTCTTCACGTACTGGCCATTCTTTTTTCACGTAATTTTGAGTACGATCCCTACTATCCCAGAGGCATAAAAAGCATGGGTATTTGGTAAATCCAGACTGTTGACCAAGCAATAATTTGACCATTTTAAGTCAACGCAAATCAGCCATTTATGTTGGGCATAAGAAATTTTTTCTAGGACGTACTTAATTGCTTCATGCTGTTCTTTTAATGTTGTCGAATGTGCCAATGACACAGATGCAAATTGATTTCCATTGTGTAAAAACACACATTTCAAATACCTTATGCTGCTGTCGATAAAAAGTCGCCAGTCCTCTGATTTCTATTCAGGTACGCCGAGATGTTTCAGTAGCTCTACTATGTCATTGCAATAGACTAATTCTTTTTCTTGAGCAAAATATCTTAAAAATTCCTGGCGCCTGGTACGGAAGAAACTTTCCTTAACTTTACCATTTAGCATATTCTTGTCCTTTAAACGAGATGCAAGAAGTTCGGCAGAGTCTTTTTGCAAATTTAAATCGCGAACAAGATCGTTTAGTTCGTTTTGGGAAAACAATTTTAGCTGCTCACCATTGTCATCGGGAAAGGATGCATCATGATGATGATCGATAGTGGTAATGCTTTGAGTTTCATCCTGGCTACTGCTGCTTTCTTCAATACTTGTATCTTCAAATACAGGTACGGGAATTTCTTCACTATGAGGAGTAGGGTGCATAGCTGACGACAGATTAGGATACTCCAGTGTTGTGCGATTTTTTGTTAATCCCCATGACATTGATAGCACAAAAGTAGCAATCATGGGGATGCCAAAGTTCATGGACTTTCGCGTGCCTTTGCTCCATTGACGGAGATGCTCTGTGCATCTTTTGCAAACCATGTGAGGTGCCCAACTTTTGTCTTGATCGCCGAGCTTCATATACATAGTAAACGCGCTTGATAAAAGTGGTGACAGTATTGCGATTTGGTGCAAGTGTGTATTCACCACAAACATAGCAAAAAACATCTGGCTTATTTACACACATTCTTCGAGTCGCCATTGTATCCCTGAAAAAAATTAATAATTAAATTTGTGTACGTTGTCTCCATGAAATTTAAAGTCTGTATCCAAAAAAATTCGGCACAATTATATCTATGTCCTGTGAACAGTTTTAATCGCACAGTAATGAAATAATTTGACTCTGAAACACACAGAACCAATACGTAAGACTTACCTTCTCGTCTGCTTTCATATGTTGGTGTATTTTAATAACAAGTTTTTCCATTGAATTCCCGTATGGGTCAAATAAAGTCTTATCTTATCTTTAAATATCGCATAATAATCGCAAAACTTAGACTCCCTAATTAAAATTTAATCAAAAATTGTTTATTCAAATGCTTTCTTTTTTGTATTGCTAGTGCTAAAAAATTAAATTTGTTCAGGTAATAGAACTTTAAACGGTAAATGGTTAATACTTCTGTTCTACCTTTCACGGGTATTTAAAAGTTAAAAAATAGAAAATTAACGATAGCTTAAAATGTCGACCTGACCCAGAAAAAAGAGTGTTATTTTTGGATTCAGCACATCAAAATTGTTCGAAATCAGCTTACAAAACTGAGACACCAAATTAGCTGTTGACCAGTGGTATGATTCTATTAAACCCAGCTTCCTGTTAAAATTTGTCGGAAGTCTTCTGCTTTCGTATATACACGCCGTTTATGGATTGCTTGTTTCAAAATAATATATACAACGCTTCTCTGGTCGAATGTTCCAGAACTTTCAAAGAAATTTCCCATGCATGTAAATCGATTTTGGCCCAAATACTCCAAAACTAAAACAACAATAGCAGTACAGCTGTAAGTTACAAGATCTACACGTTTTTCTTTGTCTATAAGATTCAGTGAATGTTAAATCCTATCTGTACTGTCAGTCGGAAAAAGCAACTGTCAAACCGGTACTCTCAAACCTGTCCGACAGGAGTGGCCCAGTCCAATAATGCTAGCATGTATGGTAAATGGATTTACCTATCTCTCTCTCTCTCTCTCTCTCTCTCTCTCTCTCTCTATTTCACTCTCTCTCTCTCTCGTTCTCTGCCTATTTATATATACCTGTATATATATATATATATATATATATATATATATATATATATATGTATATATATACCGGTATATATATATATATATATATATATATATATATATATATATATATATATATATAAACACAAGTATATTAAAACAGAACTTGTAGATCCAGAACTCCATGGTAAACAAATAATAGATCGTAAAATATAATAAAGAATAAGAGTCTGGGTGTTTTTCTTAAAAACATTATATTACTTATTGTATTTCAATACTCGTCGCAATTCTTAACATGCGGTGAGGGAGTTGTAAAAATTTTTGTTTTATGTAATCAGGTAAGCTCAGCTGTTTCAGGTTATTTCCATAATCTCACAGATACACTCGAGTAACTTCGTGGAAATCGCAGATCGATAAATGCAGAAACAATATATATATATATATATATATATATATATATAGAGAGAGAGAGAGAGAGAGAGAGAGAGAGAGAGAGAAAGAGAGAGAGAGATAGATAGAGAAAGAGAGAGACAGACAGACAGATAGGTGAGAGAGAGAGAGTGAGAGAGATAGAAACATAATTAAATAAGTTCAAATGTATTAATAAATAAATGGGTGTAAAAATCAATATTTTTAAAAGTGATCAATACAAGATAGAGCGATTTCGATATATAGTATATAAACATTTAAAATTGTCTACATGAATGCAATTAGGTACATCATTATACATCATCGGGAACAAAGTTATTCAATGAGAATAATTCTTTGCAGAAAATTCAGCGATAGAAATGTCTTTATTTCAGTAGCAGCTACTTCCACAAACGCCGACATAGTAACTCGGCTTAAATTCATAACGGTGAAAAGATTTGTCAAAGCATGTCACCTTTTTCCAACCTCAACTTGCTAATACAAAATCCTTACTTCAGTTTTATTGAATTAACATAACTGAAGCACGTTGCACACATGCATAAAAGAGTATATATCCATAAAACATCCTAAAACACATGTACACAAACAAAATTATATACTGTTACACAATTGATTCGGGCAATGCAAAGTTAGCTGGACGATTTTCGTTATTGATATTTGTAAAAATAGAAACAAAAATAACGTCATAAAGACAAAGGTATTTACAAATAAAATATCTTAAAACAGTTCCAAAAAATGATAACTTGGTCAAAAAAAAATTGTTAGTTTCCATAACCAACAAACAAAAATACGTGACGAAGGTAAACCATCCGATTTGTGCCTTTGGTCACGTGGAGCTGATACATAACGAAAAAATTAGATATACAAGTAGAGATTAATTCGATACTCAACGTGTGATTGGACAGACGGGGGTCTTGTGCTTCAAGATTTGGTCTCAATGGGGGCCAAATAGAAAATTTTAGACTTGTACTAAGTGTGCCCTTACACCGGTAAAGGACCCAGCATGGAAATAACTGATTCTATCTTAATATAATTCGCGTCTTAGCATTTCCCTTTTCGAATAAAAAGCAATTTCAGGACGAAGAAAGAAACTTTGTGAAAGAATGTTTATTTTGCTGGTGATACTACCGACAATGTTATTCGTTCATTTGGCATAGACTGTCTGTGTAAGTTGTCATTGTCAGTAGTTATAAAAATACTAGCATGCATAAACACTAGTGCCAGTAGACGTTATACGCACATAGACTTAAGTAGACAATAACATAATGTAAATGTACTCGTGTATGTACATGCAGACATCGACATGTCACAACGTTAAAGGGACACCGGTTATCAAATTGACAAGAAATTTCTTGCGCTTTTCTACTTTTACATTCATATGAACATATTTCGGTTCAAACAAAAAAATTTATTGATCGAAATAAGGGCCATCAGAATCAACACACTTTTGCCAATGCAAAACAAGTGCATGTATGCCAGTAACGCAAAAATATTGCGTTCTGGCGGCGATAACGTGAAGTCGCTGAAGGCGTTTTTGATATCGCTTAGATTTTTTAAACGTTTCTTACGCAGAGAGTTGTCAAGATTATTGAAAAAGTGTGAGTCGGTAGAGAGAGATCTGGAGAGTATGGCGGATGAGGCAATCTGCAGGGTCGGTTTAGCAACGTGCTCTCGGTCATTGTCGTGAATGAGAATTAAGCCTTTTGTGTTGCCTAATGCTGGTTGTTGTTGTTGTTGTTGTTGTTGTTGTTGTTGTTGTTGTTGTTGTTGTTGTTGTCGAAGTTTATGGTGCATTGTATCCATTTATCGCAGAGCACCAAACAGTCGGCATGACCCCCTTTGGTGCAACTCTGGCTTCAGAAAGTGTCGTTGAGCTTTGTTGGCGTCTAATCATTGAGCTTAGCGTCGCTGGTTCTCGTAAAGAACCAACTTTTCATCGCAAGTCACAACCCGATCGAAAAACGGGTCGATCTTGTTGCGTAAAAGAAAGGTTACACTTCATAACGGCATTTCTTTTGGTTGTCGTTTAATTAATGAGGCACCCATTTATTTTTTGTCTTTTCAATTTCTCTTAAGTGGTTGGAAAGAAAGTGGCTCAGAAGCAAGTTCTCAAACAGTTGTGCGTGGATTTGCTTCGCAAGGCCAGGGGTCAAAACATTATTATTACTACTATTATTATTGATTGATTCGATCGACGGCGGGTTGGATCGATTATTACGATTAGAAAAATAAGCAATTAGATTGGGAAAAGTGATTGACAGGAAATAATAATATCGCTACAAAGGAATGTGAAAATAGAAAATAGATGTAAACATTTTTGGTTTGCATGAACAAATAACTAGATTGAGGTTACATCAGCTTTTGGTCTGAGACACGTAATGAGATGTAGATTTGGGGAGATTCTGTTACATCTGTTAAATAGAACTGTTTGTTTGCAACTATTTTGATGCGTCCACACCAATCATTTCCTGTTAGAACTGTTGCATAAATGTTCAAATATACACACTAGACGATCAACTAAATGATACAACGTATATGCATATACGCATTTACACGTGCATGAATATACATATAAAATATAAATCCCATTATTCACCATGTACGTCGTTATGGAACTATTCATATACATACACAACGTAACAACAGCATTTCTATTCAAATGTTCACATATATAGACATGTAGAACATATGACACGGTTAATCTTTAATTGAAACCCTTCGATTATGTTATTATATAAATGCATAAACATGCCACGAAATAACCTAATAAACACCTATATCATAGATATCCATTTAAGTTCTAAACATCCGCACGCCCAGGTATAAGCAAATTTCTGTATTAATTTTTCGGGATAGACCTCCAAAAAAGTCAAGTTTACGATAAAATAAAACTAATTATGTGCCAATGTTAATGACCGTTTTTGTTACGTACTGGGTTTGGTGCAAAAGTAATGTCGTTTTTTGACGTTTAACTTCAAAAGAGCATAACTCCTTTCATAATAAACTGTATTAATGGAAATAAAACCATTTGAATCAACACATTTTTGCAAACGAGAAACAAGTTTATTCTTCCTATTAGCAAGCGTCCACACTGCACATCATGTCGACCTTAGCAAAGCTGGGTATCCATGCTAGTATATATATATAAATATATATATAAATATATATATATATATATATATATATATATATATATATATACGAGATGCCTTCAATAAGTTTCCAGACTATTTTTGTGCCGTCATTAAAAATATCGTAGACTCTTGAAAATTCAGTATGTTATTCCTATACATTTTATAAGATGACTGACCAATTTTTATAATTTCAGGTTCAAATGAACAGCTACTGCAAGAATTGGAATACCTTCTACTATAACTTGATTGTCACAGTTGGTAAATTTCAAAATGCAATCTGGACGTGAGGACACTTTAGAAGACTACATGCAATAACATTTTATTTTAAACTTGGAAAAAATCTTATAGAAACGTATGAACTGTCGAGTATAAGTTTTGGAGTGGAACAAGAGATTAGCTGAAGGCATGGAGTCTGCGAAAGATGATGAGAGGTAATAAACATAATAAGTGCACCGTTTAGTGTCAGTGCAGGAAATGTACACGCAATTATTTGCGAATATTTGCGCGAATGCACCAGTCCACAAATCCATACTTGTAACGAACTATTCGAGCAAGATGGGCATCAAGACAGTTCCTCACCCTCCTTATTATCCAGATCTTGCACCCTGTGATGTTTGGTTATTCCCCAAGCTCAAGGAACACCTTAGAGGCTATATATATATATATATATATATATATATATATATATATATATATATATATATATATATGTATATGAATTAATGTCAAACGTCCATAGTCCAAAATTTCTTATGTTGACCATCTTATAATTTATTCCTTTAATTAAGTTTACACTTACAATTCTTTACAGTATCTGTTTCGTAGGACTAAATCATTCACTTAATTACCATATACATCAGTGATTCACTTTTGCCCTTAATTCAGCAGAAGAAATAGAAACAATCAATCCACCAAAGGGAAATAAAATCCGTTTGGAAATGGTAAAAAAAAAACCTCCGAAAATTATTAGAGAAGTTGCAAATACTTTATATTTTGCTTACATTGCACCACTCTGAACTTCAAAATGGCGTAATGTAAGTAGCATAAATCGTAAGGTGGTGACATCATGAAATTTGGGATATAGACTTTTGTCATTTATAGATTATATGCTCTATAATTATATTGAGATTTTTAAATAAGGATTGGTATGTATAAAAAGGAAATATAATTGAATAAAGAATATTTCCACAGAAATATATGTATATATATGTATATATATATATATATATATATATATAATATAATATAATATAATATAATATAAAGCTGAATGTGTGTGTGTGTGTGTGTCAGGTCACGAAAAGGTTCCTATATGGTTGACTATTTTAAAAAAACTGATTACATATAATGATAGAAGATGTATCGAGGCACAGGAATGGGTATGTTTGATCTAGCAGAACGGTGGTTCATTAAAATTGTGGGGTCTGCGTTCGCACCTAGTCCACAAAGTATGGAAATAAAAAATTTTAAAATTAAAAAAAAACGTTTACAAGTGTTTTTGATATAGATGTACATAAGAATACTTTGATAAGTATGTTTTAACTTAATAGGGATGGTATAATAAAATTGTGGGGTCTGCGTTCGCGCCTGGCCTCCATGGAATGGAAATAGACACAAACTTTTATAAAGACTTTTCATATCTATCTGCGTAAGTATACTTTGATAATTATGTTTCAGTTTGAAGAAATATGGTATAATATAAATATGGGGTGTTCGTTCGCACCTGACTTTCATAGAATGGAAATATGTCACAAAGTTTAACAAGGTTTTTTAATATAGATACACAGAATATTGTGATAAGTGTTTCAGTGTGAACAGGTATGGTATAATAAATTATGGGCTTTATCTATTTTATTTTTACTTTCATCATATTTTGCTTTGGTTTTGATACCCCCAAATTCAAAGCTGTCTCTTTACAACCCTTCCTTTTCATAACCTATCATACTTTCATAAATCAGCGTCCATTTTCTGTAGGCTGTTTTTGAACCCAGTCAACGACGGGTACTTTTGCTAGTATGCATATATATATATATATATATATATATATATATGCGTCTAATTTTCTATGCAGAGGAAAGTACATCGACTGCACATTTAGCAATAAAAATAAAATTGTCGATGTAAGTATTTTTTATAATATGTGTTATTCTTGAATTGAATCATTTTCCAAGAGTTCGAAATGTAAGGCAAGAATGCATTCTATTCTGTTGAATGAACGACCAATATTGAGTCATGAATTCATTCGGGTCGGATTAAAACTGGATTAAGTTAAAGAGCAGATCGAGCAACCAACAAGAAAAAAAAACACCCCAGAGCTTATAGTAAAATATCGAAATTATGAAAACGAAAACAAAACTTTTTTTTTCTTTAAATAAACAAGCCATAAAAATGTGAAACTGATTTAAACTTTTTTTTTAAAAAACATTGTTCAAAATATTGACATTAGTAAGAAACTGATATTACCTACTTGCATATTATGTGTGAGGAAACGTACCTCGGCGCACCCATAAACATATTCATAGTAAGATAAAATATACAAGCTGCTGTAAAAAATATAAGTTCAATAAATGGAGAACTCTAAAAAGTAGAGATATTAAAAATATTAAATATAAATCTATAAATTTGCAGAGCTGACATAAATTCGTATGGATTTGCCTCATGAAATTTCTGGTAACGACGGGTCTCCCAGCTAGTATCTTTATATACATATATATATATATATATATATATATATATATATATATATATATATATATATATATATATATATATATATATATATATATGTGTGTGTGTGTGTGTGTGTGTGTGATAGGTACAGGAAAAAATGTGCGGACAAAAATAGAGGGACCTAGTTTTGAAAGCCGATTTATCCTATTTTTTTTTGTAGGTTTCCGACTACGTTTTGATTGTATTTGAAAGATTAGAGACTAAAGTAAGTTTCCTAAAGGAAAAAAAAATATTTGTACACGTGAAAAAAAAAGTTATGTGAAATGTTTTCACGGCGAGCTAATTCAGCAAAGTTTTGAAAAATAAATTCATTGTAAAAATCCTTTAAAAGATAAATATTATTTTTCTGTGTCTATTTGCAAGATAATTAGTAAAGTAAAGACCTAAGATATTGAATTAAAAAAACACCTTGTTTGTGCAAAACATAACTTAATTAGAAAGAAAAAAGAAAGTAAACCTACCGTTCGCCAAAACGCAACAAATAAAGGTTTGTAAACACAATTATACGAAAGCCCAAAATTACAGACAATCGAAACGCTATTTCAAAATGAAGCCATGATAGTAAAAGGAGGTAGGGGTGTCAGATTTTTTTTTACCCAGACGTGCATCTGCATATTCCTATTCTGAACGTTTGTATCAATTTTTATCATTTTGTAATTTAATCATTTTTTATTTTCCTGTTTTTAAATTATTTTTTTTAATTATTGTTCGAGATTGTATAAAACTTATGTTACGCCGAAACTTTCACATTCTTGCGAGCAAAGAAATTATTAAAATCTTGCATATAAAAATCATGCGAAATCTGTAATTAAAAAAAATAGAAATATTTTTGCTATTATAATTTATTTTGTGAAAATATTAAATAAACAATGCTTAATTCAATGGTAATATCAGTAGTTCGAGAAATTCATTTTTCTTCGAGCTATATCGAATTCATAGATATGGACTTTAGAGTCTTTTTTCGTAATGTTCCTGTAATGATTATTTTATGTTTTTATTGTTACAAATTAAGATGCTTTATTTATGTAAAAAAACAAAAATAAATTCTTGTGTTTTTTATTTACTTCTGAAAACCATAAGTTTAGTAAAGGTATTTTTTGTTTAAACAAAATAATACATTTCCACTAAGATTTAAATAAAGATCATGAGTTCATTATGTCTCGCGATCATTATTTGATAAATACTGAAAATTTCATTAAAATTGGTTAATTTCCTGATTTTTGGTTAATTTTTAAGTAAAGGGAGGAGTCTGTTTATATATTTTGAGCATCGGCATTCATTTGCCCGTAACTAATAGATGATGAGAATAAAGGAAGTAGAGAAATAAAAAGGAACAAACCGAGTTATGTGTTCATCAACGTTTCGTCTTTATTTCGAAATAAAGACGAAACGTTGATGAACACATAACTCATCGGTTTGTACCATTTTTATTTCTCTCTCTCTCTCTCTCTCTCTCTCTCCATATATATATATATATATATATATATATATATATATATATATATATATATAATGAGGATAAACGAATGGTTAACTCTCCCATATTTTTTGTCATCGTGATCGGTAGAATCGCCTATTTTCTAATCAAAGCGAATAATTTCCTCTTGTAGTGGTTGCGGACCCACCGCATTGCAAGTAGAAAGCATCACATGCCTTCCCGTGATGAATTAGTCCACGATACATTGTAGTTTACATTACATTGTAGAGAACATACGGTGTACTTTATAAAATCATTTTTATATACAATAGCTTGAATTAAAGTTTGAAATGAAAATGCAAAGTATCATGCTTCAATTGTGCTCTAAACAGAATCATTAATTTCGAATGCACCCCAGTTATTTCAAAGAACCTACTGTCAGTTTATCGACTTGTGCGATAATAAAACGTCTACAATGCACTTGTGATGTAAGGCTCTGTACAGTCAGATACAAAACCTATCAAAGAACACTGCCAGGCACATAAAGTACATTTCTGTGATATTAAAAAAAAAATCGGCCCAGCCGTTTAGGAGCTTATACGAAACGAACTCACACACACAGACACACACGGACACAGTCCCTTATATATATATATATATATATATATATATATATATATATATATATATTAATATATATATATATATATATATATTAATATATATATATATATATATATATATATATATAATCAAAGTTGAGTTTTTTCTAACTCACTGCTACGAGTCATATGAAGCTTCCTTCCGGTGCACCGCAGGGGTCCCCGACTAGATCTGACAATCGATTAAATTGAAAAATGTTGTTACTCATTCAATCCAGGGCATCGTTGGGTCTCTTTGCTTGTAACTCGCTAAAGGCAGATTGACTACCGAGAAAGCTATATACTGTGCCAAAGATCTCAATTCATGGAACCATCTTGAAAGCCGGAGACACATAGATGATGATATTCGCCCAAGTATAACCAAAGCTAACGTTGCATTTAAATATCTTCCATTCACTGTATCAGAGCGAAGAGAAATTTTGTTGCAGACCTTCACGTGTATACAGAGCGGTGATTCTTACAATCCGCCGGACTCAAGACACAGTCATCCTTACAAGCGATCGGTGAAAATCACACACACACACAGACACACACACACACACAGACACACACACACACACACACAAACAAATATATATATATATATCTATATATAATTATAAAACTCAAATGACCTTGTAACGATGTATCTAACCCATTTCCGGTTTACGACATCCGGTTGCGCATGCGCGCATAAACATTAACCCATAACAAACAAATAAACACAAATCGCTTCTTTTGCAGATTTTAACCTACGCACTGAAATATTAACGTTATTATTTCGAAATTATTATTTAACATGGGAAGAGGGTTTTTTTTAAATAACTTAAACGTAATACAGAAATGAACGATGTAAAAAAAAAATAGACAGTATTAACAATTGTTTATTTGGATAAAATAAACGCGAAAAACAAAACAAAAGAAAATTGGGACGTTGAAATATTAACGTTATTATTTCGAAATTATTATTTAACATGGGAAGGGTGGGGTTTAAAATAAACAAAAAACAAAATAACAATTGGGACGTTGAAATATTAACGTTATTATTTCGAAATTATTATTTAACATGGGAAGGTGGGGGTTTAAAATAAACAAAAAACAAAAGAACAATTGGGACGTTGAAATATTAACGTTATTATTTCGAAAGTATTATTTAACATGGGAAGAGTCAGGTTTAAAATAACTTAAACGTAATACAGAAATGAACAATGTAAAAAAAAGCAGATGTATCAAAATTTGAATTTAACTATAAGTGCACATTTACCTATAAGTATGGCCAACCACTTATAATTCAGTAACTATTATTTTTTTTCAAAAATAATCAATTATAATAAACAGAACGACTCATAGAAATCTATCTATATTCTTTTTTCATTTTAACATACTTTCATAGAAATGTTTCTGTTATGTCAAAAAAAACAACGATTTCTTTACGTCACAAGTGTCACGCTCATACATGAATTCCATAGCTAATATAACATACTGACCCAACGGGTCACGGGTAGTCTAATATATATATATATATATATATATATATATATATATATATACATATATATATATATAGAGAGAGAGAGAGAGATAGATATAGGGTGACCCAAAAAAAACGGGCCCAACTCTAATTAGGCCCCGTTTCTTAGTGTTTTGTCCGAATGAAATGAAACTTTGGTCATAACTAGTTTATTATATTCAAAACATCACATCGAAACACTAGGGTCTTTGGCCTTTTTTCTCTGTTGACATACTCTGGCTCAGAAAAACAATTGAATGTCCCCTGGGTTTTTTTTTGTGGTCACCCTGTATAATTATATATATATATATATATATATATATATATATATGTATATATATATATTACATTTTCACCCCAAGCAAGCCACATTGCCACTTTGATATAGGGGTCGACTATTAGGGACACAGGCTACAGGGGTACTAGGTGGGGAGTTGGGTAGCAAGATGTCGGTTCACGTTACAGTTGAACTTTTGCATGTCAGTACAGTTGGGGAAGCAGGAATCTGGCAGGGATTTCCAAAGTCTAGCGGTTCTGGGGAAGAAACTACTGGAGTAGAAGGATCTCTAACATCTAGGGATCTCTACTGTGAAGGGGTGGGATTTAGCTGCTTGTCGGGTTTGTCGGGGGTATTTACGTCGAGAGGGTACAAATGCTTGCAGCTCGTTGGAACATACACCCTTAAATTACTTGTAGAACAGGTAGAGGGATGTTACACTGCGTCGATGGGTCAGAGACTGAAGTTTGGATGATAGTTCAGGACCTATTTGGTTGGCGACTTTCTTTTGAACCTTGTCTAGGACTGAGAGCCTAGTAGCAGATGCACCGGCCCAAATATGACAGCAATACTCCATACATGGGCGAATGGTGGTCTTATAGAAGTACAGGATACTTTCGGAGGTCAGTACCTTTTTCGCAGCGGTCCTGGCAATGATCTCAATGTAATTGTTCCAACTCATGTTTCCTGTGAACGTTAGGCCGAGGAGTTTAAAAGATGTGCTTTCAGGTAAAGAGTCTTTGGCCATTTCTATTTGTGGTAGAGAAGGTTTCTTGTAGTTATTGAAGGAAACAAGTTTAGTCTTGGCAGCATTGGATGTGACCATCCATTTTTGTCCCAATTCCACTACAGATTGGAGGTCATCCTCTAGTATTTCTGCCATTTCTTTAGATATGTGTTCATTTGTCTTCCTGTCGTGTCTGTTATAGAGCGTGGCGTCATCAGCATATACACTCATCTCACAGACAATTTTGTCAGGGAGGTAATTTATGAATATTAGGAATAATAGAGGTCCAAGGATAAACCCCTGAGGCACTCCCGCATTTATATCATATTGTTGAGCTGTACGGCCATCGAGAACAACCTGGATTTTTCTCTTATCTAAGAAGGATTTAATTATGTTAAGTATTCTACCAGTGATACCGTATGATCTGATTTTCCTAAGAAGACCTTCATGCCATACCATGTAAAAGCCTTAGATATATCTAGAGATACCGCTCTACCCTCCCCTGCTTTGTCAAGTGAATGGTATATACGCTCAGAGATTACAGTTAGAATGTCTGTTGTGGAACGGGCTTGCCTAAATCCATATTGTTGTTCGGTAAGAAGTTTAGCATGTAAGGTGATGGATAGAGCTTGGTTAATTATGGACTCAAATATTTTGGCAAAAAGTGGGAGGAGGATAATGGGGCGATAATTTGCTGGGTTAGTTCTTTCGCCAGAATTCTTGAAAACTGGTACCACAGAAGCGGTTTTCCAGCAGGCAGGAAAGCAAGATTCATTAAGGTATTTGTTGTAAAGTTTGGAGAGGATTGGAGCTACTTCAGCGGAGCACTTTTTTAATAGCACAGCCGGGATGAGATCAGGTCCACATGCTTTTGCAGTGTCAAGATGTTTTATAATGGCATGAACCTGAGAAGGGGAGATTTTCAGATCGTCAAGTGTGGCGTCCGTCCGCAAAGGAAAGTCTGGGATAGGGTGGTTAGCAGAGTCTAGTGTGGAGTTGGAGGCAAACTGACTGGCAAGCATGTTAGCCTTGTCGGTTGCTGAGCAAACAACTTCATGATGTTTGGATAGTGGGGGGAATTGTTGATTGACCATTATTTACTACACTGTTGTAGATTTTCCAGAACTCACGGGTTCCTTATTTCTGAGCTTCGATGCGTTTTTTTTGGGGGGGGGCAGTAAATTCTCTCTTAGCTGTCGCTATTTCTTTCTTACAGTTACTTCTGGCTTCTATATACTTCTGTCTGTTTGAACTGGACTTATGTGGGTTAAATCTGTGGTACGCGTGCTGCCTTTGCGCGATGGCAGCTGCACATGTGGAAATAAACCATTGGGGAGAGTGGGGCTTGCTATAAAATTTCCGCGTGGGGACATGTGCTTCAATTGATATTTTTAACTATTCAGTAGTCTCATTTGCGCATTGTTCAGCAGGAAGTGAAAAGATATTTCGCCATGTGGCGTCTCTAATGAGATCCCTGATTGCTTCCCAGTCGGCCTTTTTATAATATCTCGTTGTTTTGAGCAATGGCTCTTCCATTTTGGCTCTAGAGTTTAGGGTGATTTTAACTATTATCACTACATGATCATCATTTCCAAGTGGGCTGTGGCCGTTTGTAACACAATAACCAGGAACTGTGGTCAGAGACAGATGTAAGAGTAATGCGTGTTGCTCTTGCTGGTCATGGAAACGGGTTGGAAACGTAACCGTCTGTAATAGGGAATGAGATATAGAGAAGCTATGTGTTGTGGTACTAGCTGCGTCTGTGTAATTAGAGAATCCAAGCCAGTTACTGTGGTGGACACTGAAGTCACCAAATACATGAACTTGTGCGCTAGTGTCGAGGGAAAGTGCTGTATCTATGCTGTCAGAGACTTTGTTTATCAGGGTAACGTCCTGGGTTGAGGGAGAGCGGTAGAGAAAATAAAAGTAACTAATATTATATTGCATGTTAAGTCTAAAGCACATAAAGGCTTGATCGTCCGATTCTAGTTTTCTTTCTCTAGTCAGTGGGGGGGGGGGGTGTTTCGAATATATGCTCCAAGCCCGTGCATATGTCTGTCAGAGTCCTTACGGCAGAGTGGGAGATATCCGGGCATGTTAAAGTAGGTAGAGGGGATGGAACAGTGTAGGTTAGTCTAGTCTTAGTTTATATATGATAGTTGTATAATTTGGTTTCCTGAATGTAGATTCATTGAAACTGTGTGATTATTAAAGAGTGCTCAATGGAGCACAGAGCAAGCATTTATTTTTTTTTATTATACAAACATTATTGGTAGCATAAGTGCATACCTGTTTAAATAGAATCTCAATTCAGACCCACCTTATCAGAACAAAAAGGAAACGACATTTTTGGTCAGATGAGGTGTGTCTCTCTGAATTGAGATTCCACTGAAACATGTATGCACATATGTAATCAATAATGTTTGTATGACAAACAAACTATATATATATATATATATATATATATATATATATATATATATATATTAGTAGAGAGAACCGGACGGTGACTAGTATTAAATGAGGAGCTATATATGCCTCCCTGATGCGCATTTATCCACAATACATTGTAGTATACATTGTAGTTTACATTGCACTGTAGATAATCTGCGTTAACTTAAAAAGATTTTTTTCATATAATGATTTAATTAAAGTATGAAATCCAAAATTTAAGTATCATTGTTAAATCGTGCTCTGAACAGAAATATTTATTTCAAACGCGCACTTATTTTGTCAATGAGATTATTTTTATTACGCCGCACACATTTGTTTGAACAATGATATAACTTCTCAAATGTTATGTAATGTTAAACTGTGTACAAGTGGTAACTTTAGTCAAAATCGGACAGTTCCATCTTTAATATTTTTTTCGATTTTTTTCCATTATCGATTTTCTATGA
This sequence comes from Euprymna scolopes, assembly GCF_053919585.1. NCBI lineage: Eukaryota > Metazoa > Mollusca > Cephalopoda > Sepiida > Sepiolidae > Euprymna > Euprymna scolopes. Next base: position 82,630,963 of record NC_136483.1, read on the forward strand.
TTATCTGAGGCATTCTGGTACAAAACCTATCTTAGAACTTTCACAGACATATAAGGTACATTTGGGTCAAATTTATAAAAAATATCGGCCCAGCCGTTTTGGAGACCATAAGCAACGAACTCATAGACACACAAACACAGAGACAAAATTCCTTATATATATATATATATATATATATATATATATATATATATATATATATATATATATATATATATATATCCGGTAGTCTCTGAGAAAAAGACAGAACTAACTGACAGACGGAACAAGAGAAACATAATATAGAATACGTTAATATTTGCTTGATATTTTATGTTTGCAAGTACAATACCATTAAATAAACGGTCAAATAAGTCCTTTGAATCTGAGAATCGACAAAGATAAATGGCAAATTGAAAAATGAAACTCATAGAGCATTCGAATATGTGTATAGAATAATAGCAAAACACAACGCAGTTTTTGTATTGATTGTTTGCCTAACGTAACGAACGATTTTATTTATTTTTTATACAAAGAAACTTTGATAAATCTTTGTATTTTTACTGCCGATGTAAACATTTTCTTCTGGGAATTACGTCGGCAGGAGTTACGTTAAACTTGCTGCATAGTTAATATTGTAATCAATTTCTGACGGTACGTTATGCATTAACGTATAACGATTTTGTTGATACATATATTATTATTCAGATATATCACCGCATAACTAAGCAATGACTTCCTATGTTAATTATACAACTAATTCACAATACTCAACCTGTGCGTGCTTTATAAATGTACAAGGATGTATAACCTTATCTATATTTCGTGATCCGATTGAGTAAAGAAAATTAGATAAATTCATGCGATTCATTTTACACGAAATAATATTATTTGGCTATTTTTTAAGTTTAAATATAGCGAGTAACACAGTATTTAAAAAACAACTTTTCCATGATACTGTTTAAACTTATTAATCTATTTCTATATTTTCAGACTGGAATGTTTGGAAGCAAAAAGCATCACGAAGATGCGTACTCAGGCTTCATTCACTGTGAGTTCTTTCAAATCTTCTTTTCCTCATTTTCTTTTATACTTCCTTATTTCCTTTCCTTTTTTTTCAATTCCTACCTTACATTGTTTACTTCTTGTTATATTAATAAATCCGTGCATTTTTAGTCGCGTCCAAGCGACTCTATAAGTCACTCCGTCTGTCCGTCTATCCGTCTGTCAGTCGGTCTGTCCGTAACATTTTGTGCTTGGCCTTTTTGGTTAAAATCAAAGGTCTATTGTTAATAGATGCTGTTCTTAGCTATTTAAGTTTTTCTTGGCCTTTTGGCCGGGATCAAAGTGTTCTGGCATACACTGCAAGCAAAGACCATATGTGGGCGCAACCCCACATATAAAACCTTGGTCAATGTAGGGAAAACCCTTCATATCAATTGTCACTGTCCAGCTCCCCTACTCCCCGGGGAGTTGGTCCCAATTTTCTCTTCACTCCTCACATTAAAAATCGGCCTTGTGCTTAATTTGCTCGGTGGGGGAGCAAATAAATACCCTTTTCTTGGCCTTTTGACCAAGATCAAACTAAAGTATCTGTTCCGGCAGATACTGCAAGCAAAGACCAAGCAAAGAGGTAATCCTTCATACCAACTGTCACTATCCAGTTCCCCTACTCCCCAGGGAGTTGGTCCCCATTTCTCCTTCACTCCTAAATAAATACACTTTTCTCTGCCTTTTGGCCAAGATCAAAGTGTAGTATCTATTCCCGCAGATACTGCAAGCTTAGACCATACATGGGGGCAACCCCACATATAAAACCTTGGTCAATGTAAAGGCAACCCTTCATACCAATTGTCACTATCCAGTTCCCCTACTCACCGGGGAACTGGTCCCCATTTCCCCTTCACTCCTCACATTAAAAATCGGCCTCATGCCTAATTTTCTCGGAGCAAATAAATAATTGGGGGAGCAAATAAATACCATTTTCTTGGCCTTTTGGCCAAGATCTAAGTGTAGTATCTGTTCCAGCAGATACTGCAAGCAAAGACGATACGTGGGGGCAACCCCAAATATAAGACCTTGGTCAATGTAGGGGCAACCCTTCATACCAATTGTCACTACCCAGCTCCTCTACTCCCCGGGGAGCTGGACCCCATTTCCCCTTCACTCCTCACATTAAAAATTAGCCTTGTTCCTTATTTGCTCGGTGGGGGAGCAAATAAATACCCTTTTCTTTGCCTTTCGGCCAAAATCAAAGTGTAGTATCTGTTCTTAGTATACTGTACTTATTGTGATATAAAGTGGGGGATCACTTTTCTGTATTAATTTAATGTAAAATGGTCATCCACTTTACAACCAGTCAGTCTCAAAGCCATTCAAGTCATTCCCCAGATCATTCACGTTGTTTGTGAAAGATTCCAATTATTATTTAAGCATTCAAGTTATTCTTAAGGTCATTCAATTCATCCTTTACTTCATAAAAGTCATTCTAAGTCATTTACTTTTTATTTATTTAAGTCATTTCAGCCCATTTTTCGGACATTTTAGTTTATCTTTAAGAATTTCATGTCAATCCTACATTCACGCAGTAATTAATTATATGAGAGCACGCGACTAATGGCTATCGGTCTTGTTAATAACAGATTATGAATCACATTGTTTCGTAATCTGTTAAGAAATAGAGCACGTCGATGATTTTCAGTAACTGAGGTTTTACTTTCATCCAGCCTCATCCATCCAAAAATAAAGACGAAATAGCTCTCACATTCGTTATATTCAAGATTAGCTTCTGCTTAGTCACTCTTTGACACAAACGTAACACATCCTCTCTTGATAATAATCTGTTCCGGGGAAAATTCCTTGCGTATGTCTGTAGTATGAGTCAGCTAAACGAAACCTTTTGTTGTGTAAGGTGCCAGACCTAATGTGTAAACCCGTATTCCTCCAAACTCTCCCCCTCTCTCTTTCTCTCTCTCTCTTTCTTTCTTTCTTTGTTTCTCTCTATCTATCTATCTCTCGCTCTCCCTCGTTACTTTTCTAGACGTTTTTCTCCGTTTGTTGTAAACCCTACCTAATAGTCCCTTTCTCCTTAATTTCTTATTCGATATTTTAATCTAAATTACTTAACGGGCTTTCAGAATTACTTTTTACAAGTGGGGATCACCGCTTATAGAAGCTGGAAGACAACTTCAGGATCAATGTTAATGTGTGTCACGTGATAGTCAGTAGCGGTTGAAATTTTGCAGGTTTTGACTATAAAAAAAAACGACGCCTGGATTTTATATAGGATTTTCCATTGCCCGATGATCGGCTTTATAGGAGAAGTACCGACATGCAAAGAATTGCGTTTTACAATTTTTCTTACTGCGTTTCAAATATTTTTTCGATTATTATTTGTTTCGCACTGCAGGGTTCCTACTCAAGACGGCATCTACTGAGTTTTTTCCTAATCTGTTTACTCCATCGTCTGATGTTATGACTATGAATAACAGATAAAAACCAGCTCCACAAAATTAGTGGAAAAAAATTATAAACATTCATTAGCAATTTTTTACGTTAGGTTAATACCTTCTCATTTATATTCACATTTAGTTCTCTCCCACTATCTCTCATCTACTTCGTTTTTTTTCTTTGGCGATATTATGAGAAATTACAATCGATATCAAAAGAAGGAAGTATCAAATCCAAAGAACATTAATATTTACACGTATACACAATAAATATCTAAACACCTGAAAAGATAAGAACTTCCAAAAGTTATAACTGATATAAGTGATTCGTTATCATCAATCAATAATTTTTTTTTCATAAAATATCTATCACGCAATACCTTTTAAAAATTTACTAAGCGTCTAAATTTGTGAATGGCATAATTCAGTTTAAATGACAACCAGTGTCAACTACACTGTATTTAAAGAAAGAAATCAAACATTCGATTTAATATTTAATATAATGATACACGTGTTAATATCTACATGCATAAATATTGCATATGAGTGATATTTCGGTATATATTCAAGCGAATTTGATATCAGTTGTGACATGTTAGTCGGTTTGTGATGTAAACAATACGGCAACAGTTCTTTTCAAATGTGATAACATTTGAAAACTATTCATGAACCAAAGAGGGTCACCAAATTAGAGCAATGAAAGTAAAGAAGTGTCCGTTATATAAACAATTGTACACGGTATATCCAACTATGCTCAATAGTGAACGGCGACAAAACAGGCAGCTACATTTACATGATTGAACTTAGATGGACAATTAAAGTATAGACGAAAGTTCATTTTTCCGAAGTATAGTTGAATTGTAGAAAAGACAGTCGTTTCTTTACGACATAATGGGGTGTATGTAGGGAAAGGGTTAACCTGTATATGAATATATATTCATACAGAAATAGTTATCGGCGGACACCTACGGACCATAAGCGTGGATGACCATGATATGATTCTAACTCGTGACCACTGTACTCACAAAGCTGAATTTAGATGCGTTAACTGTTACATTAAAAAAATTGTGCCTTATATTGTCTGGTAATGTATCGCTCATCAGTATATCTTGTATTTTATTTTGTCTTAGCGGTAACTTTATCACTGATAATTATACATATGTATATATATATATATACATATATATGTGTGTGTGTGTGTTTACTGTTTATAAGATCGTGTCCATTTATGAAATAAACACACACACATATATATGCATATATATATATATATATATATATATATATATATATATATATATATATGCAGCATGTTATCATTTAAATAAATGTTATTGAAGAGCATGCTATGGATCCAACTTATACAATTTTGATAAAAATACAAACAAAACTATTCGGAGATTTGAGAAGATAAAAAGGAAGGTAATAAAACAGAAGAATTCCGCGCTCTCCAATATATATATATATATATATATATATATATATATATATATATATACAGGGTCGTGCAGCTAAATTGGGACTAACATAACTTTTTGTAAATTCGCTATTTTCAAAGGCAAATAATGATAAAATGTAATTTTAACTTATATTTATTTCTTCTTTATTGTCTACAGAACAAAATCATTCGGTGTGAGCACCCTTTGCGTCAATAATTTGAGAGATTCTCGAGCGAAACCGTTAACAACTCCTTTTTATATCCTCGGGGTCAAGATTATGAAATGCACGACGAATGGCGGCCTTCAGAGAGTTGACACTTGGATTTAAAGTTACGTTAGACTCTCCCTCAATGACCCCAAACAGCCAATAGTCACAAACATTCAGATCTGGGGAGCTGCTGGGCCAAATATCCTTCGGGACCATCAAAGGAAGATTCTCCTTCAGGAAATCCTGAACTTTCTTTGCTCCATGAGCGGGCGCAGAGTCTTGAACGAACATCACTTTGAAGGGGTCGTAGTTCCTACGTATCCAAGGCATCAAAACATCTTTCAGAATTTTCAAGTACTCCGCTGTGTTGATTTTAAGGCCCGCTTCGATGAAATGAGGAGGCATCACCTTACCATCACTTGCGACGGCTGCAAAAACCATCACAGAGGCGGGATTTTTGCTCTGCATTACAGGAGGACCTTCTGAAGGATCGTAGGCAATTACCCGAGTGTTCTGACGATTTGCAACCTCATCAACAACGAACTTTTTCTCGTCAACAAAAACGCGGACATGTCCTCCTTTGTGTTTCAGATAGTTCAGAAGCTTTGGGCATCTTTCAGCTCTTAGAGCTTTTACGCGGGTAGTTAAAAGGTTACGGACTCTCCTTACGTATGACTTCATACCAAGGTCTTCCTTGACTGCCCTGCTGATGGTGCTACGACTCACTCTGCGCTTTTGTGCCAGTTTTGACATCGACTGACTTGGGTCTGCCTTCAACGTCCTTTTCAGCCCAGCAAGAACTGTTTTGGTTCTCTTTCGATCACTGCGGGGACTGTGTTGACTTCTCTGAACCTTACCCTCGGCATCAAAAGCAGCAACAACTCGATAAACAGTCGATTTCGCATAGCCTGTGCTCTTAATAATGTCCGAAACAGAGTTCCCGGCGCGTCTCATTTCACATATCGTCGTTCTTCGTGCTAATTCCGCCATATTTGAGCGAAGTATGCCAGATCTTGATCTGAAATATTAAAGCAAAGGGTTTTATAGATTGTCTGAAAAAAAAATTAGTCATAGGTTAGAAATTACGGAAGATATGTGCTGTTAAATTTAGTCCCAATTTATCTGCACGACCCTGTATATATATTGGCTATAGAAATAATCTGTAAAAGATGTAATAAAGTTCCATAAAAATTGTTTTAATTATATTTATTGAAAAATTGCACAGCAAAATTTGAAAGAGTTTTTATATCAGTAAAAACAATATTTTTTTCTTATACAATCAATTTTATTCAACCGAAATTGAAGCTAGATTGAAATAAAAAAAAATATTATGAAGACACGTGAAAACAATGGTGTATGGAAGAAAAAACTAATTCATAAGAATATTTGATAGCTTACAAAATGATTTCATGCATTACTGTAAACCAGTTGCCAAATGTTTTGCACTGCAAAAGCTTATTACCTTTTCTATTGATTATAGTGAAAGACATGTAGAAACTTAAAGAAAATTTGAATATCATCTTTATTTCAATTTAATCTATATATTAATATAGATGTATTACTCTCTGATTATTTTAACAGGTTATTTTTATCGCATATATATATATATATATATATATATATATATATATATAGTGGAAATGGTAATAAAAACTGAAGAAAGTGCTCAATACTGTTGTAGAGCAAATATGCGTTTTATTTTTTTATTACCGTATCTTTCTGTTAAGTTACATTATTGTTTCACCTACTCGGCCGTTTGTTTGGACGTCTGTAGCTTCCTCAGACTTTTACAGAAATATATATTGTCATCCACATACAGTACTGTTTCGTTGTATCACAAATCGTCAGTGCGGCTAGACAAACACCTTTCCCCAGCTGTGGATTGAACCTACAACCGTCGCATTGATAGTCGGCAGCCCTCACCATTCCACTACGAATCATTGCCATAAATATTTCTCCTAGAGTGTGTATTAAATCCAAACCCTCCCGTCGCAAAGTGCTCGAACCATCAGCTTGTTTACAAACAAATTCATAGTGGGCTTCGCTTAATCGCTTTAAATACGCGTCGGGTGCAAATATATTTACAAAGTGTTCAACCCAAAGAGGGGAGTTTTAATTGTCATCCCTATATAGTACTGTTTCGTTGTATTACAACTCATCAGTGCGGCTATATATATATATGCATATATATATATATATATATATATATCAAAAGAGACAAAAACTTAGAGAGAAAATGAATAGAAGTGCACCAATAAATTGTTTACCCTGTTATTTATTTATTACAAGCATTATCAGAATTCGACCAATAATGATCCGGTGTACGATCGTTTCAGTGATTACTTAGAATTATCATCACGCCCTTGTGTTTTGCATACGATTATTCCACGTCATCTTCTCAAAAGCATATTTTACCAAGGTTACTAAGAGATGTTCAGTGAGAGCATACACATCTTACATCTTTCTGTGTGTATATTTATACATTATATATAATTATGTATATATACACATATATATGTGCATATATACGTATATATACATATACATATTCGTAGATAATGTGTATATGTACATATTGAATATATGTACATTATGTATATATATACATTGTGCACATATATCGTATATATATACATTGCGTTTATATACATATACATTGTATGTATATTGTGCTTGCGTATATATAAGATAAGCATACTTGAAAACAGATTATACAAATCAGAATATATTAACAAATATGTAATTTACAAAGATACTAGGTTGAAAAGTAATGAGATCCATCAATTGCTTAAGATAAATAGATACATTCACTAATGCATCAAGACTAAATTATCGTAAGCTAAATACTGATTTAAATAGAAAGCTAATCCTGTGATAATTACGTTTTTGAATTGTTCTTATTCCGCCCAAATTACCACTACATTTACTAATCCCAATCAGTAGTATATTGCCAATTACCGAGTATATTTATTTCAACGTAATAAGATTAAATAAGAGAAATAAAATAAAAGTGTATGATCCAATTTTTTAACCAACATCTGAACTGTATAACCCTGTCCAAAATCACGCCAGGCATCGGTCGTTCTATAATAGTATTGTCATCTAACCAGTGTCTCACGTGTTAACAATATATGCTCTATGCACTAATATTAAAATATCTTGCAAGGATGGTATTGTAAGACACATGCTAAGCGTTCAAATATAAGAACCATGCTATTTTAAGATTTTTCTCTTTGACGAGGCATCGATTTCCGAATCATAAAATCTTTTTTAAAAAATCGATACTGGTCATATTCTGAGGATCGACTTTTATTTTATTTGCTATAATTGACAACCGGGAGAAATAAAACACTTTAAATTGATATTACAATTAAAATTGACTTTTTAAAACAGTTAATTAAATTTATGATTAAAATAGAACAAGAGGATTTCTCGTTCAGAAGATTTTTATTTTAGTAGAACTAAAATCGAATATCGATTGTTCAATACTTAAAACAATCGAACGATTTATTTTCTGCGGCATTAACTGTCTATAAAATGAAGTAAATGAGTAATGTAATAAAATATTGAACTATGTTCGATTTATTTCTCAGTTTATTTTTTCAATGGCTTCAAAAAGTGTTTCACTCCTAAAGCAATCGTATACTTACCGTATTTTTGCTACATCTGGGAAGTGGCACTCAGAGAACGCTCTCCTGCATTGACAGAATACCAGGTAGACTCCAAAATTTAGTACAGTATGCCCTTTTTCTCTTCCCTGCGGCATCTTTCTGGCAAAAAGGATGTTGCTATTCTTTCTCTGATTTGTCATTATTGTCACGTGTTGTGCTTTACTGAGCGTCAACCTAAGATTCTCTTGCTTCTAAAAAATTCACAACAAAACCTCGTTCATATCCAACCAATTTTCCTTCTCTCTTCTCTGTATTTAAACTAAACAGATAATCCAAGTTTCCTTCCAAGAACCACAGAAGACAGTAAAACAATTGATTACATATTCGTTTTAAAGTCAAAATCTTACATTCTCAAGATGTTTCTATTACGATTTAGCTAACACACAATCATCAACCCATATTTTCCTAGTAGTATTTCGGGCGATGAGCGGTGACTCTAGAAATGCTAAAAAATATCCATCTCTACACAAACATATAAAGAATTTGTGATTCAATAAGACGTCCAGCATTTTCTGTAATCTTGTTAAATACAACGTTTATGTATATGATAGCAATCGGTAAAATTTTACGACTGAGCCACGCCGAGGGGGGGTGCACTACTATATATTGGGTACAATATAATAAAGAATATAGAATTGGCTCTATAATAATAAATACGAATTCTGCATAAATTAAAATAACATACGAAGCATATTTTACGACTGGATAACATTTTGCGGCCTACTAATCTTACATATTAAAATGTTAAAATAAGTGTATGCAAATGTTTTCAAATTTTTCACAAATAGATTAGACTCCAGGTATCAATCAATCAATAATGTAGGCCGTACCTATATTAAAACCAATGCTGCACAGAAAATTAACGTGCGCAAACTTGTTGGAAAGAATTTTAAAAAATAAAGCATTATCAATATTAGATTAATTATAATATCCGGCCATGTTTATTCATCATTATTTATATAAAGTTGTCTTCTAAAAAGACCAGGTGTCTGAAATAGGTTTCCATGTTTTTTTGTAGAGCTATTTAAAATTGGCGTACACTCTTCAAAATTCAGTATGTTATTACAATACGTCTTATGGAATTACTGACCAATTTTTATAATTTCAGGTTCAAATCAGTGATTCAGCGTGATTATACAGTATATTATAGCATTTTCGTCTGCCACATTGAATTTACAAATGTCGATCACCTTTGTCTATCAAACTGAAATTTGAAACAGGAATTTCAGGTGCATCTGCCTATCGTTTTAAGAAGCTCCTTCCATCCGTCGGTTTAGTATTTTTGTCCGTGATGTTTTAGGTTGCAAAAGCATTTTCAAATACGCCCGCGCACCTCTATAAAATGTCCTGTTAATTCCTCGGACAGTCTTTCCTAGATTTATAATAGCATCCTTATCGCTAATTGCGCAGTTTGAGTGAGTCCACCTTAAGAAAAGCCGTATTTGTGAGAAACTTGTCTTATTGTGTTCTTCTTTCCTTGTCTCCAGCAATTTATGTTAAAACTGCATCTCCCTTCAGTCTCCAAGTCGTGTCGCTTTTCTTTTCTTCTATTGATCGAGAAAAGAAAATCCTTTACAAAGATGCCTTATTTCCCTGCATCTTTTCACTGCGCAGAATCGGTAGACATCTTTATTAGCCGGATAGCGCGCGTATTATCATTAAGCCTTTTCGAGCCATCTGCATAATACGCCTAGTGAGAGACGTCCATATTGTTCAAACCTAATCGAATACCAATAAATTACACCGCGTTATGCTCGCTTAGTTCTGTCGAAGCAATTCGACATGCAGATCTGAAATTAAGAAAATTGCATACAATTTCTTCCTTGCTACAATTACTCAAACAATTATATAACCTTTCTACAGGTTGACCCACCAAAACGCGCCATTCAATGAATCTTTAATAAAATCCACAATGATTTATGTATATTCGCTACATTCACTTTAGAACGATTTTTTCCAGTTTTAGTCATGAATATTCAACAGTCTCTATGTTTTTGAATTTTTTAAATAATTTGGATTTTTGGATTATTATTTTGACTAATGTTCTCATCTTAAGTGTTATTCTCACAACTTTTAGGTCGAATTCACCTACGACCTTCTTCACGTGTTCTGGCCTTTTTTCATATGTTTCTTGTCGACTCTGCATGGGACTCTGCATGGGATTTTGAACGGAACCCTTTATTTAATGCTCGGATGTAGTATGTTTTCATTCCTTTAGACATGACCTGCAGAAGTATTCAGTAATTTGCAAATGTATTCATTGCATTCCCTACACATAAAGTTGGAGCTTCAACATCCAGAAAAGTGTCATTTAGAAATTAATTTCGCTTAATAATTTATCCGTTACGCCACGAGTCTTTTTAGAAGAACGTCATTGGTTACATCGACCGAAACGTTGTGAGAATAACACTGAAAAAAAGAAAAGTTGTCCAAATAATCAAAATGATCCAACAGGCTTTCTTTTATCACTATGATATGGAAAAACACTTTGTGATCGTCTCATCAGTAAGGGATGTGACTTTGGTGTGATTAACACTCATTGTACTTTATTCACCCTGCTTTTCATTCGTGGGATTACCCAAAAGATTGCATCTATCTAATTTCTTTTAAATTGTTTACCTTTTATTTATATGTGTTTATTTACTATTTGCAATTTAAAAAATATTATAAGGTGTGTTGATTTAATTCCTAACCCTGACAATATAACCAACAACGAACACAAAAAACTAAAATGCTTTACTTCACATTTTGCCGTCAGAAATCAAGGAGACCCTTCCTGGGGCTTATACTTGATTTCCTCGTGAGATGTATAGACATCAGTATCTTCATTTTATAGCCCTCGCTGTTTTTCAAACCTTGCGCAAGTAAAGCAACGAAGAACAATAATTTATTTATTTCCAATAGACAACTTAATTATTCTACAGTTTATTTTTCTTGTGGTCTTTTGAATTCCGTGATAAGATTCCGTTTGGTCTGGTGGAATATCAAGCTTAATGTTATTGCTTGTGTTAATATAACTTGAAGGTTTATATTCCTCCAATAAGGCAATACGCAGCCATTCTGATTAAGTTCTTTGAAATGCTTAACTCCTTCTTAAGGCGAGATTTTCTGACACAAGTTTCTAAAAGGTGGATTGCCAGAGCCAACACACTAGGAAAAGAGCGCCCTGGCCTGTAAATATCCCTAAGCAGTCCCGTCGTTATTCCCCAGTAGTAGTGCCTCAAACGAGTAATAATAAACTAACCACTTCTCAAAGAGAGAAAGTAAAGACTGGAAAAGTAGATCTCCTAGAGCTGCACAATACCAGAAAATTATCACAGTCAATGGGAAAAAGCCATCCATCTAAACAATAGTCCATACTCTCTTGACTTTATTGTGTTATTTTGAATATTGCTCGGGATGTATTTGTACGACGAAGAATAATTATGTTAGTGTGTTCTGACAAAGCCATGTACAAAAAAGCGGACGACACTCGACAGTAGCGTATAGTAGTTTGCATTCAAATTCATTTCTGTTGCATATTAGGTATGAAATATGTTTGGGGCATGCAGTATTTTTATAATATGAGCTGGTTATGATTGACAAAATCATTCACTAGGTTTAATTACGTTTTCGTCTCTGAGGTTGGAAATGTACGGGTTGATTTGCTGATGTGACTATATGCAAAGAATCAGTAGTGATGTAATCAGTTGCAAAATAAAGTTTATTAAAGAAAACAAGGATTTATACGTGCTGCGTGATACGTGTTTATACCCATTGTGTCGTTCTCACTGTAGAAGTAATTCATGGTTATGAAAAAATGATGTCCTGTAATTATGCTAAAATATACGATTGCAGATCACTGAAATTCAGCTACAATGAAGCTGGTCACTACTAAATGGGTTACCATTTGGTAATGCCCAGTGCAAAATAAAGATGTCAAGGGATTGTTGGTTTATGACTGCGTAAGAAAGGTTTCCTCTCTATAATTTCTGCCTTTTTAAATATGAAAAAATATTAGAATAAAAACTATACATGTCAATAAGACAAACTAAGTCAATAAAATATGTTTTCAGATGAAATAACTATCGTCGCCGTCTTCATGTATAAGCAGGTGTGAGCTACATATTTGATAGAAGTATCCAGATAATGGTTTCAACCTCGTCCACAAAATACGAGAAACAAACGAGATGTTGCCCTTCTACCCATCGGGTATGAAGCACATTAACTCCTTTTTGCATCAATTTCTCGATAATAATTTGTGAAATGTTCGCGATTTAAATGACAGTGAAATAAAAATGATCTGACAGACAGAGAAAATGCCGGAAGGACAAGAAATTAAACAGAATAAATTTTTAGATCTGCCCAGGCAGTTTCGTGAAGAGACTGTCCGTCGACGGTTCTGGTGCGGTTAAATTTTTAATATCCTTTTCAATCTTAAATACACAGATTCAGTTTTAAATGAGTCTAATTATTATAATATCAATCTTTACTTGTCAGTAGATCTGTCACGCTTGTGTTTAAAATATCCTTTTTATCAGTCCGTCATGCTTCGGTTTGGATGTTGTTTTCGTCGGTCGGTTATGTTGAGGTGCAAAACAGCGTTTTCATCGTTAATGAACGGTATTTAATTTGTTTAATTTGTTCAATAGAAATTTTCGTTGATTTGTCACGGTAAAGTACAAAATAGAATAACGTTTTGTCACGTTAAATTCGAAATAGCATTTGCGTTTGTCTGGTGTACGGTCTCTCACGCTTCAAAATAACATTTTCATCGTAAACGCAGAATGGGTATATAAAATTATTTTAGATGCGTCCAATGGTTATTCTTAAGTTTTTTTTTGTGGGGGGGGGGAGCATTCAGTTCGAAATAGCATTTATATTGGTCTGTCATATTATTTTTCATGCTTTTAATAAGCATTTTTATAGTAAACAACGAAGATTTATTATAGGGCGTTATTTTAGTTTCGTCCAATAATTTTCTAAAATTGGTCTGTCAAACTTCAGTTCGCAATAACATTTCTATTAGTCTGTCATATGGTAAGGCGATCGTCAAAATATCATTTTAACAGTGCAGAAAATTGAATAGACGACATTATTTTAAACATGTTCAATATTTTTCTGTTGGTCTGTAATAGATATGTTCGAAATAGTATCTGATTGGTCTATCAGGTGATTTGTCAAGCTTCAGTTTGAAATATGATTTCCACCGTTAAACACTCAGATTGACTGTATAATATTATTTAGATGCATTCAATGACTTTTTGTTGGTCTGTAACACTTAGAAATGGAATTAATTGATACATCGTTGGTCTGTCAGATACCAGGTTGAAACGCGGAAATTTAATGGCTAGATCTTTGCAAATATATAAATCTTATTTTTTGTCTTTTTGTTGTTTTGATTTTGTTATACAGCTGACATGTCACCAGTAAACTGTAAAAGGACAATATTTAATCAGTTTTCACTGGAGAGTTAAACTTTGGCCGTCAACCTGTAAAAAGAGAGGAATGCCGATCTGTAAAGATCAGGATGACTGTAATTGATGCTGACATGAGCCTGTCAAGGTTGATTTATAACCCCAGCCTTTTTCATAGAAGCACCACCCAAGAGTATGCACGTTGGAACTAAATGGCGGGAAAGAAAGAAAGAAAGATGAGAGAAACGAGGAGGAGAGAAGAAAAAACAAAAATAAAGACGCCCACGTGGTAAGCACTACATTGAAATGAAAAATATCTGTAAAAATATTATCCAATATATATATATATATATATATATATATATATATATATATATATATATATATATATACTAACAAACGTTTTTGCAAAAAATATAATTGTTTAACAACACAACGTTTTGTTTAATAGTTCAATCGTGCAAGATTTGTGCTATTATAAATATTCGTACGTTTTACTGCTTTATTCTGCACTAGAAACAAAACTCATTCATTTAAATGAGAGGATGATTTGTAAGTAAATTATCCCTGAATGGAAGTGAGTTTTTATCAAATGTGTATATTTTAACACAGGTGAATGCCCGAACTGAAGTAATAATAAAATACTTGTAAAGTGAACAATATATATTGGTATAAGTCGAAACAATGTTTGCTTATATAATCAATATTTGAAATGTTTGACGAAAATAATAAATTTTGTTCCGAGTGAAGAATAAAACAGTAAAAACTAAGGGAATATATATATATGTATGCTCCTAATTTTTACTGCTTTATTATATATTTTACAATATGTATATAAATGTATATATGTCTGTGTGTGTGTGTATGTGTGGCATAAATATACATATATGCATTTAATTTTTACTGCTTACTTTGAACGTCCCGATGAGTACTGAACATCGATGTCAGGAAAAATCCGATTGAATAAGGTACAGTCTGATTTAAACCAGACTTAACACTCTAATACAGCGTAAGATCACAATGAGCAACAAAATAGACCAACGTCAAATAATTTTCTGCATGGGTTATTAAATGGGTGTAACAGGGTACAGAAAATGATATAAGCATTCGCCGAAATACATGTTAAATATATAAATACAAATTATGTTTGTGGATTGACTCAACTCAATCAACCAGTACATATATATATATATATATATATATATATATATATATATATATATATATATATATATATATGAGTTCGTTCCCTATGGACTATAGACTCGAAAACAGCTGGGCTGATTTTTATGAAATTTCACACAAATGTACCTTATGTGTCTGGAATGTTCATAGATAGGTTTTGTTACGAACTGTATTCAATAATTATCAATAATCTATAATCGAAATAATCTCATAGAAGGAACAGCCGATTTTAATCAAAGTTGACACCTTACACAACCTAATATTACAAAATGCATTTAAGAAGTTTTATTACAACACAAGCCGAAAACCCCGACATATAAAATAAACAGTAGTTGTATTTTATATGACATAGGTGCGTTCTGTTAAGAGCAGAATAGAAGCATGATAATTGAGCTTTGTATTTTAAACTTTAATTCAAGCCATAATATAAAAAAATAAGTTTATAACAGGAACAGTATTTTCTTTACAGTGCAATGTTTACTACAATGTATTGTGAACTAAATCATTGGGGGAGATTAATCATGGAGCTTTTTCCCAGTGCACCGCGTTGAATCCCCAACTACAGGCAATCAATCGATTTGATTAGAAAATGAGCGATATTATCGATTTCGATGAGAGTAAACATATAGAAGTGTGAAACATTCATTGATCACCATTTAATCCTGAGCAACGTTTGGTTTCCCTGCTAGTATGATCTGCTCCTTGTTGTCACTAGAGACAGTAATGACACCGTTGCCGGGTTCGAATCTCCCGACCGGCAGTAATCGTGTTACCCTGCACTCATGATTCCCGAAATGGAGGAAACACTAGTGTATGTAGGTATTCAATAATTATTATAGTAAATAATTATTTAAGAACTAAGTTCTTATTGTTAAGCATATTAAAGTTGAAATGAAAGTCGGTCACTTGAGCTCACATGCGCAGATCATTATGTTATAATCGTTAGATGACTTTGACAGACGTTAAGACATTTAAAAATAAATGTTTAATTTTCAACGCTATTTGTCGCGGTTAAGGTTGGCCGAGATGATTTGTTCTTTGCTAATAGAGTCAGAGATGATTTTGTTGCCGGGTTTGAATCTCTCGACCGGCAATAATCATGTACCTCTGCACTGATGATTCCTGAAAGGGTGAAACACTAGTGTCCGTAGGGATTTAATAATTATTATAGTAAATATACGGCATAATCACGTTGACAAACCTGTTCTCGGGTGACCATTTGGGATTTCAAGGTGCTGTATAAACTCTCCGCTTATCTCAGCATTGTTTCCAGTCGTCCTGGACTTCTCCTTGCCACTGGACCCAAACAGTGCCGATTCAGGAGAGGTGTGGTTAGGGATTGTGCGACCCTTGCTTCACAATTACACGCGCTGTTGCCTATGCAGTGGGTATCCTTTGTCTTTCGTGACTGAACGGAGGCATCGATCGATTTATATATGTATACATTGTTGAATGAAATATCTAAATAAAGCATCATATATTTTAAAGGGTGTATATTTAATCTGCGTAGTAACTAATAAAAATGTTATATTAAACTTAATTAGGACTGACTGACGGATGAAAATGTTGTCATATAAAGATACGTAGATGTATCTTTAAAATGATTTTGGAAACTTTACTGTGACGGAAATTTTGTTCAAAACTTAACCATGATAAACAGAGATGACATCTTATTGAGATGTTTGCGTTTGTTATTATTTGTGCATTTGAATTCAACCTTAAATGTGATGTCCCAACTGACTGGCCATCGGAGAAGATGTTTGAGTGTGACGTGAGGACGCACCTGCAAGTACACGGACCAACCAATAAATCACTTACTATTCATATGCTGCATCTCTTGAGCCTTAAACGACGAAATATACGCAACCTTCTCATGGCTTAAAAGATTCTGTCAAATCTTATATCATATTTCATATTTTACCAAAAATGAAAAAAATATAGAAACTGTCTGACAACACATTTAGCATAAACAACAAAAAATACCATAAGTAAGGCCGACCAAAATCATGGGAAACCAACCCAGTTAAATCCGTGCAGAGATTTTCTCACCTAGCATGTCATTTTTTTTTCATTGAAATCGCTACAAACAAGGCATGAAGCCACTTTCTGTAAGGAACTAACAAGAACCACAGATGATTATCCTAAAGACATGAGATATCTACTAGGCTTAGTATTAAAATAACTAAGGCTATAGTTAGGAGGAAAATCATTTTCAACAATTTCTATCACTTTCTATCAGTGCATTAATCTAAACGCAAATTATATGAACAAAGTTTCTTTCCTAGAACTTCCCACCTGCGGAACTCTATACCGCATGTCTGATTCCCGATTGACTACAACATGTCGTTTTTAAGTCTAATATGAAAAAGTTCTTGTTGAGACGTCCCCTTAAATAATCAAATTCTGCCAAATTTCTATCACTACCGATCAGTACACTGTTGTGTCAGTGGCGGCTTTACACGAATTAACTCTTATCCACGAGTGACATCAAGACGTTTATAAATGGTGGCATGTCTGTAGTTCTTGGAAAGAAACTACTGGAGTCGTAAGCTGCATTACGAGTCCATGGAAACGAGTAAAGCAACGAGACATGCAAGCCGGAACAAAAGAAGCATGAAATATGTCAGACAAAGCAAACTCCACACTTGCAAAAAAACACGTGACGAGAGTGCAATAGATTAAATAGAATATGTATCAATCAATCTTTAAATGTTACATTATAAATGACCGCTTAATAAAAAAAACGTTTTTCTAGGAGTGGTTGTGATGTATTAAATAATAACACAAGATGAGAACCCTAATTTTTTTTAACGTTGTAGGTATATCTGTGGAGAAAAAAACGTTGTAGGTATATCTGTGGAGAAAAAAATAATTTGATGGTTTCTGTGTGGGTTATGCGAAAAAGGTAAATAGAGAGTATTATAATTTGATATGATTATCGGAGGGTATAAAGGTTACTTATTCTGCACATATACTTTTTATTTACAACGTATTTTCTTCCATCCGACTATCAACCTGCTTACATCGATCTTAACACAGTGGAGAAATAAATACAAAATAGAACAGTTGATTATGAACAGGAAACTAGGGCGGAGCGGTCGATAGTATAAGATAGGCTTAGGAATTCAGAATAAAACACTGTTATTATACAGCAAAAGGTTTGAGTTTACAATAGATAAAAGAAGTGCTACTTCATGTTACATTCCTCTCTGTCCCTGGTTACCTTTTATTCCTATCTGTTCTCTTCATGTCCCCTTTTCTACTCTTTTCCTCTGCATCATACCAGCTCAGAGCCAGGAGATTTTTCCCTCCGGCATAAACGAACAGGCTAAAAACCATTATTGAAATGGCCTTTTCCCCCTATTGATTGCGGTGTGTTGCTGGTGCTCTTCAATTCAAGTAAATCAACTTTTTCCATAGGGTCCACCGTTCCAGTTTTGCCTTCGCCCTTTGAGAAGGGGTTAACTTATTACCAATCGCCTGACGTGCCCAGAGAGAGAAATGTCGACAAAAGCTATCCGGGTATTTTCTTGCAAGCAAGCCTGTCCGTTCTCAAGGGCGCTCGAGTTTCAATCTCATTTTCCGACCCTTGGGTTAGATATTCCCACCACGTGGGAGGAAGATAAATACGCTCCCGTAATCATACCTTTGTCACCCTAAATTTTTATAATGATAAAAGGATAATGAACATGGTGTGATTTTAATTTTATATTCAAACGTAACAAAGGCGTGATAACTCGAAAATAATTAATTCTTTAAAAATTCTAAAGGAAGTTACCCTTAATTCCTAAATATTTGCTCTATATGCCTTGTTGTCTTTATTATTTTATATTAAACAGAACCTTATCATCCTGATTGGGTTTCACATCTTAAATTTAAATGCATATATAAAGTTTTCACGAAAACAAGGCAAAAAATATTAGATCATATTAACTATTAAATCATAGTATATATATATATATATATATATATATATATATATATATATATATATATATATATATATATATATAATATTATTAGTCCGTTTGTTGTATTTTCTTGGAAATTATATGCTGATTTAGCCGAGATTTTCTATGGATCTGTATTATAATAAATTGCAGCGAACAAATTATTACGGTATCCATTTGATGCACAGTTAGGGATTTATAATGACCAATAGGGATTAATATTTAATGCAAAGATGAGTACCAATGTAAGTGTATTGAACTCTAAATAGGATATAAATCGGACATTCTGTCAACAGATTGTAACAGTAGCTGTGTTTAACGGGCTACAATATCAAGCATATAAATATGTTTGATTTAAAACAGTGTTCTTTAAATAAAAAAGCTTTGTGGTATTTAATCAAACGTGCATTAAAAACTACTAGCTTTCCAAATACGTACACAAACACACACAAATATGTGTGTATATGTGTGTGCGTGCGTGTGCGTGCGTGTGCATGTATAATACAATTTATAAATCTAGTGGGGCACATTCATTATATTGGCATTCCATGCAAGAGGTTACAAGCACATTTTTG
This sequence comes from Euprymna scolopes, assembly GCF_053919585.1. Lineage (NCBI taxonomy): Eukaryota > Metazoa > Mollusca > Cephalopoda > Sepiida > Sepiolidae > Euprymna > Euprymna scolopes. The sequence goes on from NC_136483.1 coordinate 82,650,815, forward strand.
CTTTGTTTTACGAAATAAGAAACTCATTTTTACTAAACGTTGAAGTAAGAATGGTATTAACTGCGGTTAAGTTGACCCTACATTAAGGAAATGAATCCATGAAAAGAAAATTTTATTCATTTTGTAAGGGGAAACGAGCGTTTGCCGGGGGGGAGGGGGCAGCGCATGCCAAAAATCTTTGACGCGTTCAATTATTTGCCTACCCTTTTGCAAATTGAAAAAAATCAATAGTGAAAGCTAGGATAGATTGTCAGCCTCGAGGGCCAGTGGCGTCAGATTGCAATAAGAAATGATGTCGTCATTAACCACGTGACCCCTACAGGCGTTCATACTTTTTTCAATGTTGAAAAGAGAAAAATGCTTTTATCATCAGATTTTTTCATCTATGTAGATACGTCCAATCGTCTCTACTAAGCCCTCTGTCAATCAATAGGTTGGCTTGTCTGTCGGCCTGCCACACTTAAGTTTGAAATTTTGTATTCGGATGCGTCTATGCGTCTTCATAAGGCGCTCTGTCCAATAGGGAAGGTTGATTTGCAACTTTTTTTCAACACTTCACTAGTGATGATAGTTAGAATTTGATGTGATAAGATACCAAAATTAAATTCCGATCTTTAAAAAAAATTGAGCCTTTTAATTTTTCAATCGTATGAAAAAATGCTGAAATACTTTTAATTTCATATTGTTTTACTAATAATTGACTTTGAAATTTCGTTATTTTACTAATAAATTACGTTATAATTGAACCATTTAAATTAAACAAATTGAAATAAAAATAAATATATGAATTATAAATTTAATCATGAATCTATTATAACCCTGTTCAAGGGTTACAAAGAAAAAACAGGAAAATAAAGTAACAACATTCATTGCAAAGCATACAATAGGTGGGTTGTTCGTCCGAGATGAATGACCTAGATTGGTGCAACAGATATCAACTGATACCTTACGGCTTAGTCTTCCGGTATTTATTGAGTTTGGAATAGTCTATTTGTAGGTAACATAGGTTAGTCCCGTCACTGCACCCTCTCCAAAACTGATAACTTCGGACTGATAATTTCAGTATTTTTTCTCTTTGGATGGACCATGAACGGCTCGGTGATTTTCCTTTTCCTGCCCGAACGTCGTGGTTCTTGTGTGATTTGGGGAGGCTCAATATCAAACGTGTCGTAGACGGTTTCAATAATCTCTACATCTTCCTGAGCCAACTCTTCTTGGTCCTCAGTCAAACATTTGCGTATCTGGTCACATGCTTTATGTGTATGGATTTTGGTCCCTGGATTATATAGATCACATTTCAGGTCCTTTGTATTACTTTTCCCAGCCTCCCCTCAAAATGTTGTTTTTAAAATACTTGAAGTACACTTTCTCTCCAAGATTGCATTTTTTAGTGATACTGTAGAAGTTCTCCTATGTGTGGTTTGTCTTGATAGCAACTTCTCAAATACTGACTGATTTTACGGCCAATATAGCCTCTGCTGGTGATTTGCCTGCTAGGGTGTCAAGGTTTGCCGTAATCCTGTATACTTGAAGAAACTGCTGTAGAGCTTTTTCCCGTTGGTGATCCATAAGATTTCCTTAACGCACTTTGTAGGGTGTCTACAACCCGTCCTGCTTAGCCGTTAGTTCTCGTATGATATTGTAAGGTTGTAAAGTGTTTTACCTAATATGTTTCGCAAAATTCATGGAGCTCCAAAGAAGTGAATTAAGTAACATTATCACTTACCAGGCAATCAACAACACCAAAATGAGCGAAAAACTCATATAAGAAATTAATGGTTTCCGCTGTGGTAAGTTTCCTGAATCATAGGCCATTTGGAAAATATCCGCCAATATCAAGTAATAGAATTCACCCAGTTGTCCCGCAAAGTCTATATGTATCCTGGACCACGGTTATTCGGAATTTGGCCAGGGTTTGTGGATAATCGGTGGTGCCTTTGCAACCAAACGAAATCCTTTACATGCTTTAACCATATTTGTTATATCTTGGTTTATGGACGGTCGGTAAACGAAGCAACGTATCAGGCATTTCATTCTCCCTGGATGACCCATGTGGAAGTTTTTTAGTATTCCCTTTTGCAGCGCTTTTGAAATGATGACTATCTCGCTGTAAAGCAAAACGTTATTGCAGTCAAAGTAAATTCTCCTTGTTCCAATTTCTGCTTTTTATAAATTCTTCATTTGCCGTTTCAGTCTTGATTTTTTCAAGAGTCACTGGTAATTCCCGGATTGCTTTGTGAATCATTGTATTTATCTCACTATTTATCCGCAATGCATTAATTGCTGAGTCCTCGAGAAGCTCCTTCTAGGCCGAAATTAGCCTAGATAGCCCATCCTCATCTGCGATATTCTTTGACGATAAGAATTCCTGTTTAAAATCATAATTCAATAAACTGATTCCCCATCTTAGTAAACGTTTGACCGTAAATGTGGGTAATCCTTTTATGGCCCCAAAATGAAGGGGCTTATGGCCTTTTTATAGTAAAAATGCCTACTGTGAAGGTAAAGACTAAAATTTGGAGACTGCATAAATAATGCTGAAACTCTCTTTCTCTATCGAGTGCGTACTGCTTTTCGGCTGAGAGCAGTGTTCTAGATGAACACGCAGTTGTTTTTATCGGCCCATCTTGCATCATGTACCAAGCATGTACTCATACCGTATTAGCATCACTAGCCACTATAATGTCTAGCTTTACCATACATAATAAGTCTCATGCCTGTGGACCAAAAACTAAAAAGAGTTTGGTAGGCAATTTTTTAAACAAATATATATATATACGCATATATAAATATAAATAGAAAGAGATTTGTGTTTACTATAATCTTTTCGCGCAAATATATCGCAAGTATAAATGATGTAGAATATCTGCATGAATATAATTGCACCGAATAGTAAACTAAAGATAATTATCCCATGAGAAAACCGAAAAAACTGATAAGGAATTAATCGAAATGAATGTTTAAAAGAATATGCAAATTAGCTAGATCTTTTCTAGATGAATGCAACTCTTCGACCTACATATATAAAAGTTACATTTTAATTTTTAATAAATAGAAAAATAGGGGTTTTATATGAATATCAATAAACACAAAAAAAATATTTATATGAATGTAGATTTCTATTTTTTGGCTGTCTTCCGTTAATTTTTGTATGGTTAGGTTGGGTTCATTTTCTAATTTTATGACACTCCTCTAATTTCCGCATCTCGACCAGAAGTCAGTCCTTGCGTAAATACTAAACATTTAAAATTGTCTGCACTGAGGTCTGCAAGTTTGAATTCATCGCAATGCTTATTTACGATGGCTGCGTACGTTGCGAAATTATCTTCGTCATTCTTCTGCTAATTCAGACATAACCAACGCTCATGAAAAAATAGACTTTCGGCCTAAATAATTCTGTAAGAACTTCCACCGTCTCGGCGAAAGATAATTAGGATATTTTTCATGGTAAAATATAAATCCACAAATGTTAAGCCTAGCCGTCTCGAGTTTCCGTAATAGTAAACGAACCTTTTTCTGGTCCGACCAATGTTTGCAATCGATACTAAAACAACTTCATACCGACGAAAATAAGCTTCAAGTCATTTACCTTCTGGTCCGTAGCAGAAATTGTCAATCGCATTCCATATTAAGTCTTGATAAAATGTGGTAATATTATCGGTGGACCTATTATTTTTTTATGACTTTGTAGTAGTAATTCTGCTAATGCACTCACCTCCAAAAGACAGAAAGAAGCGGTAGACGTGGTTGGTTTTATGCGAAAGAGGGTGAGACTAACCGCGAGAATTCTCGAGATTTGAGAGGAATAAAAGACTGAACTTGGATGGATAGGCGACTCTGATTTTGCATAAGCAGAGAAAACGGTGAAAGGAGAGAAAAGTCCCTTCCTAAAGAAAGTTCCAGCTCAAAGAAAGAAAATTAGGCTGAAGGACCCAGCTGATTTCAGACTTGGGAAAGCAGCTCTTCGATTTGTGCTGATTTTCATCTTGCTGGGTCACTAGCCTCATTAGTTTTCCTTATTGCCTTTCATCTGGGCGTTTCTGATGTTCAATTAATTGTTGTTGATGTCGTTGTCTTTGTTCTGCGCGTAGTTGTCTTTCCTCTGCGCATTGTATTTCAATTTGCAGTTTTAATAAGTGTTCCAATGTACTTTGTCCATTTTTGTCCATTTTTGTCCATTTTTATATGATGAGTATAATACTTAATTTCAGGAATTTAATAAAACGGTGTTCAGATTAACGAGGTTTTAGTATTTTTAAAACAACTGAGGGAAAAGAACACATTATTCCGTTTCCTCCAATCCCTTTGCAAACGAAACGTTGAACATATAGTTTTTCTCATAGACGAGAAAAATTGTATTTACTTGTTATTTGTATGTAAATGAAATGTTTGCTGACACTTATTTAATGGCGCGAGAAAAACACGATTAATTTTTATTCTCTTCCTTTTGTATTTACCGATGCGCCAAGATGTCGTGAGAAGGGAAGAAAAAATATGAAAATATTTTTACTTTCCAGGAGGTTGCAATTCAAATTTTTATGTCCACACACTCATTTTGTTTTTGCAAGTTCCTTTTCCCCCCTCTCATTAGTGTTTGCTGAATACTTGCATGGTTTAATTCAGCTTTCTGTCGTGAGTTCTATTGAATGCTGGAAGTATTTTAAATTCAAATGACTTCTGTGACTTCGAAATCCAATATCGCTGCTGTTATAGCCTTGTTAAAGGGTTACAACGAAAAACAAAACGCCAAAATAAAGTAACAAAGCATACTGACACCTTACGGCTTAGTCTTTTGGTATATATTGAGATTGGAATTATTTATTAGTAGGTAATATAGGTTAGTTCCGCCACAACAGAATAAAACTTACAAAATATCTCAACTGCATTGATTAAACAAAAATTGTATATAAAGGTAATTAGCAACTTCGTCTTTTAAATTCTAAAAGATATGGGAAGATGAATTACACACCAAAAATATTGGATACAAGTTAAAGAATCAAGTATTTGATTATTTATTGAAAATAATTTACCTACGCTATAATAAAACTAAATTGTTCTGCGTAATTTCCTTTTGAGAAAAATGAAAACCTAATTTAATGGCACAAAAAAGTGTATCTATATCTTGCTTGCTGTCCATATAAAACTTGTAAAGCTTCTGTGATTCACAGCTCTTTCAACTTTTTGTGAATGAGCAGGCTATTTAAAAAGTTTTGTTTAGTTCCTGTGATAGACGATTTCTCAAGTTTTTCATTTATAAAACATCGTGTAAGTGTATGTTACACTTCACATGCATTATGTATGTGCATTACCAACCTCCAGATATATGATTAGCTCCCTTACCACTCACCATTCTTTCTGCTAAATATTATTCTATACATAATCTATCCTTTTTATATTCCTAAATATCCTGCTCCCCTCTATACTAATTCGTTATTCTTTATACACATAAACATATTTTTATTCATTTTATTTAACTTTATTTCCTCTTAGTTTACTTCATTTTCTTACACCAAGTGCTACATCAAAAATAAAGCTTTGTCACCCACTAGTGGGCATGCACTGCACAATTGTTCACATTTTTATGTACGAACGATCAAGGAACAGCAACCGTGACATGACCCAACTAGAAGCTGCCAGTAATATTCTTTACCTGTCCCCTTTTCCATCACTACAGTGATTTTTTATTAGATTGTATTGAATGAGTAAAATTTTAGTTTGCCAGATAATGGTTTGATTAAAGTAATGATAGTACAGGGTGACCCATAAAAAACGGACCCCAGCTATAATTAGGCCCCGTTTCTTACTGTTTTGTCCGAATGGAATGAAACTTGGTCATAACTAGTTTATTATATTCAAAATATCACACCAAATCACTATGGTCTTTGGCCTTTTTTAATTTTTTTTCTCCGTTCTACAGCATATGTTCTAGATGGCCTCTTTTGTTTTTTTTTGGGCCACCCTGTATGTGCACGACTATAACATAGTTTGGGGTCGACTATCCTGAGAGAATCGGTTCCTATTGTTCCATTACTTAATTTAAAAATTATTCTAACTGGAATTTTATGTTGATAATGTGAACAGTTAATAGTATGTAATTGTTTTTTGTTTGTTTTTTTTGTTTGTTTTTTTTTCAAGGACCGTAATAAGTCCTGTTTCACAGTCTGTACTGTTCTTTCCCACCTAAATGGCTTTAACAGCACATACACTGTTATATTCTGCTAAAACTGCAGCTATATCTTCAGCTAAGAGAACATCCTTTACCTCCAGGTTTAGTATCATTACATGAAGAAGATATTTGCTTTTTGTAGCTGTTTCGCTGGAGGAACTTAAGTGGCGCTCTGCTTCTTTGTTTTTTGTTTTTTTGTTGTTTTTTTTACTATCTTTTTTTCAAGTCTTTTCATCTACAACGTTTTCATAAAGTGTCATTAATTCTACAATCAATTCCAACGCAAACTAAATTCTTGCTTTGATGAACATGCTGCCCATAATATTATTCTAGCCTTTGCTTCGTGATAACGTTTCTGAAACTTTTAGATGAGGATTGGTTATTTGTATTATTTACACATTAGTTCGATTATATATACTGAACCCAAAATAGAGAGCATTTATAATCATGCGATGACGGACTGTTTCACTGTATCACATCTCTTCAGTGTGGCTATGCAGGTATATATAGACACATACAAACACACACATACACACACACACATATATATACATATATATATATATATATATATATATATATATATATATACTTCATTTACTCACATAAATTAATATACGAAAGTATAAATTTATGTGTTTACTTCAACAGTGCTCAATACTTAGGTAGAGCTAGTTAGTAAGTTATAAAATATAATCGCCATATATATTTTATAACTTACTATATATACATATATATATATATATATATTATCGCTATTTACGATTCTCATACTCATCTCGATTGTCTTTACTTGAATGTCATGAAGTTTTCATTTGGCTTTTTATCTCTAAAGAAGAGAAAAGTGTAAAGATAATAACTTGTATTTTGTTCACGTTTGTTGTGGATCTTCTTAAAAAACGTGTTTAGAGTCCGTATTTGTTTCCAAATTCACATTAAATCTCAGTATTATATAACTTTAATCTCTCTCCCCCCCTCTCTCTCTCTATTTCTCGCTCTCTCGCTCTCGCTCTTTCACTTTCAAGGTTAAGAATATGCAAAGATAAAACATCCAATGAATTTAACAAGGTTTATACAAGAATGCCTAATACAATCTAGAGCAAAATATACTTTTTAATTTATGTTTGCAAAAATATTAATACATCACTACACAATCATATGTATGTTTCAGTCAACTACTAATAAATCACTAAAGACTTTATGAGGCGATGTTGCTTTTCCAAAAGTTCAGTCCTTAAGTTTAAGAACTGAACATTTGGAAAAGCAACATCTTCTGATAAAGTTTTTAGTTACTTATAACTAGTTGACTGAAACATATTCATAATTGTGTAGCGATCCCTAAAATTTCATGTAAATACAAATGAAAGTATATATATATATATATATATATATATTATAATTATTATTATAATTATTATTATCTAAAAGTGACTTTATGTATATGAGGTTTTCATTTCTTATAGGTTCTGAAACGGCTGAGCCTATCTTTTGCATATCCAGCTGTGTTCTTAGATATGTTTTGCACAAAAATTTATCTGATAAGTATCAAAAATCCAAAAATCCGATCCTGAAAATAGTCTTTCTTCACTTATAAAAAGAATTTTTACATGGGAATATTTTACGTTACGCCGGTGTAATCTTGGTCGGTGTAATGTAAAATATTCCCCTGTAAAACTTAGTGTTATCAATAAGAGAAGAAAGATTATTTTAAGACCGTCAAGCCCAAATATCAGCTGACGTGATATTGTCAACAAAGACAGATGGTATTTGATGAACGACATTATCATTATATATATATATATATATATATATATATATATATATATATATACTAGCATGGGTGCGCGGCGTTGCCCGGGTGTTTGGAGGTGTGTGCTGAGCAAAAAAAAAAGTGATAGTAGGAAGGGAGGCTCCAACTCATACCGGGAAGGAGTAAAAGACGGGGAAAAAACGTGACGCCCTGGCTGTTATGACCACTGCCAAACCGGAAGTGATGTAGGTTTAAATTAAGGCTAGACATCGAAAAGAGAGGAGGACTTTCGAAAATATCGGTGAAAAAAGCGACCCCTCCCAGTAGAAAAGTGCCCTGTTGAGGGTGAAGAAATTAACGTTTTTAGCCAATTTTCTGTATTTGTCGTCTTAACGGCCGAGCTTCAAAACGATACTGATCTTGTGAAAATCCGTCGCCTCTGTCGAAAGTTTTACGCAGACATGCAAACATACATACATGTATATATTGGTAGCTCAAATTACCCCCCCAAACCGATTAAAAAGCTTGCCCTATCTCCAAATAGCCTTTATGTAAAATTTCAAATGTTTAGACAAGAAATTGTCTGAGTAATTTGGTAGAGACCGCAGAGGTAATTTTTTTTTAACTTTGACCCCTATTATGACCCCTTAACATTTATTGTGTTGGGCTCAAAT